>NC_079189.1:563160507-563479370 GCF_029499605.1 Hyla sarda | reverse complement strand
GATATAGTGTTTCTGGATTTTGCCAAAGTGTTTGATACTGTCCCTCACAGACGTCTGACAGGTAAGTTAAGGTCTTTGGGCTTCGAAACTTTAGTTTGTAACTGGAATGAACACTGGCTCATGGATCGTACCCAGAGAGTGGTGGTCAATGATTCATACTCTGATTGGTCCCCGGTAATTAGTGGTGTACCCCAAGGTTCAGTACTGGGCCCGCTGTTGTTTAATTTATTTATCAATGATATAGAGGATGGTATTAACAGCTCTGTTTCTATCTTTGCAGATGACACCAAGCTTTGTAGCACGGTACAGTCTATAGAGGATGTGCATAAGTTACAAGATGACTTGGATAGACTAAGTGTCTGGGCATCCACTTGGCAAATGAGGTTCAATGTGGATAAATGTAAAGTTATGCATCTGGGTACTAATAACCTGCATGCGTCGTATGTCTTAGGGGGGATTAAACTGGCAGAGTCACTGGTAGAGAAGGATCTGGGTGTACTTGTAGATCACAGACTACAGAATAGCAAGCAATGTCAGGCCGCTGCTTCCAAAGCCGGCAGGATATTGTCATGTATAAAAAGAGGCATGGGCTCAAGGGACAGGGACATAATACTCCCCCTTTATAAAGCATTGGTACGGCCTCACCTGGAATATGCTGTTCAGTTTTGGTCGCCTGTTCATAAAAAGGACACTGCGGAGTTGGAAAGGGTGCAGAGACGCGCGACTAAACTAATATGGGGCATGGAACATCTTAGCTATGAGGAGCGATTAAAGGAGTTACAATTGTTTAGTCTTGAGAAGAAACGCTTAAGGGGGGATATGATAAACGTATATAAGTATATAAATGGCCCATACAAAAAATATGGAGAAAAACTGTTCCAGGTTAAACCCCCCCAAAGGATGAGGGGGCACTCCCTCCGTCTGGAGAAGAAAAGGTTTAGTCTAAAGGGGCGACACGCCTTCTTTACCGTGAGGACTGTAAATTTATGGAACAGTCTACCTCAGGAACTGGTCACAGCAGGAACAATTAGCAGCTTTAAAACAGGGTTAGATACATTCCTGGAACAAAATAACATTAATGCTTATGCAGAATTATAAAACTACATCCCTTTCCCTTATCCCCTTACACCCTTCCCTTCAATTCCTTGGTTGGACTTGATGGACGTATGTCTTTTTTCAACCATACTAACTATATAACTATACTATGTAATCATAGCTTTCAATAGCCATTTTGATAAAATAAAATAAATTTGCAGTTCATCGCCGTAGTCTATGGAATCCTCCGTAATCCTCTGCATACATGGATCTGAAACGAGAATTTATACTGGAATATTGCGGAGGGAGGTAGTGATGCTATGCATCACTACTTTCCTCCATGGAAGCTGAAACTATGGCATTTTTGCTCAAAACAGCCTCAGCAGGCTCAGCAGCAAAACTGCCAGATCATAGCAAAACTCCAGGGTCAGGGGAAAAAAACACTGAACCCAAAAATGCAAAGTGGGTTTGGCATTTTGCGTTTCCCTATTGACTCCCTGCTACCTGACCGCTGCGTTTTTTCCAGCGGAAAAATGCTGTGTTAGTGCTTTGGTGTTTTTTTGGGCAAATGGAAAAATAAAACAAGCTGAAGATAGATAAGAATAAAATAAGAAATGTATAGGGGTCAGAATGTGATGCACCGCAAAGCAATTTGGTGCACTGCAGTTTTTACAAAACATGGTTATTTTTTTTTCTATTTTTTCTATCTTTAGTTCAATTCTTTCATTTTTAGTTTACCATTTAATTTAAAATTAAGAACAATCAGTCCCTTAAAAAAAAAAAAAAAAAAAAAAGCAGGCCCTCACATGGCTCTTTCACTGGAAAAATATAAGTAATGGTCTGTAGAAGGTGAAGAGATAAAAAAAAAATAAAAAAATAAATACAAACATAATTAAACTTGCTCTGTCCCTAAGGGGTCTAAAGAAAAGTTAATATTTAAACTACTAGAATGAAAAACAAATTTTCTACAATGCCCTTTCTACTTTTTTTCATTTTTCAAATTTACATATAATATTTATTAAATAGGAATATTATCTTTTCTTTTACCAAAGGTTAACATAAAAAAAAAAAACTATTTTACTGCTGACTAAAAAATAAATAAATAAAATCAGTGTCCCATTTTCTTGGCCCATGTAATTTGTAGTATGTGCTGTGGCTTCATGACGCTATTTCTTCATTTATCCCACCAAGATTCATCTAATATCCGTTCAGCTGGCATGTCATATATATGCATCATAAATTCTTCCCTGAAGGAAAAGATAGCTCACACTGACAGGTTGACTAATATGAAACTGAGACTGAGGACTTCAAAGACATATGATGCAGCCTTAATAGTCCTCCTGGCAAGCTCTCTAACTAATATCCACACTGCCTTCATTGGAGCCGGAGATCTGCTTGCAGCTTTCATGGACGTGAATGCAGTACAGCCCCCCCCCCAAAAAAAAAAAAAAAATATATATATATATATATATATATATTATAAATTATATTTTTTTTCTACACTGAAAACAGATACCTAAATAGAAACAAATAAATAACTACATAAAATAAATAAATAGTACAAAAAAAAGTATTTATGATAAGTCATTAAATGGATAGCACAAATTAATCTTTTTCTTAAACACTAATGCATGTTAGAATTAATGTATTTTCTTACTATATAATATATTTAAGCATTACAGTCATTTACATAAACTTTAGTTTAGATTGTGAACGGGATTGGGCACAAGGAAAAACGCTATATATATATATATATATATATATATATATATATATATATATATATATATATATATATATACATATATATATATATATATATATATATATATATATATATATATATGTATATTGCCAGACGAGTACTGGTGTGGTAAGGTTGTGTATCCTATATACCCTGAACCAAATAAAATATGTGCAAGGAGGACACTGTCCTCAAGTCTGGTCTTAGGTATTTCTATATATAAATACATAGTTAGTTTAGATCGCATTGGGTCTCAGCCCTAAGAGCTGCTGCAATCATGAGTAATAACTGGGTAAAGGCCCTGGTAGGGTGCTTCACTCCCCGGCTGGACCTGGCAACCAGACATTCTGGAAATACCTGCCTACTAGGGGAAGCTAGATATCAGGGTGACTTCCCTAGTAGAGACTGAAAGCACTCACTGATCTATGTTGTTTCCCACTGTATATGAAACAGTATCGGAAAGGATTTGAGTGAGTGCCGCTTTGTTCTTTCTTCTATGGATGTGACTACCTACTAGAGATAATTTCATACTGGGAAGCACCCTTCCTACTTAGGAAAACTGCAAACTAGTGGGTAGCTACATAATAAGGGAATTTACATCCTGGGGGCACCTATTTACATGGGAAAATTACTATTTGATGGTGGGGACAATAAAAAAGACTCTTGCCACAGTTGCAGCAATCAAGCAGCCCCCTCTCCTTGCTCAGGACTCAGACTCTATGTAATGAAATGCCTGGCTATATGTTATGTCAGTATATTTTGGTGGTCCTGTAACAGAAAGCCACATGGAGTTTAAACAAAGGCAAGATGGAGGATCTTCTTTGAGAGGGTCTCCTAAGCATGTTCACAGGGGACAAAGACCACCTGTGGGCTGGATAAGTGGCGGAGACAACATAATAAAAAGGCATTGTAAAGGGGACCAAGCTCTCTTTCTTTTCTGGGCCAGCAACGATAACACCTTCCATTCAAATTCCTGGTGGGAGCTATTGATCAACAGAAGGAATGCAGATACTTGTCCACTTTCTCTGCTCCATTTTCATACTTGCCGTAAGGGTCCCCGAAGCTAAGTATTTTCAGTATTATATTCTTTGTGTGTTTTATATAAAATAGCTGTATATTTTAAAGAAAACCCACCCAAATAGCCAACAGATAGTGTTTCTACTATAATTGTTGTATATGTGTTTACTTACACTGCAGATTTAAGGTTCTAGCTATTAGTATAATTATTTTTCTCTTTTCTTTATCTTAGTTAGAGTGTGTTTAGTTAGTTGTATATTAAACATCTTTATTTCTGTCAGTTTGGGTGTGTAGTGTTAATTTGTGCATTGGATATTAAGATATAACTCTTCCAAAATTCTTAATAAATAGGTTGGTCTGTGGGGTACTATGAATGCATTTGGTCTCCAGTAACACTGCTAAGTTTAGTCTATGCACCTGGTCTGTGAATATATTGTATTCACTTTACCGCATGGTGGCAGCCATTTTGTGTCTCAGCCATTTTGTGTCTCAGATGCATGGTCTGCAGATTTTAACTGGTTTGTATAACCTTTGGAGCCAAATCTAATTCAACCCCAAAGCCACGAACCACAACACTATAATACTTCAGTGGTGCACAGCATTATATAGAGAAAGTCTCTGGTACAATATTCACTAGCAGTATCACGACGTGCAGGGATAAGTGCGGCCCTAAACTCACTCATAGCTCTATCAATGCCCTTTTAGGATGTCCACCTCCTTAATAGGGTTTTCCCAACCTGGCCCTATGCTACATAAGGTGCAGGGTGTCAAGGCCATAGTAATAAAACATAAGACAGTGCAGAAGTACAGAAGTCAGGAAGAGCAAACCAGGCAGCACAATACAGTAAACAGACAGACAGCTAAGTCAGATAGGCCAGATCCAAACTAAGAAAGTGACAAGGTACAAAATGATGGGCAGAAGAGATAGTCAAAGGCAAGCAAGAGTCAAAACAGACAGACAACAAGGCACAGGATAAACAATGGTCAGTAAACAGGCAGGAGGTTGGAGAAGCATATGAGATAATAACAGACTGAAAGCTGGGGAGTCAGGTATGAGCTGCAATCATGAGCGGGGCTGAGACACACTGCAGGGATTTAAATATCCCACCGGTCACTGCAGATTGAGCCTGGCTAGGTGAAATGGTTACAAGCAGAAGTAAAGAATTGGTGGTGTAAAATGATGAGTGTTGGTGAGTGCTGTGTTCTTTACTTCTGCTAGGGAATACATACTCAGGAGTACCTACTTATTTAGAAAAATTACATACCTGGACATGACTAATAACTAGTGAAAACCCCGATTGTTAATAATTTGCAAATTATTATAATTTTTATTCATTTTTGTGACCACATTTAGCATCTTGCACTTATCATTATTGTATTATTTGCATTGTCATGTTTTTTCTCTAAAACTAAAACTTAAATGAAAAGAAAAATGATTTTACCTATATTCCATAAAAACACAAGACATGCCAAAATAATTGATTTTCCCCCAGAAAATGGTCCCATCAAGGCTCTTAGGAATTCTGAACTGAATCCAGAACCGTAATATATGCTCTTTAATCTTTCTTAATTGTCATAAATATTTCCCCATTCGCTGCCCTAAAAAATGTAACCTTTCCGAGCAATCAAACTATTGTTTTTCACATCTTTGTAATCATTATAAAAGGATCATAAAGCGTTCCTGAGATTTGCAGCCCTTTGCAGAGAAAGATGAAGCGTCCCAAAGGAGATATTTTATCTCATCTCTTACAGTGATCTAACATATGGAGCGGCATCTCCAGGCGCTGACATTAACACCATTGCCTCAGGTAACACATTTAGCCGTGTTGGCATAGGACAATAAATATACCATTTCCTGGCATAAATTAGACATCTATTGAGATTAATACGAGAAGCTATTGGTAAAAATCCTAAATAACAGTATAGAGTCTATAGAAATAATTTGGTTAGATTCACCTCTGCTTTATCTCCTGCCACAAGACAAAACAATCCCCTATGGTTGACACAGAGCATCAAGTGTTTTATAATAGTCTAATTGTAGCTAATGGTTTGTGCAGCTAATTACGGTCTATGAATTACAGTAATCAGTCAGCCTCAACTCCTCAACCAGATAGTCCTATTCACTTGTCCCTCGAGTGAGGAACAAAAAAATACACTGTAATCATCCGAAAGCCTCATTGCAAGGCCAGGAATGAATGGATGAGATTTTCCCCCCTTAATTATAACAAAAATATTGACTTAGGAAATAATAGTTAAAGACTTCTGTGGATCAGATATGATGCTACAGGCATATGTGAGATTTTCTTTAGATATAACCTACACATATTAAAGGAGATGTCCAGTAAGGACTATTCCTATTCCATCCTGCCCGGGCTGCAAAAAAAAGACAAAACAAACTTTCACCTTCCTACGTTCCCGCGGAGCTCCGCTACAGCTGATCGATTGACCGGGCTGCCTGCTCCCTATTTCCTTAAGCCCGGGACGTCATACGGTGCTTCAGCCTATCACCGGCCGAGGCGGGACATCGCTTAAGGACCCAGCCCATTTTCACTTTAAGGACCCGGGCATTTTTTGCACTACTGACCACTGTCATAGAATTTGGTTGGAATGGAAGTCGGGGATCATGTACCTTTGGATTCGGTCTAACATGTCTAGGGGCAGAGTGTTCCTTTAAATGGTTGATAAAATCTCACTGATGGGTTGGGTATGGCTGACGTTAATCTAATGTTCATGTCCAGTTTTACATTTGCTGTTGATCAATGCAGTGTCCTCTGTTAGTGCCCCTCATACTACTGTCATACAAAATACAGTCAATCATACTAAACAATTCCTAATTGTAAGCATTATACAGTAAAGTATATTATATAACCGTGTTGTAAAGTTTTCTCTTCCACCATATACTGCAACAAATAATCTAATGTACAGTGCCAATATAAAAAAATACAATACAAATGCAAGCATTCAGTAACCAAATAATAGCTCCATATGTAATCCTATAACGGTGTTACACAAAGTTTTTATAATACAGTATACAAATTACAAAGTATGTTAAAGGGGAATTTAGTACTTTTAATCTTATACCTTATCCATAGGATAGGGGATAAATGTATCATAGTAGAGGGGCCGACCACTGGTAACCGCAATCTCCTGCTAAGCCCCACAGTGTTCTGAAGAATTTTGTTCAGAACACTGCATCTCCTCTGTTGGTGGACATGCCCCCTTATTGCATTGTCTATGGGATTAATAGTATATTATTCAGCTGACGTTTTATGGCTTTGGATGCCATTTATAATGACATATTAAGCCATCAAACATAGACCATAGATTTTTATTGACAAACTTGTCAAACATCAAATTATACAAATGACACAAGACATTGGTTGCATGTGTGCACTCATACCTCCTGAGGAAAGTCATGATAAATGTCATGATAAAAAAGCAAATATCATCTTATTAAGAGTTACACACAATGGTCTTTCCAAAGATGCCTGAATGAATGTTTTTGTGTTCTGACAATATGCAGCAGATATTTAACTAGAATGGTTTTGGTTCAGGATGATTCTTCCTAAAGCCAACTCCTGTCTCACTGTATGAATCCATAGGTCAGTGTACTAAGACGTGTTTCACCAATTCTAATGAGTTGTGCCTAGACACAGTACAAGGGCTTGTGTATAGCACTGTGGCTCTAAATAATCGAGAAGTCTGTGGGGACCCACAGTGCCACCTTACCATACATCTTTTATAAGGTAGCATGGTAAATTGGGTAAACTATGATAAGCATAAGTGAAAACAACAAAAAAAAATGCAAGTCAGTTCACAATCGGTATAAATAAATATGCAGCCTGTGACACAGGATGTGGAATCCAGAGCACAGACAGCAATGCACTGTTTCAAATGTAAGTAACAGGATAAACAATGGTACATGTGTCCAAATTATTTAAAAACAAACACTGTAATTAAAGATGTTAAAAACTCCAGCAAGTGAAATTCTGAAGCGTTTCAGGCTGTACCCTAGCCCTTGTGGCCTCAAGGGCATTAAAATTTTGCAGTCTGGGAGCTGGATACATGTACATTTTTCTATCCAATGAGAAGCATACAGTATATACTAAAATACACACACACACACACACACACACACACACACACATATATATATATATATATATATATTCAAAAACAATGCAGCACTACTTCACCATTAGATGTCCGGTGCCAGCGCCCTGACTCGATCAAAGTCCATGTAATAGAAAACAATGGCGCAGCACTCGAAAATTGCAAAAAAGTGTAAAAAATTTTTTATTCCTTCATGTCAAAATTCAAAGCGACGTTTCAGCTCCTCAATGGAGCTTTTTTCAAGCTTGAAAAAAGCTCCATTGAGGAGCTGAAACGTCGCTTTGAATTTTGACATGAAGGAATAAAATTTTTTACACTTTTTTGCAATTTTCGAGTGCTGCGCCATTGTTTTCTATATATATATATATATATATATAGATGAGCAAATTTCTGGAAAAATTAGTTTGGTGGGCTATTTCTGGCCTACAGAGAGGCTCAATAGGGGTGTAGAACACTTTGCTTTGTCCTAACACGCATAGGGAGTGTGCTGTGTTAGTAAAATAATACTGTTATTGAGTATTACATGCACATTACAGGCATCACTATTAGAATCACTGCTGCAGACCGTCTGGATGTGTCAGATTTTTTATGTAATTTAAATTTAATTTAATTTGAATTTATATAAATTTTTTGATCACCCATTCTGGTGAGCATCAAGCTGCCGATCCTCCGCCAGGCGAGATACTACCTTTTCCAGCTCCTGCCTCTAAGCGCCCCCCTGACTGTGAAATGCAACTATTTCATTTAATCAGTTATGGTTCATTGTTATTGCTCCAAACTGTTTAATTGGATTCTTGTGAAAATGCCAAAGGTAATATGATGTCAACAACCATAGGGACTCAGTCTTGAAAAGACTTTGACTTTTAAAAATTTTAATTTAAGATTTATATTAGATTCCCAAGTTTATTATCCCAGTGTTTACTTTGAACTAATACTGTGTGAACACAAAACCCAATCTAACAAGGAGTCACATGGGGGTACAATGACAGAGGCTAGAGGTGGAAGCAGCATGAGGAGACCATAATCTGGCAGAATGACACAGCCTGGAATTGGCCGAAGCAAGAGGAGACCATAGGACTTCACAATCCCTAAGATTAAAAGATGAATCTTCAAATTTTAAATGAAGATTTATGGTAGCTAATGCTACCATAAAAATAGTTCGGTAGTGTCCCAGCAGCATAAGAAGACCAGCCTGGAGGTGGCAGAAGCATGAGGAGACCATATAGTGGCTGAATGACACAGCCTGGAGGTGGTGGAAGCATGAGAAGACCATACAGTGGCTGAATGGCACAGCCTGGAGTTGGCGGCAGCATGAGGAGAACATATAGTGGCTAAATGACATATAGTCATGCATGAATAAGGGGGTCCACCCCTGAAACGTTGTGCCATGACTGGTGAGACGAACTGATGTGCAATATGAAATTATGCAATAAAGCCAGTAGAATATTTCCACAGAAATTGTGAGTTACATTTTGAATTTCAACTCATCTGCTGTGTAAAGCTTAGTTGCTGTGCAGTCAGCGTACCATTGCCCTACATATGTGTATCATCTAGTTTATTATATATTATACGTATTATTTAGTTTATTATGTATTATCAAGATTTACAGACTGCTAATTACAGAAGGCGGCATTCGAGACAAGAAAACTGAGAGAAACAGATATTGTTTGCTCAATATTAGAGATTTTCCCCCAAAAAATTGGTTCGGTCCGAATTTATTTGGGGCAAATCTGTATTAAAAATGGCTAATTCTGGCCTACAAAGCCTCGATTCGGGTGTGGAACACTTTGCCTTGCTGTAATATGCATAGGGTGTGTGCTGGGTTAGTGAAATAATACTGTTATTCAGTATGACATGCAGATTAGAGGCATCGGTATTATAATCACTGTCGCAGAGTGGCACAATGACCGAGCCTTTAGGTGGCATCAGTATGAGGAGACCATAAAGTGGCGGAATGATACAGCGTGGAGGTGACGGCAGCATGAGGAAACAATAAAGTGGTTGAATGACACAGAGGTGGCAACAGCCTGACAAAACCATAGGGCCTACAAAATTGAAAAGATTAAAGATATTTTTTAACATTTAAATTGAAGATTTCAAATAGATGAACCAAAAAAGTTTTATTTAATGTGCCAGCAGCATGAGGAGACCACATGGTGTTACAGTGACACAGCCTGGAGATGGCGGAAGCATGAGGAGACCATATAGTTGCTGAATGACACAGCCCGGACTTGGAGGCAGCGAGAGGAGACTATATAGTGGCTGAATGACACAGCCTGGAGGTGGCCGAGCATGAGGAGACAATAGGGCTTCAAAATCCCTAAGATTAAAAGATGAATTTTCAAATTTAAATTGCATTTTTATGGTAGCTAGTGCTACCACAAAAATATTTAGGTAATGTCCCAGCAGCATAAGGAGACAATATAGTTGCTGAATGACACAGCCTGGAGTTGGCGGCAGCATGAGGAGAACATATAGTGGCTGAATGACATAGCCTGGAGGTGGCAGAAGCATGAGGAGACCATATAGTGGCTGAATGGCACAGCCTGGATGTGGCAAAGGCATGATGAGACCATATAGTGGCTGAATGGCACAGCTTGGAGTTGGCGGCAGCATGAGGAGAACATATGGTGGCAGAATGAGACAGCCTGGAGGTGGCAGAAGCATGAGGAGACCATATAGTGGCTGAATGGCACAGCCTGGATTTGGCGGCAGCATGAGGAGAACATATAGTGGCTGAATGATATAGCCTGGAGGTGGCAGAAGCATGAGGAGACATTATAGTGGCTGAATTACACAGCATGGAGGTGGCGGCAGCATGAGGAGAACATATAGTGGCTGAATGGCACAGCCTGGACGTAGCAGCAGCATGAGGAGAACATATGGTGGCAGAATGAGACAGCCTGGAGGTGGCAGCAGCATCAGGGGTCCTAAAAGTGACCCAGTGACAGAGTGGTTCAATGGGTGGCAATACCAGTACCCGGTGACGAAGGTGGGTGAAAAAAGGTCTGATGCGGAGGAATGTTTGTAACTGTGGAGCAGCGCCTAAAATCTGTTTGGCACTATCCATATTTGTGAAGTGTTGGTGTGGCACCATGGTCAATCTACTCTGATGCATCAGACATTGGTGGGTGAAAATTATGGCTGATTCATGCCTGATTCATCTTCTCAAAGGTCATTCTCTCCATATTTTTTGTGGACAGACAAGTTCTCCTTGGGGTGACTATGTCCCCCGTCGCACTAAACACCCGCTCTGATGGCACACTGCTGGCCAAGCAGGACAGCTTTTCCAGGGCAAACTCTGCTAGTTGCGAACACAAATCAAGTTTGGCTGCCCAGAGGTCCAGCGGATCTTCAAGGTATCTTGGCATGGGCTTGTCAAGGTATGCCACCACCTGCTGGTTTTGGTCCTGCTCCAGGTCTACCTGCTGATGATGAGTTGCTTCACTATGCGGGTGAAGAAACGTACTAAGGCTGCTGCTGATGGAGATGGTACTTCTCCTGCCACCCCTCCCCTCCAGCAGCCATGGCAGGTGAAGGTGAGCGCAGATGGCCCTCCGAGTCAGACCTGCAACAGGTTGGACGATGGCATCGACAGGAATCAGCCAAATGACTATGTAGGATGTCTCTGTAGTAGGTCAGTTTGTCCTCCCTCTCAGTGGGTGAATAAAAGGCCCCCAGTTAAAAAAAAGTCAACTATTCATTAGTCCTTCCAAGCCTTCAAATAACTATGTAGATATAGAACACTTGTAATTGATGGACTTTGAGACGTAAAAACTAAAAGTTATACACTCACCATGTTCTCTTTGGTGGCAGAGAACAGGCAATCTCCAATATTTATTCCTCCTCTATGTATAACATGTACAGCAGACAACCAGAGAGGAAAAGGTTACAGAGCAGAGTGCAGTAATTTGCTGACTGCCAGGCTCGCTCCCGAGACTAGCAAAGTGAGGGAGAAAGCTGAGTCATCACAGTGCAGGCAAGAGAGGGACCTGTCCCATCCAAAAGAGAGGATGGAAAAGACAGGGAACAGCTTTAATATGCTACACTGCTCAAAATAAAGGGAACACTTAAACAACGCAATGTAACTCCAAGTCAATCGCACATCTGTGAAATCACACTGTCCAATCAGGAGGCAACACTGATTGGCAATCAATTTCACATGCTGTTGTGCAAACGGAACAGACAACAGGTGGAAATAATATGCAATTAGCAAGACACCCCCAATAAAGGAGTGGTTCTGCAGGTGGTGACCACAGACCACTTCTCAATCCCTATGCTTCCTGGCTGATGTTTTGGTCACTTTTGAATGCTGGCAGTGCTTTCACTCTAGTGGTAGCATGAGACGGAGTCTACAACCTACACAAGTGGCTCAGGTAGTGCAGCTCCTCCAGGATGGCACATCAATGTGAGCTATGGCAAAAAGGTTTGTGGTGTCTGCCAGCATAGTGTCCAGAGCATTAAGGCACTACCAGGAGACAGGCCAGTACATCAGAAGACGTGGAGGAGGCTGTAGGAGGGCAACAACCCAGCAGCAGGACCACTACATGTGCCTTTGTGCAAGGAGGAGCAGAAGGAGCACTGCCAGAGCCCTACAAAATGACCTCCAGCAGGCCACAAATGTGCATGTGTCCACTCAAACGGTCAGAAACAGACTTCATGAGGGTGGTATGAGGGCCTGACGTCCACAGGTGGGGGTTGTGCTTACAGCCCAACACAGTGCAGGACGTTTGGCATTTGCCAGAGAACACAAGGATTCGCAAATTCACCACTGGCGTCCTGTGGTCTTCACAGATAAAAGCAGGTTCACATTGAGCACATGTGGCAGACGTGACAGAGTCTGGAGATGCCGTGGAGAGCATTCTGCTGCCTACAAAATCCTCCAAAATAACCGGTTTGGCAGTGGGTCAGTAATGGTATGGGGTGGCATTTCTTTGGGGGGGCCGCATATCCCTCCATGTGCTTTCCAGAGGTAGCCTGACTGTCATTAGGTACCGAGATGAGATCCTCAGACCCCTTGTGAAACCATATGTTGGTGCGGTTGGCCCTGGGTTCCTCCTTATGAAAGACAATGCTAGACCTCATGTGGCTGGAGTGTGTCAGCAGTTCCTGCAAGAGGAAAGCATTGATGCTATGGACTGGCCCGCCCGTTTCCAAGACCTGAATCTGATTGAGCACATCTGGCACATCATGTCTCACTCCATCCACCAATGCCACGTTGCACCACAGACTGTCCAGGAGTTGGCGGATGCTTTAGTCCAGGTTTGGGAGGACATCCCTCAGGAGAGCATCCACCTCATCAGGAGCATGCCCTGGTGTTGTAGGGAGGTCATATGGGCAAGTGGAGGCCACACACACTGCTGAGCCTCATTTTCATTTTGACTTGTTTTAAGGATATTACATCAAAGTTGGATTAGCCTGTAGTGTGGTTTTGTGTGTGACTCCATATCCGGACATCCATGGGTTGATAAATTTGATTTCCATTGATAGTTTCTGTGTGATTTTGTTTTCAGCACATTCAACTATATAAACACGAAAGTATTTCATACGATTAGTTCATTCATTCAGATCTAGGATGTGTTATCTTAGTGTCCCTATTTATTTTTTGAATAGTGTATTTTTTTGTGAAATATGGGTGATAGAGACATATTAACTATATGTACATGATCAGAATGAGTAACATATAGCAGTTCTTTTGTGGTATCTGACAGGTACGCTTTAATCATGGTCATGATTAAGTGTTAACGTACACCCTGAAACGTGTCAGTGTTCCCCTTGTTTTAGTGACATTGTGTTTAGTGACAGTTCTTAACATGTTTCATTAATGTCTTGCTTCTTATAAAAGTTTTCTGAGTGCTGAATACATCTACATTTTTCAATCCTATGAGCAGCATATACACAAAAAAATATATATATTGCTTAAAAAAAAAAAAAAAAAAAAAAAATATATATATATAGTTGATCGTGGCATCTAAATGCAGGATTTAACGTTGCCTGTTATTTCAGGGAGCTGATCGGGACATCTGCGAACGCGGATGCCCTTACCTGCCTCCATGCTGTTCAATTGATTCTCTGATGCTCCAGGTAGCCTCTGCAGGCTAAAGCAGCAGATCGGCGATAATACTGATCAATACTGAGCTAGAGCTCAGCATTGAATAGTGTATGCAATTGAAAGATTTATCACAATCACAATGCAGAGTTCCCCTTCCCTTATAAAAAATTTTATCATCCCCCTTTTCCCATTTTTTAAATAAAATAATGTAAAAAAAATTAAACATAAACATTTGTGGTACTGCCTTATAAAATTGCAAGGTTGATGGCGTACATGTAAAAAAAAAATCCCAAAGTGCAAAATTGCGTATTTTTGGTCACTTGATATACAAAAAAAGAAAGAATAAAAAGTGATAAACAAATTCCATCTAAACAAAAATGGTACCAATAAAAACTACAGATCACGGTGCAAAAAAAATGAACCCTCATATAGCCCGTATGTGGAAAAATAAAAAAGTTGTAGGGGTCAGACGAGGACAATTTTAGGTGCATTTTGGTAGTTATAATTTCTTAAAGTAATAAAATAAAATAAAACCTACATAAATTGGGTAACCTTGTAATTATATGGATCTACAGAATAAAGGTAAGGTGTCATTTTTATCGAAAGTGCACTGCGTAGAAACGGAACCCCCCAAAAGTTACAAAATGGCTGTTTTTTTTGTTTGTTTTTTCAATTTCACCCCACACATAATTTCCTTATTAATGAAACTATTGATGCCTGGTCCTCAAGGGGTAAAAAATGGAATTTTATATATATATGTATATATATATATATATATATATATATGTATACATATATATATATATATATATATATATATATATATATATATATATATATATATATAAATATATATATATATAATTTATTTTATCCCCAATACAAAAAGTGTCTTCATATTTAAGTGGTTAATGACAAATATAATTTTGTTCCTTTGTATATATTCTAGAGCTAGTTGACAAGTCAATTAGAATATAGATTATTTTCTCATCTGCAATAACTATTCATCATACAATGTTTTGTATAAGCAATACTGCAGTCTGTTTGCAGGGACGCTGTTTTCACAACATAAGCTTTTCTTATAGATGGATGGAAATCTTCTCGGTGAGAATAATATTGATTTACCAGGATTTCTTCCATTTGTACAGAAGAGCCTTGTGCTCAGTCAATCTTACTTTAGATATTATTGACAGTCCTTGACCCAGGATACCTGATATGATGAACTGAATTAATATAAATACATTAACAACATAAGGTGTGAATGGAATGCCGGTGGGTACAAGTCTTGCTCTACTCAATGCTTTTCCAGAAGGAATACTTGCTGGGTAATTAATGGCCATTAATATTAGAAACAGTATGTTTTCCAACCAGTATGCCTCCAGCTGTTGCAAAACTACAACTCCCTGCATGCCCTGACAGCCTTTTCCGGGCATGCAGGGAGTTGTAGTTTTGCAACAGCGTGAGGCACACTGGTTTAGAAACACTGTCCTAGAGGGTTTATCTGGACTTTCAAAAACAGCACCACACCGGTTCTTCAGGTTGCACGTGGTATTACACCTTGGCTCCATTCACTTCAATGGAACTGAACTGCAATACCACATCCAACCTGAGGATATGGGTGGTGCTGTTTTATACCATTCCTGCATAACCCCTTTATTAAATTTATATTCTCATCTTTTAGTTTCAGATTTAGCCCCTCTCCGAACCTATTTGTGGCCACTGGATGTAGTCAAGAAGCAGAAAGCAGCCAAAGCAGAGAAGTTCCGCTTTTTGTGTATTCCCCATTGACTTTAATTGGAGTTTGGCAAACGGCTGTTTCCCCACGAGGTAAGTTGTTTATGTAACTCCTGGAGATACACAAATAAACAACAGAGCTAGTGGAGCTATGGCCTTTGTGCAGCTCCTAATAAAGTCAATGAGGGTTACACAAATCATGTAACTTTCCCATCTTGGCAGCTATTGGCTTCCTGAACTCCTCCAGTGGTTGCAAAAGGGTTGGAGGTGGCCAGGAAACTGAAATGACAAGACTGCGATATCTCTTTCAATAGGCTGCACTTTATACCCTTTTTTACCCCTTTTCCTCCATATCATGCACACTCACCATCACTAGTCCTACAGTGCCATTTGTTTTATTCCAGCACAGCTGCATCTATAAGTTTAATTAGGGTAAAGAAAAATCACTTTCTCTTCATGGCAACATTTTTCAAAAAAAAAAGAAAAAAAATACACTTGAAGAAAACATTTTAAAACTGCACATAGTGTGAACTGACACCAACCTACTTATGAGTCTAATGAGTTCACCTAGGTGATCACTAGCATTCTGATTAGATGACCAAGTGTAAAGATCATACCCCACACCCTCTCTCTGCTCAGCAATGGGAAATGTTGGCTGCGTTATTAAGTAATTTCAATCAGAAATGGCTGAAACCCCATGCATGCCACAGTATCTAAAACAGGGTAGCAGATGGCATATACAAAAACATTTACATTATTCTTTAATAATTGCCTATGCTGCACTATATAAGCAAAAAGGTAAATAAATCAAATGCCAGACTGCTTCTTTTAGTACACTTTACTTACAGTCTTTGTAATAGTTTTCCCCCAATTTCTACAGCCCATCTTGGTTTTATATACAACTGGAACCACTGTCCATAGAAGATAATAGGACCTTGTTAGAATTAGAGATGAGTGAGCTTTCCGAAAGTTCCGTTCACCTGTTTGGCCAAACTTTCAGGAAGTGTTTGGTTTGTTGCATAGCACAACTTAACTCTTTTGTCACAGTAAAACAACAAATCCACTGGTTTACTGCATGATCAGACGCTTGTCCCCCTATCCTGTGGATAGGAGATACGTTTATTCAAAGTAAAATACCTCTTTAAAGTTGCAAATTACTGTATTTTTGCTGTTTTCAAAAATCATTGCCACCACAGAGGCATTTAGAAGGCTCCCAGCTGACATGACAACCAACTGCCCAGCACTCAGCTTCTAAAAACATAGATGTGGCATTTAAGTGCTTAACCCCTTAAGGACTCAGCCCATTTTGGCCTTAAGGACTCAGACAATTTAATTTTTACATTTTCATTTTTTCCTCCTCGCCTTCTAAAAATCATAACTCTTTTATATTTTCATCCACAGACTAGTATGAGGGCTTTTTTTTGCGCGACCAGTTGTCCTTTGTAATGACATCACTCATTATATCATAAAATGTATGGCGCAACCAAAAAACACTATTTTTGTGGGGAAATTAAAACGAAAAATGCAATTTTGCTAATTTTGGAAGGTTTTGTTTTCACGCCGTACAATTTATGGTAAAAATGACATGTGTTCTTTATTCTGAGGGTCAATACGATTAAAATGATACCCATTATTATATACTTTTATATTATTGTTGCGCTTAAAAAAAATCACAAACTTTTTAACCAAATTAGTACGTTTATAATTACTTTATTTTGATGACCTATAACTTTTTTATTTTTCCGTATAAGCGGCGGGATGGGGGCTCATTTTTTGCGCCATGATCTGTACTTTTTTTTGATACCACATTTGTATATAAAAAACTTTTAATACATTTTTTATAATTTTTTTTTTAATAAAATGTATTAAAAAAGTAGGAATTTTGGACTTTTTAAATTTTTTTTCGTTCACGCCGTTCACCGTACGGGATCATTAACATTTTATTTTAATAGTTCGGACATTTACGCACGCGGCGATACCAAATATGTCTATAAAAAATGTTTTTTACGCTTTTGGGGGTAAAATAGGAAAAAACGGACGTTTTACTTTTTTATTGGGGGAGGGGATTTTTCATTTTTTTACATTTTTTTTTACACTTGAATAGTCCCCATAGGGGACTATTCATAGCAATACCATGATTGCTAATACTGATCTGTTCTATGTATAGGACATAGAACAGATCAGTATTATCGGTCATCTCCTGCTCTGGTCTGCTCGATCACAGACCAGAGCAGGAGACGCCGGGAGCCGCACGGAGGCAGGAGAGGGGACCTCCGTGCGGCGTTATGAATGATCGGATCCCCGCAGCAGCGCTGCGGGCGATCCGATCGTTCATTTTAATCGCGAACTGCCGCAGATGCCGGGATCTGTATTGATCCCGGCACCTGAGGGGTTAATGGCGGACGCCTGCGAGATCGCGGGCGTCGGCCATTGCCGGCGGGTCCCTGGCTGCGATCAGCAGCCGGGATCAGCCGCGCATGACACGGGCATCGCTCCGATGCCCGCGGTTATGCTTAGGACGTAAATGTACGTCCTGGTGCGTTAAGTACCACCTCACCAGGACGTACATTTACGTCCTGCGTCCTTAAGGGGTTAAAGGGGTGCTCCGGTGAAAACCTTTTTTCTTTTAAATCAACTGCTTGCAGAAAGTTAAACATATTTGTAAATTACTTCTATTAAAAAATCTTAATCCTTTCCTATACTTATTAGCTGCTGAATACTACAGAGGAAATTTTTTTCTTTTTGGAATGCTCTCTGATGACATCCCGACCACAGTTCTCTCTGCTGATGTTATTATAATAAAAACGCTTTATTTATTGTTGTCCTTAGTGGGATTTGAACCCAAGTCCCCAGGAGCTGCAAGGTAGCAGTGCTAACCACTGAGCAACCATGCTGCACTTAGCATATGTCTGCTATGCATCTGCTATGCTTGGTTGCTAAAATGGACAGAGATGTCAGCAGAGAGCACTGTGTTCGTGATGTCATCAGTGTTCCAAAAAGAAAGGAATTTCCTCTGTAGCATTCAGCAGCTGATAAGTACTGGAAGGATTAAGATTGTTTAATAGAAGTTATTTACAAATATGTTTAACTTTCTGCCACCAGTTGATTTAAAAGAAAAAAAGGTTTTCACCGGAGTACCCCTTTAAATGGGTGGAACCAACAGCCACTGTGTAATTTGAACAAACTTTGCCTAGATCAATAACACAAATGGATTTAAGAAACTTTGTAATATATATATATATATATATATATATATATATATATATATATATATATATATACACACACATATACAAAAAATCATTTCAGCTTTGTCCTGTGCCTGCAAGAGAGGAAATACAAGTCTATGGAGGGGGGAAGATGAAGCTCTGCCCACCAGATCTGGGAGAACTGCAAATTAGAAATATTATATAAATATAAATGCACATTATATAATGGCCAGAAATAGTGCTGCTCCTCAAGTACACACAGCTTAGCTTGTAAAGTCATTGAAAATTACAGGTACACTTTAAGAAGTTAAAGGGATTTTCTGGGACTTGGCTATTGATTGTCTTTTCTTGGTATCCTTTATTGTTTATCAGGCACAGCACTATACAATTTGTCGTGGCTATGACTGATATTGCAGCTCAGTTATGTTCTTTCCAGTAAGACACATTGCAATAGTTTAGCGGGGATAAACAGAAACAGGTTGGGGAAAAATAGACACACCTAATAACTGATACTGGGGCCAAAGTATGATGTTTCCAAAGGCCAGACCAAGTATCTACGCACTCTGATTGGTCTATTTCTCTGAACAGCATTGCCACCATTACCCCACCAGTCTTTCCAAGAATTTTAGGGTATGGAATGCCCGCACGTAAAATCTCTGTGCGGACATTCCACAGACTGCGAGCACCGGCATAATCTGCCAGTGCTAGGACCGCAAAGGAATGCACTGTCTCAAAGACAGCTATGCATTCCATCCGGTGTCTGCAGAAAGAATGAACAGGTTAATTCTTTCTGTGGACACAGAAAACAGTTTTTTTTGTGCCGGAAACATCTGGCACGGAAATTGTGTTGTGTGCACAGAGCAGCAGAATCCCATTGAATTCAATGGGACTCTGCTGCAGCAGAATTTCTGTGCGGACATTCCAAGTGGAATTCCGAACGGAAATTTCAACATGTAAACATAGACTTTATGCCGGTGCCTGCAGGCTCTGGAATGTCTGCACGGAGATTTTCTGCGCTTACATTCCATGATGTGAACACAAACTTATACTGGCAGCAGCTGCTGGGAGAGAGTGATAGGAATATACTGTAGCAACTGGAATGTTCAGCTCATATATAAATAGCCTATAAAAAAAATATCTGTCATGGAACAAGGTCTTGTTTTATAATTTACCATCAAATATTTTTAGACCATTTTGGTGACTCATTTTAAAGTCTAACAACCTTATTCCTCTTCAACTTGAAAGAAAACTGCCTTAAAGAAATGGGGTTTCCAGGCCATGTATATGAGTCATATACACATTTAAAATGCAATTTTATTGTGAACCAGCGTGCTTTTAATAGACCAACAGCTATGTTCATGAGTGATATGCATTAGTGATAGTATTTAGCAAAAAAAAAAAAAAGAATATATAGATATCCCAATGGGATTTTGTGGATAGAGCTAGTTTGGAATAAAATATACAAGTAATCCATACAACAAGGGCAGAGCTGAATGTACTTTTATTTTAATCTTCCCTGTTGTAATTTAATTAGGCCCCTGGGTACTTCATTATCAGAAGACTATTCGCTGATGATATTGCTGCCGTATAATTCCAACATAAATTCTGCAAACTCCCTGGTTGTTACAGGAAAATAATGGTTATGTGAGGTAATAATTACCCTAAATTCTATTCCTCTGGAAGTTATGTTTATCATTGGGATCTGCTTGGAAATTATGTGTGTGAACCATGTCTACCAGTTTATTCTGTATTGTTTCCATCTAGCCAACGCATTTCGAAAGTTACCATAAATAAGTGACACTGAGCCCTTCAAAGAAACTTTCTTGTATCTGGTAAAAGTGAAAATGTTACAAAGCTCTCAAGACCACCATCGAGGCACTACAGGTAGTACAATTATGTTAAATGAGTCCACTACATTTACAATTATGCTCAAACATGTGGTCCATTAATACTTAACAGGCCTGGAAGCAGGACTTAAGTCATGAAGGACCAACCCTTGAGTGGGAATCTTGAGTTCCCACACTTTTTTCTGAGGACTTGACCCCTGCCTGGAAGCATACACAAAGGTTATAATTTATAGGGGATACTATGATCTTTGCTGTAGTATGATTATGCAATTCCCTCCATCAAATATCCCAAAAATGTTAGGCTTTGCAGGATGGACTGTAACACATGTAGACCTTGACTATTTTACAGTGTGGGGCTCAGATAGGTAAATTAAGACCCTATAATCCCTTTAATAATAAATGAAACAATTTAGAAGGTAATGTATCACCTAGATTTCATTTTTTGTAATACGTTAATTGTAACATCCGTGGCTGGCCGGGGCGCTCTCTTGTCATGTCTCCACTGCTGGCGGTGCTGGGATTCGCATTGCGGGACCTAGCCCATCACTAACCTCCCTGGTCTTCCTGCTCTTGCAGCGTCAGCACGCGTGCCCCCGCCTCCTATGGTGTGCACGCCGGAGCTCTTACATTTCAGGGCCAGTACTCGTTTAATTAAGTGTTTACACCTGCACCCTGTCTTTAAGTATCAGCTCCTCCCTTTGTTCCCTGCCGGATATTTATTGCCTTGTGCTCTAGTGAAAGCATACTGTGTTCCTGATAACCTTGTTCCGTTAACTGACCCTGCACCTGTGCCACCTGCCCTGACCTACTGCTTCCTTGACCTCATCTTGCCAGTTTCCTTGTGTGCCACGCCACATCCCAGCAACCTGTGTGGACGAGTCGTGCCAGGGGTAGGTTTGTGGTAGGTTTGCAGCGGGCTCTGGTGAAAACCAGCGGCACCTTAGACTCCGCTCCCTGGAATGGCTCACATCATCATCCACACAGGCCCAGAGGATCCACCATATGCTTTACAGCAGGCCCCATAGACATAAGCAGCACTAGACTGTAGCTGTCCCATTCACATGAATGTTAAAGGTGTCTGTGTGTGCTCTTTGACCTTTACATAAGTTATTTCACAGGGAGACTGATTTGGGAGCAACAAATTTTATGTATCTCTGTTATCTATACACTGGTGTCACCTTTCACTGTATCCCTTTCAGTAATTATAAGGAGGAGACTGCTGAGAAGTGATCTGTACATCTGTACAGAACAGGAAGTCTCAGCTAAGTTTTAGGCCAAATTTTAAACTATAATTTTAAAGCTATTTGGCGGCCAAATTGCAAGCTAAGTATCTCACTATTTCATTACTGCACCATAGCTGAAAGCTTCTCATGTTGTATCTATATACTCATGGTTTATCTATATCTTTGTGCTATTGTGTATTCTCCTGTTGCTGTATATTTAGCCCAGCAGCCTGTACCTGTAAGCCAGGTCCGTATAATAGTTAGAATCAATACTGCTGGCCAACTTATTCTTTGTTTATTTATTTATATATATATATATATATATATATATATATATATATATATATATACCCCTTAACGATGCTGGACGTAAATGTACGTCCTGGTAAGTTGGTGCTTAATGCACCAGGACGTACATTTACGTCCTATGCATAAATGAAAATATAAAAGAGTTATGATTTTTTGAAGGTGAGGAGGAAAAAACAAAAACGTAAGTCCTTAAGGCCCAAATTGAGTCCTTAATGCAGGATTAGAAAAAAAAAACAATATATATATATTTTTTTAAATATGCTTATTTATTGGTCAATATATGATTATCTGCGGGATTTTGATCTGCGGGATTTTTATTATTTGTTTTCATGCACCTGTATAAGTTTTTACAGTATGTTGAGAGGGAAATCCTTGCAACATAAAAATAATCCAAATATAATATTTATTATTTAGATTATGTAATAAAGCCTCACGCACATTGTCCCTGATTACTATTGTAAACCCAACATATTTTGTCAGGTTGTGCGCCAGAAATTCTGTCTGCTCCAGAATCTGCACCAGAATTCTGTCTCTTTGCGCCAGAAATGAAAAACCCAACCAACTCTCCATTTTACTGAGATAACCCAAAAAAGGGGCATGGTTGTCGAGAAAAGGGGGCATGGTTACAGAAAAGGGGGCGTGTTCCCGACATTTTCACAAAAACCCAACAGATTTCCACAGAAAATGTAGTGGATTTGAGCTAAGGAAAACCCTACAGATCAGAGCATGAGTTAAAAAAGCTAAATGTAGAGAAAAGTACAAAATGTAGGGAAACCTTAGTAAATACAGTGGAAAAAATTGTATGGAATTAAAACCCACAAAGAAACATTCTTAGTAAATCAGGGCCATTGTTGTATTATGTATTGCATTGTATTCCTAATTACACAGTTATTCCCCCGTAAAGCCATTGCCTTACATAAACACAATACAGCAAAAGTAAACAACATTTTAACAGTTATAGTGGAACTTCTATAGCAGAATTGGATTCCACCAGAAGATTTAATTTGTTAAATCCTATGGTCAGAATCTTCTGAAGAAATCCCAACATTACAATGCAGTGAATAGGATTGCACTTACTGCCCTGTTAGAGAGGATATTCTGTAGTGTGAACAAGCTCTTACTCTTTTCTAAGCAGAATCCGATGGAAAAATTCTGCTCGGACATTCTGTTGCTTCAATGAGATTCTGCTGCACTGTGCATACGGCAGAATTTCCACAGCATCTGCCACATAAATTTGGATTCCACAAAAAGGATTGACATGGTAAATTCTTTCAGCAGAATCCGATCGGAAATACTTTGCCGTCTATAGAGATACACGGCCTCCACAGACGGCAACACATTTCTGACCGATTTCCGCTGAAAGAATTGACAATATCAATTCCTTCTGCAGAGGCAGAAAAAAAATTTCTGTTGAATTTAGCTCGAAAATTCCACCTTGTGGATGAGGCCTTATCTTTATCTCAGAATGGATTTTGTTAACAGACTCCATGTTTGCCATGTGTCTCCGTTTGTACGAGTTCAATCACAATCAGTTTTCATTAGGATGTGTCATGATAGTTTATCATGGAGGTCAATTGGTGACAAATAACAAACTAGAAAAAAAAATGATGCACAATGCCAATTTCATCATTATTGATAGTGGGATTCTAGCCATAAGCATTCTTGTTCTGCATTCTTGTTGAAATACACACACAAAAAAAAAGAGGATTTTAGCGTAATTCATGTGCTGGGACTACAATGCATTTTGCATTCTGCAGCTTTAATTACATTATTTGATCCTGTATTCCTGGATTTCTCATTGTTTGGTAAACGCTGCACTTACACCGCTTGTCAAGGTGGCTTGAAGGGGCTGCACACTTACTTAAATTATTTTTCATCTGAATGCCCTCCGTTGTGGACAGCATGATAATCTCTCCTCAGGAGTGAACTTGACAGTCTTTGTGCTACTTCTGTCTTTGTCCTTTCGAGTACCTATTGTCTCTGTCTGTTCACAGCTAGAATATAGATCGCATAAATGTCCTTTGAGGCAATATGTCTTTCTGTTTACATACATTATTCATTGATACCCTAATGATGAATTTGTTCAAGTAAACACACTCACTGTCAGGGATGTTTTCCATCTTGTGAATTAGCTACAGTGCGATGTCAAAAGGGAAAATAAAATGAGATCTTCGAAGCTGTATTTATTCATTTAACCAAAATAAAATTCCAATGAATGTGTTATCTTTTATCCTTATTTATTCATTAAACAAAACCTACTGTAATTTGTATAAACAAACCTCATTCATTTTCAATTTTGTCTAATTTATATCTTCACTATATCTATTTATTTTCTCACATTTATTTTCACAATAAATTACAATAAATTGTTATTTATTTATTTAGCTTTTTTAAATGTTTCACTTGTTAAATGTTTTTTTTTATATTTATTAGTTATACAGAATTTTACACACACTTATTTGTATTTTTTTTATATTATCATTTTATGTTTTTCTTTTTGCTCAAGGGAATTAAAACATAATAGAGCGGTTTTACTAAGGCTGTTTAATAGTGTAAAGTAACAGCCAGTCTTAGGCTAGGTTCACACTACAGAATTTCTGTCTGGAATTCCTCTTAGGAATTTCAGTCAGTAATTGCGGTGCAGCAGAATCCCATTGCTGGCAATAGATTTTCCCTGTACAGTGCATAATATGGAATTTCTGCAGCGGATATTCTGCCACTGTAATTTGGCTGCCTTTAGGCGGAATCAGCTTGAAAGATATCGTAATCTATGGGTCCGGCAATGTCCACGTGGTCCTAACGCACTAGGAATCACCGGATTAATTTTTTTTTTATACTGTTATTATTATTACCATTATTATTTCTTTTATTTATTTTTATTTACTGCTGCTCTAACTTTTTAGCTTTTTATTTAATAACTCAAATGTAAAACCACATGAAGAGCACACACACACACACACACACATCTATATATATATATATATATATATATATATATATATATATATATGTATATACCACAAAACAAAGAGAGCGGCACTCCAAGTACGTGTAACCCCGTGCGGGTGTATTTACTCACACATCTGTAGAAAAGCGCAACGTTTCGGCTCCTCAATAGAGCCTTTCTCAAGCACAAGCACAAGTGAAATGCACAATATCTTAATAGCCCCCTCAAATATAAAGATATTGTGCATTTCACTTGTGCTTGTGCTTGAGAAAGGCTCTATTGAGGAGCCGAAACGTTGCACTTTTCTACAGATGTGTGAATAAATACACCCGCACGAGGTTACACGTACTTGGAGTGCCGCTCTCTTTGTTTTGTGGTGAATTACTTGGGGCCTGAGTCAGAACCTGTAGCTGAGCACCCAACAGGATCTGAAATCCTTGGCAGCAGCCACGCATGGTGCTTCTTCATTTGGATTATCTCTTCTATATATATATATATATATATATATATATATATATATATATATATATATATAGATGTGTGTGTGTGTGTGTGTGTGTGTGTGCGTGTGTGTTTTTTTTTTTTGTAAAAACTGTTTTCTTGCCTCTAGAGATGTTGGTTGTATTCAATGGATGTATTGACTATCCTTCCTAGATGATGTGGACTTGGCTTCTGTTTGTTGTATTAGATAGGTTGAAATAGATGTTTTATCATTGTTTGTGGAATAAGATCATGTAGATTGAGAGCTGCCAAATTAGCATATACATCACCAGAGGACAGCATTGAAGAATTATCAGAAAATAATCTTGTGGAATTCTAAAGCACCGCCATTTAAGAAACATATTCCTCACCAAGGAGATCGTCAAACATTCATGTGGCTGTTCTGCAATGACAGAGCTTCTGCACTTTTTATTCTAAGATCTTTTCTTCTGTTTATTATGTATAATATAGAAAGATTAAAGGGCTTGTCCGCCCACAGACATCTTATCCCCTATTGAAAGGGTGCGGCACAGGTGCAGCACCTGTGCCGCATCCAACTGTAATACTCACGGTTAGAAGACAGGAACACTGGAGGTAGTGGATCCGCTGGACCTGTGGGGCAGATGACACAGGCCGTACCAGGGAGTGGAGTCTTAGATGCCACTGGTTTTCACCAGAGCCCGCTGAAAAGCGGGATGGTCTTGCGGGATACAGCAAATCGTAGTCAGGATAGCAGAAGGTCAGGGATGGCGGCACAGGTGCCAAGTTAGGAACGGAGCAGGAGGTCAGTAGGCAGGCTGCACAGGAGCAAGGGCAGGTCACAGAACAAGGGGTCAGAAACACGGCAAGACACAGTAATGCTTTGTCAATGGCACAAGGCAACAAAGATTCAGCAGGAATGTGTGGGAGCAGCAGGAATTTATAAGTGAGGCACAGGTGTTAGGCTGAAGTATGGGTGTAGTGGCCCTTTAAATCTTATAGAGCTGAGAGGCAGGGGAGGAGACAGCAGAGGACCAAGGTGAGAGACGGGCTGGAATTCGCATGAGGGCGTGTCCTGCAATGCGAATCCCAGCCCTGCCGGCTGGAGGAGAGAGCGGGGCAATGCGCTCACAGCCAGCATGTGCGACCAGAGCGCAAAGCGTAACAGTATCCCCCCCCCCTTTGGTCTCCCCCTCCTTTTGTGGTGCAGAAATTTCCTTAGAAGGTCACTGTCCAAGATATTCTCCTGCGGCTCCCAAGATCTTTCCCTCTGGACTAAAACCTTCCCAGTCAACAAGGAAGAATTGTTAACCTCTCACGGTCTTAGTGGCAAGAATCTCTTTGACCTTGTAGATCTCGAAAGAGCTGGAGACTGGCACGGGGAGAAAATTCTGCCGAGAAAACCGGTTGATGACTAGAGGCTTTAGGAGGGAAACATGGAAAGAATTAGGATGACGTAAAGTAGCAGGTAAACCGAGTTTGTAGGAGACTGGATTCATCTTTTGCAATGCCTGGAAGGGGCCTGGAAAGCGAGGACCAAGCTTGTAGCAGGGAATCCTGAACCGAATGTACTTGGAGGAAAGCCAAACCTTGTCACCAGGAGATAAGGACAGAGGAGATCTTCTACTCTTATCAGCCCGTGCCTTCATGCGTGAGAAAGCTTGAGATGAAGACTGTTGAGTTTGTTGCCAAATGGAAGAAAAGTCATGGACAAGCTCATCAACAGCTAGCACATCGGAAGAGACTGGAAGTGGAAGAGGAGGATGGAGATGGAGTCCGTAAACATCAAAAAAGGGAGAAGACATCGTGGACTCGAAATCTTTATGATTATAGGAGAATTCTGCCCAAGGGAGGAAGTCGACACAATCATCTTGGCGAGCAGAAACAAAATGACGAAGATAAGTCTCCAGAATGTGATTAACCCTCTCCACTTGACCGTTGGACTGAGGGTGGTAGGCTGAGGAGAAGTCCAGATTGATGTCTAGACGGGTACAAAGAGCTCTCCAGAACTTAGAAACAAACTGAACTCTGCGGTCGGAAACAATATGCTGTGGAAGACCATGTAGACGGAAGATATGTAGCAAAAAGTACTTCAACAACTGTGGAGCAGATAGGAAACCTTGTAGAGGGATCAAATGAGCCATCTTGGAAAACCAATCAACCACGACCCAAATGACGTTATTACGGGATGGAGGCAGATCGGTGATAAAATCCATAGAAAACCCTCAAACTATTTACATACAACGGAGGTTCAACTAACAAGCCTATAATTCTTGGGGTCACCTTTTGACCCCTTTTTAAATATTGGCACCACATTTTCCATGCGCCAGTCTTGGAGAACAGTCCCTGTTACTATAGAGTCCTTGAATATTAAAAATAGGGGTCTGTCTATTACATTACTTAATTCCTTTAGAACACCGGGGGTGAATGCCATCTGGACCTGGCGACTTGTCTATTTAGATTTTTTGTAGGGGGCACTGTACTTCTTCCTGGGTTAGAAAGGTGACCTGAACTGGGGAGTTTACCTTATCTCGCTGTATTTCACCCGGCATTTCATTTTCCTCGGTGAATACAGTGGAGAAGAATTTGTTTAATATATTTTTTTTTTCCTGATCCCCATTTATAATTTCTTCCTCATCAATTTTTAAAGGGCCTGACTTTCATTTTAAACTTTTTGCTATTTATATAGTTAATAAACATTTTGGGGTTAGTTTTACTCTCTTTGGCAATTAGTCTTTCTGTCTCCATTTTTGCGGCTTTTATCTGTTTTTTACATATGTTACATTTTTTCTCTATAGCTTTTTAATGCTTCTTCACTGCCAACATTTTCATTTTTAACCTTTTTGCTATTTATATAGTTAAAAAACATTTTGGAGTTAGTTTTACTCTCTTTGGCAATGAGTTTTTCTGTCTCTATTTTTGCAGCTTGTATCTGTTTTTTACATATTTTACATTTTTCTCTATAGCTTTTAAATACTTCTTCACTGCCATCCTGTTTTAGTAGTTTAAATGCTTTATTTTTGTCATGTATTGCCCCTTAACATTTTTATTCATCCATATACCGTATTTATCGGGGTATACCACGCACCGGCCTATAACACGCACCCTCATTTTACCAAGGATATTTGGGTAAAAAAAGTTTTTTACCCAAATATCCATGATAAAATGAGGGTGCGTGTGTGCGCGTGTATACCCCGATATACCCCCAGGAAAGGCAGGGGGAGAGAGGCCGTTGCTGCCCGCTTCTCTCCCCCTGCCTTTCCTGGGGTCTATAGCGCTGCTGTCGGCCCTTTTCACCCCCTGGTTATCGGCGCCGCTGCCCGTTCTGTCCCCCTGACTATCGGTGCCGGCGCCGATAGCCAGGGGGAGAGAAGCGGCGCCGACAGCCAGGGGGAGAGAAGGGGCAGCGGCACCCATTGCCGGCGCCGCTGCCCCGTTGCCTCCCCCCATCCCCGGTGGCATAATTACCTGAGTCGGGTCCGCGCTGCTCCAGGCCTCCGTCGTGCGTCCCCAGCGTCGTTGCTATGCACGGCGTGGCGCTCTGACATCATGCGCCGCGCCGTTCAGCGCATAGCAACGACGGAGGCCTGGAGCAGCGGAGCAGCGCGGACCCGACTCAGGTAATTATGCCACCGGAGATGGGGGGAGGCAACGGGGCAGCGGCGCCGGCAATGGGTGCCGCTGCCCCTTCTCTCCCCCTGGCTGTCGGCGCCGCTTCTCTCCCCCTGGCTATCGGCGCCGGCACCGATAGTCAGGGGGACAGAACGGGCAGCGGCGCCGATAACCAGGGGGTGAAAAGGGCCGACAGCAGCGCTCTAGACCCCAGGAAAGGCAGGGGGAGAGAAACGGGCAGCGACGGCCTCTCTCCCCCTGCCTTTCCTGGGGGGGTATCGGCGTATAACACGCACACAGACTTTAGGCTAAAAATTGTAGCCTAAAAAGTGCGTGTTATACGCCGATAAATACGGTATATCCATATTTCTGACCCTTTTATTCCCCCTTACAGTGAGAATTTTAGATGTTTGTAAGTCTCCCATTTAGTGTCAGTATTCTTGTTTTTGAGGACATTATCCCAATTTATATTGTTAAGGGCTTCTCTGAGTTGATCAAACTTTACCATCCTAAAATTTAATGTTTTTGTGGCCCCTCGAGAGATTATCTTATTGAAGAACAAGCTATAATGTATTATATAATGATCACTATCTCCTAGGTGTCCTTCTACTTGCACATTAGTTACTCTGTCAGGTCTGTTGGTTAATATTAAGTCTAGTAGGGCGCACCCTCTGGTTGGGCCATGAACCATTTGCGACAGATAATTGTATTTAGTTATAGTCAAAAACCTTTATCTTCCTTTATGAGATTCACAGGTCTCAGTCTCCCAGTTTATCTCAGGATAGTTAAAGTCCCCCATTATTATCACCTCATTCAGATTTTCTGCCTTGTTTATTTGTCTCAGTAATTGATCTTCTGGCTCTTCCAATATGTTTGGTGGCTTATAGCAAACCCCTTGTACAAAAAAGAAAGTTGCAACAGCACTCTAGGTAAAAAAAAATGGAGGCTCTTAGCTGGCTATTTTTCCTTTTGTTTTTACTTTATAGCAAACCCCTATCAGAATTTTTTTATTTTCATCTCCATATATTTCTACCCATAATGACTCCACATGATCATTTCCCTCCCATATATCCTCCTGCAGTGCGACCTTCAGACTCGATTTAACATAAAGACAAACTCCTCCCCCGTCCCGTTTTGTCAGATCCTTCCTGAATAGACTATAACCCTGTATGTTGACCGCCCAGTCACAGCTATTGTCCAACCAAGTCTCTGTTATACCCACTATAGGAAAAATGGGAAAAAAAATAAAAATGGGAGAGCGGACATGGTCGATACTAAGGTGCATTAGCAATTAATGATTGTAATATATTAATTCACCTTAGTATCGACCATGTCCACTCTCCCATTTTAATTTTTTTTCCCATTGATGCATTCGGAGGGACTTTTGTGTTGACCGAAGTGGATTGTAGCGGACAAGGATCCATAGAGGATATTGCAATAAAGGCGTTTCAAGTTTCTGAGTGATTTATCAAGAACCACTCACCGAGTATAAGTCTGGCTTCACACCTCTCTTTTTTGAGCCTGCGTTTTGTAGTGAAAAATTATTTGGACCACTCCCAAAAGGATTTTTTCTGTGCTTTTTCTATATAGTTATACCCACTATGTCATAATTCTCCTCAAACATCAACCACTCCAGTTCCTCTGTTTTATTCTGGCATTAGTCAACATGCAATTTAAAGGTGAATGTTTTTTTCTTTCTATAAAGCCTATCCCGATTAACTATTCTAACCCCTACCTCCACTCCACCCCAGGTATATTAATAAGCCTCCCTTTCTATCTACACTATCTTCCCCCTCTACATTGTAGGTTCCCTCACCCCAGTCCCTAGTTTAAACACTCCTCCACCCTTCTAGCCATCTTCTCCCCAAGCACAGGTGCATCCTCCCTATGGTAGAGCCGGTATCCGTGAAGCCTCCCTTTCTATCTACACTATCTTCCCCCTCTACATTGTAGGTTCCCTCACCCCAGTCCCTAGTTTAAACACTCCTCCACCCTTCTAGCCATCTTCTCCCCAAGCACAGGTGCATCCTCCCTATGGTAGAGCCGGTATCCGTGAACCCAAACCCCTCCTTCCTACACCAGCTTCTGAGGCACTTGTTTACCTCCCTAATCTCCTGATGCCTCTCTGGTTTGGCTCGTGGTACAGGTATTATTTCAGAAAATATTACCTTGGAGGACCTTGCCTTAAGCTTCCGACCCAAGTCCCTGAAATCAGTTTTAAGGACACTCCACCTGCCTCTTACTTTGTTATTGGTGCCAATATGTACCATGACTGCAGTGTCCTCTCCAGCCCCACTCAGCAACATTTCAACCCAATCCGCGATGTGCCGAACTCGAGCTCCAGGAAGACAACACACTGTTCGGCGATCCCGGTCTTTGTGACAGATCGCTCTGTCTGTCCCCCTAATAATTTAGTCCCCCACTACCAGTACCTGTTTGGCCTGCACTCCTTCCTCCCTCCGTACTGGAGCATACACCCCCCTGGTGGTCAGAGGCAGAGTCCTGCTGCAGTACTGCTAGCTCTGAAATGACAATCTTGCGTCTCAATCTGGCAGGCACAACAGATTTTCCAGGAGGATCTTGCTGAATAATGGCAGGAGCGGCAGAAATCAAGCAATCTGGAGGAATAATATGTCTTGGCATGGAGTCCAAACCTATGACATCAGAGGACCTGGAGAGAGCATCAGCTCTTATGTTCTTGCTAGCTGGATGGAAGTGAATGTAGAAATTGAATCTAAAAAAGAACAAAGACCACCTTGCCTGATGGGGATTCAATCACTGAGCAGACTGAAGGTACAGAAAATTCTAATGCTCTGAGTAGATGCTGACCGGATGAGAAGACCCTTCCAATAAATGTTGCCATTCCTCCAAGGCAAGCTTGATAGCCAGGAGTTCTCGATCTCCAATGGATTAGTTCCTCTCAGCAGGTGAGAAAATCTTGGAAAAGAAACCACAAGTTACAGACTTGTGTAAGAATGGCATCGGCTCAAACTGATGAGGCATCAACCTCCAAGGCAAAAGGCTTCTCCGGATCAGGTCTAGAAAGCACAGGAGCAGAGGCAAACACAGACTTTAAACGGGAGAAGGCCTGTTCGGCCTCAGGAGACCAAGTCTTGGTATTAAAGCCTTTTTTAGTGAGAGCCACAATTGGTGCAATCAAGGAAGAGAAATGTGGGATGAATTGACGATAATAGTTTGCGAATCCAAGAAAGCGTTGAATAGCCCATAGGCCAGAAGGGCAAAGCCAATCCAATACCGCAGACAATTTATCTGGATCCATCTGCAGGCCTTGATGAGAAACAATGTAGCTGAGAAACGGGGAAGACTAGATTTCTCAAATAGGCATTTCTCCAGTTTGGCATAGAGATGATTCGTCCAAAGGCGCTGAAGAACCTGATGAACATGTGTACGATGCTCCTCTAAGTTCCTAGAGAAGATCAAGATGTCATCTAGGTACACGACAACACAGGTGTAGAGAAGATCTCGGAAGATATCATTGGCAAACTCTTGAAAAATGTCAGGAGCATTGCAGAGACAGAAAGGCATCACGAGATACTCAAAATGTCCATTAAGAGTATTTAAGGCCTTTTTCCATTCATCTCCCTCGCAGATACAAATAAGGTTTCGCAGATACAAATAAGGTTATGTGCTCCCCGCAAGTCCAACTTGGAGAAGACCATGGCTCCCGGAGACAGTCAAAAAGTTCCAAGATCAGAGGAAGTGGATTACGATTTTTGACCGTGATCTTGCTAAGTTCCCTGAAGTCAATACATGGACGGAGAGAACCATCCTTCTTCCCCACAAAGAAGAAACCTGCTCCAGCAGGAGAAGAGGACTTACGGATAAAACCCTTTTGGAGGTTCTCCTGGATTTGGTCTCGGGAACTGATAGCGGGTAAATTCTTACACAAGGAGGTGTGGTTCTAGGCTGTAAATCTATGGGGCAATTGCAAGGACAATGTGGAGGTAAAATCTCTGCCTTCTTCTCACAGAATACATCAGAAAATCTTGGAAGGGTAGGGGCAGACCAGGCAGAGGATGAAGATAAGAAACTTTAGGCTGGACTGGCCTAAGACAAAGATTTTGACAGAAGTGTCTCTAGCGAGAAATTTCTCCAGTTCTCCAATCAAGTTGCGGAGAATGACGGCGGAAGACCAAGGAGAAGTTCTGAAGTACAGTGAGGTAGCACATAGAATTCAATATTTTCCTTTTGCCAGACACCCACTTGCATGATGAGTGGCTCAGTACGGAATAGCATCTTACAGTCCAGATTTTGTCCGTTAACAGAAGAGATGAATAAAGGCTTGGCAAGCCGAGTAACAAGAAGATGATATCTATGGACCAAAGAGGCATCAATGAAGTTGGCTGTGGAACCAAGGTCCATTATTGATGAATGAAGTCTTGACTGAGGCATAAATTTGTACAGAGATGGTCAAACGAAGAGCGGTAGTATTTACACCTAGGGATGTCTCTCCCACGTTCCCTAGGTGCAAGCATTTCCCGGATGCTGAGGACAAACAGTACAGTCTTTGAGGAAGTGCTCTTTGCTAGCACAATACAGGCATAAATTCTCACTGTGTCTTGAGATCTTTCTTGTCGCGACAAGCAAGAACGATCCACTTGCATAGCCTCTTTGGCAAGAGGCACAGGGGACTGTAGTGGTGGACATTGGAACACGAGTGCCAGGCGAGGATATCGCCATGTTAGGGCAGGTTCTCTCTTCAAGCAAAGTTCTTCCTGCCTCTCTGCAAAACGCACATCAATATGTGTAGCTAAGTGGATACGTTCAGTCAAGGAAGAAGGAGGATCTTATGCAGCGACACCATCTTTTATCCTGCTACACAGTCCTTTTTTGAAAGTTGCACACAAGGCCTCATCGTTCCCTGCCAATTCTGAGGCAAGATGCAGAATTAAACCGCCTAGTCACCAACGGAGGAATTCCCTTGGTAGAGATTCGGCAGAGCTGTCTCAGCAGAAGAGGCACAAGCGGGTTCTTCAAAGACACTGCGGAATTCAGCAAGAAAAGCTGTCATGTTAGAGGACATCGGGTCACCGCAGTAGCAAAGAGGTGTAGCCCAGGCCAGGACTTTTCCGGACAAGAGACTGATGACAAAGGCCACTATAGCTTGTTCGGAAACTGTCGGAACCAGTTCGGAAACTGGTCAGACATAAGCTCCAAATGCATGGATCACTGTGCAACAATGCCTCTACACAACTTGGAATCACCATCATACTTAGAGGGTAAATAAAGGTAACAGTTTCTTGGACCCAGAAGACGCTGCAGGAACAGATGGAGGAAGTGGAGAGAATTGCGGTTGGTGCTGCATGGCTAATAACTGTTGCATCATAGCAGACAATTGAGTAAGTTGCTGTGCCTGTCCGGCCAACTGTTGTGACTGACGACCCACAACGGATGGAAGATCCGCAACTTCTGGCAGAGGTACCTCAGCAGGATCCATGGCCGGATCTTACTGTAACACTCACGGTTAAAAGACAGGAACACTGGAGGTAGTGGATCCACTGGACCTGTGTGGCAGATGACGCAGGCCGTACCAGGGAGCGAAGTCTAAGGTGCCACTGGTTTTCACCAGAGCCCACTGTAAAGTGGGATGATCTTGCTGCGGCACAACTCGACCACACAGGCGGCTGAGGAGATTCGAGGCAAAGGAGGGATACAGCAACTCGTAGTCAGGATAGCAGAAGGCCAGGTCTGGCGACACAAGTGCGTAGCCAAAAACGTAGAAGGAGGTCAGTAGGCAGGGCGGCACAGGAGCAAGGTAAGGTCACAGAACAAGGGGTCAGAAACATGAAAAGGCAAGACACAGTATCAATGGCACAAGGCAACAAAGATCCGGCAGGAATGTGTGGGAGGTGGAGGAATTTATAAATGAGGCACAGGTGTTAGGCTTAATTATGGGCGTACTGACCCTTTAAATCTTAAAGCTCCAGAACGCGCGTTCCCCCTTCTCCTAGGGAGTGCGCGTTCCGGAGTTATAAGATTTAGAGCTGAGAGGCAGGGGAGGAGACAGCAGAGGACCAAGGTGAGTGACGGGCGGGGATTCAAATGTGGGCACGTCCCGCAATGCAAATCACAGCCCCGCCGGAGGAGAGAGCAGGGCAATGCGCTCACGCCCTTCCATAGACATTTATGTTGGGGGAGTGATGTCACGTCTCGCCCACTGATTTGAATGGGCACTGTGTAACATCTAATTTACCCTATAGATGGTGCTGCAGGAAAAAAGAGCACTTAGGGTCCATTCACACTATGGAATTTTCGCTCAGAGAAACAGCTTCCCATTGTTTTTTATGGGATTTTGTTGCTTTCTGCACACGGCATAGTTATTTTAAATTCCAGACTCCACTGAAAGAATGAACATGTTCAATACAATGGCAGAATTACACTCAGAATTGCTTTGCCGTCAATGGGGATGGCGCTTAATGTCTGAGCAGACAGAATCACTGATTCCACTAGTGCCTATTGCACACAGAATTTCCTCCCATCTTTGCCCGCAATATCTTGGGAGAAAATTTTACAGTGAACATGGGCCCTTATCACCAGGTTTTTTCACAGATTACTGTTGATTGCCGAAAGTCCAGGCAGGAAGGCACTTTTTGATCTGGTTATGATCAAGAGATTCTTCTAACAATTCTTCTTCTACAGGGAGTAATTGTTCTTAACTGCTGACAGGGTTAGATAGGTGTTATAGCTAGGACACAAATATAACGTTTAAGGTCTGCTTGGTCTGAAAGTGTTAAAAGGGTATTCTGGCACTGCTTCTAGGATTAGTGCAGGACCTGCCAGCTCAGCCAATCACTCATGGGGATTGGCTGATCTCAGTGTTTGGCTGAGCCCGCAAGTCCTGCCACAACAGATGCTCTCTCCCGCTCTTCTGATGTAGTGGGTGAAGAGGTTACTCCACAGCATGTTATTCCACCTGAGCGCCTTATTGCCGTGGCACCTGTGGATCTTCTTCTTCTTCCTCCTGGCAAGTCCTATGTACCTCCTCGCCAACAGTTGGAAGTCCTTAAGTGGGGTCACTCCTCCTTGCTGGCAGGTCATCCTGGTGTCCAAAAGACTCTTCAACTAAACCCCCGAAGATATTGGTGGCCTACTATAGCTAAGGACGTGTTTGAGTTTGTTCATGCCTCAGTCTGCGCATGGGACAAGTCGCCTCGTCTGAAGCCGACTGGGCTGCTCCAACCTCTACCTGTCCCTGAGACCCCTTGGTCTCCCATCGCCATGGACTTTGCGACTGACCTTCCTCCTTCCCAGGGTATGACGGTTATTTGGGTCGTTGTTGACCGTTTTTCTAAAATGGCTCACTTTGTACCCCTACCAGGATTACCTTCTGCGCCTCTCTTGGCGAAACATTTCTTCCTGCACATTTTTCGCCTTCATGATCTTCCTCTGCATGTTGTTTCTGATCGTGATTTGTTTCCAAATTCTGGAGAGCTCTTTGTGGTCGGTTCAAAGTGAAGTTAGATTTCTCATCCTCTCATCACCCCCAAACCAATGGCCAAGTGGAACACTAACCAAGTCTTTGGGGAATATCTACGCCATTTTGTATCTTCACGTCATGATGATTGGGCTGACCTTCTTCCTTGCGGAATTCTCCTACAACTTCAGGAATTCCTCTGCCTCCAACAAGTCACCGTTTTTCGTGGTCTACGGTCGCCATCCTCTTCCACCTCTGCCGTTGTCTTCCTCTTCTTCTGTTCCTGCAGTCGATGAGCTCATCCAGGATTTTTCCTCCATTTGGCGAGAGACTCGCACCGCTCTTCTTAAAGCCTACGCCCGCATGAAGTCACAAGCGGAAAAGAAACCCAGGGCTCCTCCGGTGTTTTCTTCTGGTGACTTTCGGCCAAATACATCCGTTTTAGGGTCCCAAGTTACAAACTGGGTCCTCATTACTTGGGACCCTACAAGATTAAAAGAAGAATTAATGCTGTGGCTTACCAGCTTCATCTCCCCTCCACTCTTAGGATCCCTAACTCATTCCATGTCTCCCTCCTCAAGCCAGCTATCTTTAACCGGTTCTCCCCCAAGGTCACCACTCCTAGCCCTGTGGCCGGCACATCAGACATCTTTTCTGTCAAAGAGGTCCTGGCTTCTAAGTGGATCCGGGGGAGAAGATTTTTTTTGGTCGACTTGGAGGGCTGCGGTCCTGAGGAGAGGTCTTGGGAGCCGGAGAAGAACATCTTGGACCGCAGTCTTATCCTTAGTTTCCTGGGCACCAAGAAGAAGGGGAGACCAAAGGGGGGGGTCACTGTTACAGTGTGCGCTCCGGTCCCCGCTCCTGGACCGGAGCGCACACTGCCTCTGTCCCGGCCCGCAGCGTCCCTGCGCGTCCCGGTCAGACACGCTGACCGGGAGCGCAGAGTTATCCCTGACGGGGATGCAGTTAGCGTGGCGGGAGGTCCCCGCTCACGCACCGCACCCCGATGCTGTCCCCTACCTCCTGCGGCTCCACATCGCTCCTCTGTTCCCCGGCACTCGCGTCCCCGCTCTCTAGGGTGCGCGTGCGCTGGCTTCATGAAATTTAAAGGGCCAGCGCACATTTGATTGGTGCCTGGCCCAAAGTCATCTATAAATGTTCCCTGCCCCTTCCTGTCCTTGCCGGATCTTCGTGCATTATTGCCAAGAGAAAGTGTTCCACATTGTCTAGTGTTTCCCAGCCTGTTTCCGACCCTTGCCCGTGACTACTGCCTCTGAACCCGTGCTGCCTGCCTAGACTTGTTGCCTGTGACTACCGCCTCTGATCCTGTACCGCCTGCCCTGACCTTTGCTATGTCTAACTACGCTTCTGCCTATTCCTCCTGTACCGTGCCTATCTCAGCAACCAGAGGAGTTGAGTCGCTACCTGGTGGAACGACCTGGGGGCTACCTGTCACAGCAAGACCATCCCAATTTGTGGCGGGCTCTGGTGAAGACCAGTAGCTCCTTAGATTCCGTTCCCTGGGTACGGCCCACGCCATCACTCCTCTGGTCCAGCGGATCTACCTCCAGCCACCTGTCCGGACTGTTACAAGTAGATCAGGGGCCCAGACATAGACAAATTGGAGCTGCAGGGGGACCAGGAATAGGTACATATGGCTTCTATTTCATTTCATCTATTTCTATTTTTTTTTACAAGGACCAGCAACATATTTTTTACTTAATGCTAGGGATACTCCTATACTGGGGGGAATCAGAATGCTGAACTTAGTTTTTTGATACTTGGCAAAAAAAAAAAAAGGATTTGCAGTGAATGTAATGAAACCAAACAATTAAGTTATTATGTTATTTATGCTACATGTTAAACAGTGTAAATTTAAAACTAAAAAGAAAATAAATTTATATATAATGATACAACAACAATAATAATAATAAAAATTATAATGTAAAATTAGATTATTAAAGAATAAATTTATGAATTATATGTATCTCAAAATGGTCCTACCAAAAATTATAATTTATCCAACAAAAAACAAACCCTCACATGACTATGTCTATGTAAAAATAAAACATAAAAAGTTACGGCTCTTTGAATGTTACAAAAAAAAAATATATATATATATATATATATTATTTCTCATAAGGAATAAATAAGGCTGGTCACTAAGGAGTTAAATAAACTAGCATTAAATAAAACCATAACACAAAGGGCTATTACCACCTACAGGTTTATTATAATTAAATATGTTTTAATGTGAACCATGATAACATGGCATATCCCATGGGATGTATTAACATTTTGTATAAATCACAGGAGGTCCATTTTTACACTACAGTATACTTTTACATTTCACAATTTATGTAACAGCACATCACAAATAACAGGCCACCTATTTATAGTCAAACAAACTCCAGGCTCCTGCAGTCTTTCAATGACTTTGCTAATACATAATAAATGCTTTACATCTGTGAACATAGCAGGAATACACTACATTATTCAAACCATTAAGCCTGACATTTTTGTTTAGACTCTGCTAAATTATAAGGACATTCATTGATTTATGATACAGAATATCACTCATACAGTATGAACATCTGATGGTTGATTGCTCTAAAGTAGTGATTGAATGAATACAAATTTTATGCAAATTTACAATCAGGTTTATTTAAAGGAATGATAGACTGAAGGACTGAAGCAATATTGTCAGAATAAAGTAATAATGATAATAATAATGATAATAATCATAATAATAATAATTTTTATTATGTATTTTTGATTTGTGATAGTTAAATCTTTTTTTATTTTTAAAATCTTCAATGGTGGAGGCCATATTAAAAGAACATATATTTTGTCTATATAGGCGGTATAGCAGGGAAAGTGTTCTTCCTGGCAGCTGCAATGTATGGGGGGTAAATGGTCAGAAAACTGTTCATAGACTAAGTAATAGTGTCCAGAAAGGAAAGAAAAAAAAAAATACATGAATTTAAACACAAAATAAAAAATGTATATTTGGCTTGGGCTGGGGAAAAAAAGAAAAGGATACTTACCTACCCCAGTCCCCACAGTTCCCATTGTGGTTTCTTGTGGTCCCTTGCTGCTCTGCTCTACTCTCTGTTTCCAAGACAATGTTTCAGCAGGACCTGCCTAGTCAGTCAACCCTTGTCCGAGGCAAGACACCTCTGTGGCCAGTGACTGACTGCTCCAACCATTTGTATCTGAAGCAGGGAGAAGAGAGCATCAGCAAGGGAAGTTGCGGGGGACTGAGGTAGGTAAGTATGTATTTTTACTCTGGTCTTAAAGCCACACTAAATTCAATACACAAGCTTAAAGCATGGGTAAAACAAATTAAAATAACTCACCCGGGATCATGGTCCACTTCCAGAGAAAGATCAGTACTAATATCAGAGCAGAGGCTGGGATGCTGGGTATGCCAGGTGCTGCCTTTATTGCACAAAACTGGAGCTTTCAGGAAGCTAACAAGAAGTCATGACACAGAGAGCTGCGAACACCACTTAAGATAGTGAATACAGTTATATTACACATTAAGAACATTTATATTGTGTCGTGGGGAGCAGCATTCCATGAGGTAATAAGACACTTAGGGTAGCAAGAAATGTTAAATGGGTACTGCAGTAAATTGTAACGTATCCTCTATCCACAGGCTTATCACTGGCCTCAGCCCTGTATAGGTCAGGAGGATGAAAGGGAGGTTACATGCCCAATAGGATCTCAGGAAGAACAGTTTTCCAGCTGACCTACAACACTTGCAGACTAAACCAATTTGTTGCTGTTTTAGTCAGTGCCATCCAGGCTTTGACAGCCACACCTGACACCTTAGTACACACCAATGGCTGACTGTTGGATTACTCTGGATAGAACATAATCTGCCTGAGCACTCATTTTGTCCTCTGCAGGTACTCACTGCTCACGCTGCAAAAGTTGGCTTAACCAGAAGACGGGCGAAATCACCTGGGAAATTACCAGCCCCTGGTCAGTGATTGTATTGGGGCACTGAAAAGATGGTATTGAGAGGATGTGGGGTAAGCCAGTGCAAGGGCTTTTATGTCTTTGGAGTATATATGGATTTGTAAGTCCTACTAAGACAGATGAGTGTAATTTTAGTTTTGACTAGATTTGACTTCTTTATTTTTGTTAGCTCTTTGCTATTACTATGCATGAACAACGCCTTAGATGTTATAAGCAGCCAAAACATGTCTTTAATAGAGATAAGTAAACTTTTTTCTAAAAATGAGGTTTAGCCGCTTCAAGTGGAACCTAACCAAAAAAGTTTGTATATTATATGTTTCAAGTAGGATGGCAGCACTTAGTAGAACTCACAATGAAGCTGTCTAAAATGATGTACTAGACTGTATAAATGACATTTTTGGGAAATTGCTGAAGTTCCCCTGACTGAGAAAAAGTAGTTTTTAATCTTTGCTATATAAAGTCCTTGAAGAAAGAAAAAAAAATCTTGTTATTCGCACATGAATAATTGCCATTAAATATGTACTTAACCATCTCCATTGACAAGAAGCAGCATGTGTTTTTGCTAAATACAATTTTGTACAATGCAAAAAAGGACAAAAGAACAAGTGTCAGATAAACAGAGAAATGTCTGACAGGAGTTTCTGCACAGTGGTCTGCCCTTGGAAATGTTTACTAAATGTTTGCTAAATGCCTTTTCCCACTATTCATTAACCATTAGAGACAAAAGCTTTAAGGGTTTATTCTGTTTTACAAAATGTAATATGCTGCATGGGTGAGGGGGTGGGGGGATAGAAAAAAAGCCATACTTACCTAGCCAAAACTCCTACGCTGGTCTCCTGCAGCTTTCATTTGGCTCTGACCAGTCTCTAAGCTGTGAAGGTCCCTTTCAGTAGAGTAAACCTTTTATAGAGTAAACCATTTTGTTCTGTACTTTAAGTGCTTCAGAAGTGCTTTTAGAGTTACTATAGACTTATCACATTTCTCCTAATCCTACTAAAACAGCTAAGGTGATTGTTACAAGGGTACTGAAAAATGGATTGGTGTGCACAGATGATTCTTAAAGTAAAATGTTGTTCCTTGTTCCAAATTTACACCTGTGTCTCGTCTAAGTCAACTTCACCTAACACGAGGAGAATAAGATGTCCAGAGGGTTCAGGAGATGTAGATGTAGAATTTTTAGTGGAAACCACTATACATAACCCTTAAAACCCCAGGCCAAAAGTAAAGTTTGTGTTACGCCGAGCGCTCCGGGTCCCCGCTCCTCCCCGGAGCGCTCGCTACACTCCTCTCACTGCAGCGCTCCGGTCGGTTCCACGGACCCGGGGCGCTGCGATACCGCCTCTGGCCGGGATGCGATTCGCGATGCGGGTAGCGCCCGCTCGCGATGCGCACCCCGGCTCCCGTACCTGACTCGCTCTCCGTCAGTTCTGTCCCGGCGCGCGCGGCCCCGCTCCCTAGGGCGCGCGCGCCGGGTCTTTGCGATTTAAAGGGCCACTGCGCCGCTGATTGGCGCAGTGGTTCCAATTAGTGTTTACACCTGTGCACTTCCCTATATCACCTCACTTCCCCTTCACTCCCTCGCCGGATCTTGTTGCCATCGTGCCAGTGAAAGCGTTTCCTTGTGTGTTCCTAGCCTGTGTTCCAGACCTCCTGCCGTTGCCCCTGACTACGATCCTTGCTGCCTGCCCCGACCTTCTGCTACGTCCGACCTTGCTTCTGTCTACTCCCTTGTACCGCGCCTATCTTCAGCAGCCAGAGAGGTTGAGCCGTTGCTAGGGGATACGACCTGGTCACTACCGCCGCAGCAAGACCATCCCGCTTTGCGGCGGGCTCTGGTGAAAACCAGTAGTGACTTAGAACCGATCCTCTAGCACGGTCCACGCCAATCCCTCTCTGGCACAGAGGATCCACTACCTGCCAGCCGGCATCGTGACAGTTTGGAGGTAGGAACATCATGGTGTGGGGTGGCTTTTAAGAAATGGAAGTCCTTTCTGACAGAAATCTGCTGCCATCTACCAGGATAATGAAGATGAAACATTGATAATCTATGGAAAGAACTGAAGATGATGATTCATAGAAGAGGCCCACAGAACATTCAAGATTTAAAGACTGTTTATGTAAAAGAATGGGCCTTCATCTCCCCAGAACAAGGCGACGTCTTGAAGCTGTCAACACCAACAAAGGCTTCTGTACAAAGTATTAAATACATATCAGTTCAATACTTTTTCAACAATTTCTGAGCATATTTGTTTTGGTCTATTTATATGTATGGATTATTTGGGTTGTAACTAACATCTGGTGAAAATTTTATGTCACCAGCACCTATGGAAATATATTTAATGAGAAAAATGGTGACATGTTCATTACTTATTTTGCCCACTGTATGTGTATATTAAATTGTTTTATACAGACACAGGCTTTTTATACACAATAACTAATAACTAACATGTACTAAGATTCAAGAATTAAAAATAACATTACATGAAAATATGCGCGTCGTACCGTGAGGACCTTTTGGTGAAATATGGTACTTTGAGATAAAACAGTCAAATAAAGCAGTCAGATGCCAAGAAAAGCCGGTAATGAATGTCTGTCTGACACAAGGACAATTAACAAGGCTATGCTGCAAGATTCTGTCTAGGGACCCATTCTTTTTCTTTGTTATATTAATGACCTACAAAAAATACGTGCAGGATCTCCAAAGTCTATCTATATGCAGATGACATTGTGCTATTATGTGGGGATAAAGTTGTAAAAGTAATTGAAAATAACCTAAATCATGACATGGCAAATTACACCCTGTGGATTTGAAAACATAATTTAACCTCAAAAACCTTAAGAACTTCATACGTTCTCTATTTGATCAATCCAAAATATGACTAACATTTGGGTCAGCAGGGAAAACATCACAGTGTGGTCTCGCTTTTTTATTGTTCAAACTCTTATAGGACTGGCCATAATAATTATTATTATTACTAAGTTAATTAGTGCTGAAGGGTCAATGCATTTTCAATTCAACAATGCTTTACTTCTCTTTTTATATATCTTGTGACATTTTTTTAAACTAATTTTAATACTTTATCCTTTTATTCATTGTGGGAGATTTTCACGGTAAAGCAAGGCAAATAATGGCAAAACAGCAGTCAGAGACAGTGTCATAGACATGTAGTTTAAACTGTTCTTTTAACTCACTGTTTTTATTTATCAGCCTTTACCTTCAGGCATAAAAAAAATACAAAAATGTTTTGCTATATATATATATATATATATATATATATATATATATATATATATATCTTTTTTTTAAATACAGGTGACTTCCTACTAGTCACCCGACCAGAACAATAGGTATCTAAAGTGTTACTCTCCAAATTCTCCAAATGTTCCTGCAATAGCTAAAAGCACACTGGTTATGAAACACTGCTTTAGAAGCTGCTAACATCAGGATTTACACTCCCAGCAGAGCTCCAGTTTTCTTACAGCCTCTTAGTGAAGACTGAGTTACACCTTTTCGTAAGCCCAGGAATAATCATCTTCAGCACCTGTGCTGACTTGAACCAAACTGAAAACCTAGACTGTGACAGGAAGTGAATGATGGGTCCCACTACCAACCTGCCTGTCCTTCCACAAAAACCCAGGTGGTGTCTAAAGTCTCAGAGGGGGAATAACCCAGCCAGATTACTTTTCAAAGTTTAGACTAAACCTTGGATGGCTTATCATTAGGATAGTCAAAACGCAGGGACCCTTACCAATCATCAAACAAAAGGAGCATCACTGTCCCGTCAGCACCAGTGGTTGTTATAGCCAGGGTTTTACTAGAATGTTGTGGTTAAGTATTACAGTTGTATTATTTGTGAGAAGTTAGAGACTTAATAAAATATTCTGAAAGGTAAGGGTGGACACATCTGTATATTTCAATTAATGTTTTATATAAAAATTACAGAGCATTCCCCAGACACGCCCCTCATTAAAGGGGTACTACCGTGCTGACAACTTATCCCCTATCTAAAGGATCTCGCACGCAGCACCCCGCTCTCATCAGGCCCCGGAGCGAACATGTCACGATCACTGGCCCCATCATCAGACCCGGAGCGAATGTTCGCTCCAGGGTCTGATGAGAGCAGGGTGCTGCGTGCGAGATCACGGGGGTCCCCAGCGGCAGGACCCCGCGTGATCAGGCAACTTATCCCCTATCCTTTAGATAGGGGATAAGTTGTCGCATGGTAATACCCCTTTAAGTTTGTTGTCCATAAGTACAAAGATGCCATTTATCAACTGTTTCCCACTAAATAGAATAGTTGCTTGTAGTAAATTTTGCTATTGCTGTTAAGGTTGTTGGGAGATTGTGCACGGTAAATGGTAATTGTAAATGATAGTGAACGAGAAAAGGTTAGGAATACAGGATTGAGCAGGTTGAGCCTCTAAATTGGAATTCAGACTAATGCCATAAGTGGGACTGTTTTTCTGGATCCTGCTCCCGTAACATGTGTGTCCAATTCCAACTGCTCCTGCTGTATTTCTGACCATTACTGCAGGCTCCCGGAATGTATGTGTTCCATCCCACCTGATCCCTCAAAATGTGTGTCCAATCTTGATAATCACTTCCTCCCAGTGCTCTATCATGCACAACACAGGGAGCATCATCACAGCCACAGCTGCCATTGCACAGAGGGGTCTTCTGGCAGACCAAGCAGGCACTTCTGAATGCCATTGCAGCTTAGGGCTGCACATAAGGGAAAGCTGCCAGGTCTTAGCCTCCAAGCCCCCTGATCCTGGCAGATTTTTTAACTTCTGGCCACATGGCCACTTTAAAATAATAAGCAGTGATAGCTGCCAGGTCTGATGAGTGATGTCCCTGACGTTGCATCAAGAAGCAGAGGAGGAGGACATTTTTCATCAGTGCTGTGCAGGAGAATGTCATTTGTCAGACTCACTAAGCCACTGAGGCTTCACTTGAGCCTGCACCTGAGCCTCCATCTAAGTGTGCTCGAAATCACTGAGAGACACAGACCTCAAGGGGGTGATCAAGGTGGTGATAAAGTGGTATGGGGGGGATTTAAATGGCATGGGGTATTGAAGTGAGTGACAAAGTGGCACAGGGGGTGAAGAAGTGGTACAGATCCTCTCAAATAATGCAATGTTATCAAATAAGAGCCTATTGCAGATCTGTATTTTCAGGCTGTATTTAATGACTTCATAGGCCAACAAGCTTTTCCTCCCTATCTACTATTTTTGGATCCCTGAGAGAGCGCGCCACTCGAGTTTTGGCTTCCTCTATTTTCGATCATTGAGATACTGCCATAACTACTGATGACCTAATGGTTAAATTATAACAAGGTTTAAGGTATGTGAGAGAGGCAATGGTGGGTGAAGACTGGAGTGAAAATATTTCAAGATCCTTCATAAAGCAGTATATGCTTTCAACTTCTCGCATTGTGAGGTCCATCCTCACTATCTGAAAGTCTTCCCTAAGTATCAATTGGATAGGGCTGATCCCATACGCAGTGTAACTGCGCAAATGTGACTTCTTTCAGGGAAGCCATACATGCTTTTATAAGTAGGGTCTGGAACAAAGATATTACTTTAGAACTCCTTCATTATATTTTCCATTACATTCCTTGTTCTAGGTCGTCTTCTAACGGCCCTTCTGTAGCTGTTAAGTGCATTCATTTAACTATGTTTGTGGGGGTGAAGTGTTTGTTGCAACACTGGCTCAAAGACCTGTGCCGAATTTGTCGGAGGTGACAGATGCCTTGCATAAATGATTACACTTTGAGTAGGTGGAGATACTTAAGGACCCAGACAAATACGCCAAATCGTTTTTTATCAAATGGTTTGCTATTATTACACATGTCATGACAGAAGAGGACTGGCAGCATCTGATGGTCAAATACAGATGGTCTACATGGAATTCGTTAGAGGCGTTAAAGGGCTTCTTGGGAGTACTCAAGGTACGAGAATCTCTTTCCTCCTTACTATTTTAATTTTTGTTGTCCCGTCCGTTCCCCCTTGTCACCACTCCTGTTTTGTTATGCTTCTGTTCCTGGTTTCCCATGTATATGTCTTACATGTGTTTCGTCATTGTGGTACAGTCAGAAACCTGCGTAGATTTGCCTTCTGGCTGAATGGAGAGCACTAGATCGCAGTTGCTTTTTTGTTTGGTTTTGTACTTTACTTCAGAATTGCTTTGCCTTTATTCCTTTTTCATGGGGGACCTTTATACTTTGCATTTTAGCATGCAGTAACAATGTAAAAACTGTGTTGTGCTTCATTTATACGACCACTTTTATTAATGCCATTTACCAATCACAATAAATAGGGCATAACTATATTCCCTTTTTGTCTAGTTATTTAAAGTTTTGGGATTATTCTACATTACATGGTGCAAAGAGATACATTTCAGTATACCAGCACGTTGTAAAAAAATTGCTACTTAGGCAGAGAAAATCCTTGCAGCCTATGGCCACCATTAGTGTTTTTCCCATAGAGCAAATCCTACTTAACAGAAACCTAGCAGTAGAATAGACAACATCTGGAGTCATCTGCCCAATGCGGTGTGCTGTGTAGTTTTGCTTAAGTTTTATGGAAAAAAAAACCTGTACATGATAAAAATTCTGAGCAGAGAGTAAAAGTGGGACCTGGCATCTGCACAACTTTTTGACAGGAGCTGATACCGAGCCTGGGTCTTATGAATAGTTTATTAGAGGACCTAGTACCACAGTCATCTTTGATTCACATAAGTAGTTTATCATACATTGTATATACAGAACTTTTTAATTAGCACAAAAGTTCCAAAAAATCATGCTTAGGTTAATATGTTGTTTTTTTATGCTGAACAATACATATGATTGTGATGAAAGATTTTGCATGATGGTAAGACATGATGGAGCGGCTTTAGAAATGGTTCAACTCTCACCAATTAGACATAATGTATTCCTTACTCAGACACTTAAATAACCCAAGGGACATTGTTTTGGGCTAAGATTCCTAGACTGGAAAATCAATATTTAAGTTATGATGTTTGGAATATGTTGTTCGTACTTGTAGAATAACAACACAGCATGCTTTCCTTCATATTATTTTTTATGGTATTTGCTGTGCACACAAAAGGTAATGTCAGCTCACAATGTAAAAAGGGTTAAAATATCACAACTTCCTAAACTAAAACACTATGGAACATGTGACAATGATATGTGAGCTATATGTGACCAATGTTGTGACAAAAAGGATGACATCTATAGTGATGCCTTCCTAAAGGACTAATTATTAATTTTATTTAATCGATTACACAGTTGTACATGATCATTAACACACAAGCCTACAATTAATGATGTACTGTAAGAGATCTGGCCTTTTTTCACAAAAATGTTTCTATATACTGTATATAGCATTTCCAGGTGATCTTCTTCTATTTAAGAAAGGAGGGAACAAATGAAAGAACAAAAGGAAGAGAAGGAAGGAAGGAAGGGAAAAGAAGGAAGGCAGAAAGGAAAGAAAGGAAAGGAGGAAGGAAGGGAAGGAAGGAAATAAGGAAAAAGAAGGAGAGCGCAAAGGAAGGAAGGAAGGAAAGGTAGGAAGGAAGGAAAGAAAGAAGTAAGGAAGGCAGGAAGGAAGGATATTAAAAAGGTAAGATAAAAAAATAAGAAAGGAAGGAAGAAGGGGTAGTGTTTTTTTGTTTGTTTGTTTTTTAGAACAATATTTTTTTTTAATTAACAATATGCGAAAACATAGCCAAATATAAAGCACTTAAGATGGTAAATAAAATTGTTGTGCTGGGGATCGCACTCCATATCCCATATGGGGAAACAGCTGCGCCATGCTTCTATTTCACAGCTATTCATTGATAAGAAAAATTTGAGATAAATGTACCATAAGATCTTTGATGCCCTCCTTGCGTCATTCATTTCTGAATGTTGAGCATTTTACGATTTGTTGCTCCAAGTACCTCAAGTTAGTTTATCCTCTCAGAGCTCTCACTGATTTGGAGAAGGTCCTCCTCTGTAATCACCCTGGTTGTAGGAAGGTTTCCTTCTCATTCCAAACTTTTTTTTAACCTGTGATCTCGGGTTCACCTACTTTTATAAGTTCCTGGGAGTTGAAGTTGAGTGTTTCTTTCACTTGTTCACCCATTGCCTTTCTCACTTAAACTTATGCTGGAAGTGCCTTCAACATCATATTGGATCATATTGACACATATGGTAACATTGTCATTCTGGAAGGTGTTTTCTCTGTTCTATCCTTGTTCTATTCTTGGGGTCCTAGCAGTAGTTACCTTGTGATCGATTTACAGTTAGAGGCCCTGCTAATTATTATTATTTTTTTTTACCAAAACAGACAACCAGAAAGAAGCTTTCTTTAAGTGTCATTGGTTACTTTTGATACATTTAATTTCAGCAATAAAAAAAACAGATACTGTGCACTTTATCTGGCAGTGTACGCCTCATGTAATGTGAGCGAAGTTGTCAACCAATTCAGTGTACAATACGTTACCTTTGATGGTGTATGTAGCTCTATGCCTGACAGCTAAATATTGAATAAAAGAAGAGATAAAGTTACTGTGGGAAACAATCATCTTAGCCAGGCTGATAATGTTCACCAGTTTACAGAAAAAGATTCTTTCACATTTAAAATATATAAAATAGAATGAGGTACAATTGCAATTCGATAACAGTAACACAAGATGTGTATCATTCCCGAAGCAGGCAGATGAAATGATGAATATAGTGATTTAAGGCAAAAGTTCATATTGAGCTGACTTAAACAATGACCTTCCCAGGAGATTGAAAATGGTAAATGTATGATGGAGTTGTTGTTGTAGAGGATGAATGGCTTGTTTTAAAATGTCCAGAGATAATCCCCATCCTCATTCATGGAATCTCATCTCCAGGGTTCAGCACCGCACCTTAGGTGTATATCGCTCCAAATTCATAATGTCCTGTGGATTACAGGATCAGGTTTCATATTGTGAAGCCATTTAATTTAAATCTTTAAGGGGCAATAAGAATGACCCTTGACAACTACATAGATATGTTTGCTTTGCTGACCATATGCAATACATGATACTCCGCTAAATCAGGTTGACATGTGAAGAACTCTGTCCGACGGTCACAATATGATTCTCAAAAGAAAACGAGCTTGCTACTTTTAGTTTTGCAGGTATGATAGCTTTTAATAACTAAATCAAAGAAAATAAATGATGTTAAAGAGAAACCGACAGGCTGTTTACAATGGAGGTGGGGAACCGGCTCACCGACTTCCTCTTCCTCCTCTATATTAACTGTCCGGCCCGCCCCCATAATGAATATGGAAATGACTCCCGGGGGTGAGCGCTCTGCTATTTAAACATAGGGCAGGTGCTGCTGCCTCTCTACACCTGAAAGGCCACAGTGCCTGCTCTCTGCTAAAAAAACAGAGCGCTCACCTTCATTGTGACCTGACTCTTGCCTCATCTTTTTTTGCTTTATTTTTTAAACCTGACTCTTGCCTTTTCATTTTTGTTTTATTTATTAAATCTGTAAAACTGTATGCCTGATTTCAAATGCATTAAAAAAGACATATTCTAATGCATGCTATTTTAACAAATGAATCCCCCCCACCAAAAAAATTATAATAATACAATGCCCAAAGAGGCACCAGTCAACGGCACTCAGTCTGACAAAAAGTCCAGTATTGGGCCTATGTATGAAAGAAATGCCTCATTCAAGGACCATTTAAATGGGTACGCCCATTCTGGGTACACCCCCTGCCTGTTCTCTGTGCAGAGAGAAGAGTGCTCTCCCCCAGTGTGAACTAATTTTTATATTTTCTTTTTTGCTTAATTTTTTGAAATCAGTAAAATTGTATGCATGAAAAAGTCATGTTCTAATGCATGCTATTTTAAGGAATAATTTTCCTCAAGAAAAAATACAATGTTCCATGGAGGTACCAGTCAGCAGCACTCATCATTACTAAAGGTCCAGTATTGGGTCTATGTATGAAATAAATGCCCTGTTCAAGGACACTTTAAATGGGTACACCCATTCCAGGTACACCCACCTTCTTCAGATCAGTTTAAAATACTGACCTGATGATCAGGAAATGAACCCTGGAATCATGTCATCCTGTTTCTGATGTGTTTTGTTTTTATAACAATAAATACCTACTATTATTTATACATGGTTTTTGTACCTTTCATTCCTTGAACACTAGTAGCACCTGATGTAGAGGTCTTTTTTCTTCCCTAACCTCCTCCTATCATTACTAAATGCTTCCTATTATGCTTTCAGTAATGACCATCACAAAATGTATATATTTATGCAGAAGTAGAATGTGGGGCATTTGTAAAGTGACGGTATTAATGGTAAAACCTTGATGAGTTATGTGTAATATTCCATAGGACTAAAGAAGAAACTGAGGCCTTATATTAAATCTGCTCAAAACTATATCAGTATGAATTTATAAATAAATACAATTAGTTATTCCGTCCATGTTGATTGTGGAGAATTATTTTAAGCCATTAGAAAAAATTCCTAAATACAAACATGATTATTGAAACACAAACATGTAAAACCCATTTCCCAATCATATTAAATTTGATGTGATATAGCTCGAAGCAGGTCGAGTAGCTAGATTTAAAAATAAAACTCAAAACTTCAATAGAAAGCATTAAGACCTCCCATCCATGTCAGCAAGGAATGTTTTCGCGCATCAATTTGCCATGCACAGGAGAAAAAAAAAATACAAGGGGGAGTGATGCCTTCTGGGCATGAAGCCAAGCAAAATTCTGCACTCTTCCATTCGCTGTCAATTTTCTCTCTTAAACAACACAAAGAATAGTACAAAAAAAAAAGAGAAAAGAAAGACGGAGAGGAATCGGCTTTAGTGTAAAATGTCAACATTCTGATTAAAGCAAACATAAGCTATTCCGAGCTCTACATAACATCAAATAGGAAGCTGAAAGGGAATGGAAATCAGACTCTGATGAATGGGAATGTATGGACACAAATCTGCTGTTGTTCTTAATAAAGTGGTGTGTCAGGACTAAAAGAGTTGAGGGAATTTTGCAATTTTCTGACTCCCAGCACCATGTGATGCCATTATTAATCTTCATCCATCTCAAGCCACAAGAGGAGAACAACTGACTTGTATTTATGAAATTAATATTGTTTTATTTATGTACCAGAGATGTGGATTATCAAATGCAGCAATCTATTTGTTACCGGCTAGACTGTGGTGCGGATTCTAAGGATCCCTAGTCTTCAACCTTGGTTTTTGGACATTGCTGTAGGATGATCTTCAGGTCACAGCTCCCTGATTCACAGATTGACACTTAGAAAGCAAAAGCATAGCCAGTAACTTAACTATGATTCATCAGAAAGAAAGCAATAAGGGAGCAACAGACCAGGAAACAAGATGTGAATGTAGTCTTGTGCCTGGCCAAGGATTAGACAGAGAATCAGACAACAGGTACCTGGCAGACAATCCAAAGAGCAAGACAGGAGCGAAGCCAGGAAATATTAAGCAATAATCGATAGCAACACATGCAATTTATTAAATTTCAGAAGTTTTGAATAATCAGGACTCTTAGTAGAGCTGGCTGCTCCAAGTAATCGGGGGAGAGGAGCCTTGGTAAGAGAGATGACCAAGAACCCCAGATCTAGCCCCGCAATCTAGGCTTTATAGCAGAGTGGTAAAAAAGGAGCCTTTCCTCACTAAAAGACAACTGAAAAAAACAACAACACCTAAAGGACTCCCAGAGTGTGGTAAACAAAATTCTGTGGCCTGTTGAAACCAATATTGAACTATTTTACCTAATTGATAAGCATCATGTCTAAAGGAAACAACACACTGGTCATCACCTGCAGGGATGTTTTTCAGTGGCTGGGACAGGGAGACTGGTAAGGGTAGAGGGAAAGCAGAATGGAACAAATTGCAGAAACATTCTTAAAGTAAACCTGATCTAGAGTGCTCTGGACCTGAGACTTGGCCTCAACAACACAATGACCTTAAACCTACAGCCAAGACAACAAAGGAGGGGCGGCTTAAGGACAACTCTGTGAAAGTCTTCAGTTATCCAGACAGAGCTCTGACTTCAACCCAATCGAACATTTCTGGAGAGACCTGAAAATGTCTTCCACTGACGGTCCCCATCCAACCTGTCAGAGCTTGAAAGGAACTGCAGAAAACAATAGCAGAAAATCCAGAAATCCAGGTGAAGGATCATATTAAACAAGACTGAAGGCTGTAATCATTAATAAAAAAGGGTTTAAAGAGGTACTCAGCCCCTAGACATCTTATACCCTGTCCAAAGGATAGGAGATAAGATAACTGATTGTGGGGGCCCTGCCGCTGGGAACCCCCGCAATCTCTCCTGCAGCACCCCCTGTCATCTGATGACTGGCAATGCCGGAGGCTCTTGACATCACAGCGCTGCCTCCTCGTGATGTCACGCCATGCTCCTTACCATAGACTTGCATTGAGGAGATGTCATGAGGGGGCGGGCCGTGACATCGCAAGTTTGTGGACTTTTGAGCAAGCTGTTTTTCAAGTTTATATATACTTTTATACATTTTTTCACAATTTTCCTTATTTGGAACTTGTTCACACTGTGCGGTATTAAAGTGCATTTTTGATGTGTTTTTTGCACAGGGGCTGCTGTTTTTACCTAAACAATATTCTCTAAATCAAACTTGGAGAAATGAGGGAAGTTTGTAGCAGAATATATACTAAAAACCAGGATGACACTGAGATAAATGGATGATGGACAGCTTCAAGTATAAATAGCCGTGACCCTATACCACCTATGATATGAGGAAGGAAAGCATACTTTCTGAAATGCATTAGATTCTTTTTGGCCCCAGGCTCATGCAGTAGTGACGTCACTAGCAGGACCTGGGTTACAGCTAAGCACTATTACACCAGGGAAGCCAGCCGGTGAGACGCTTCCGGCCGGAGCAGATCTCCCGGCGTTCGGCTCCCTGGTACGGTACATCACATCGCTCAGCAGAGGATCTTCTTTTGGAAGCTCTCCAAAGTCACCCGGAACGGATTAGAGTAGCTATCTGTTGCTCCGTTCTGATTGTTTATGACTGTGGACATGTGCAATTTGAAGTACAATATACAGGTCTACTATTGTTAATTTGCTTTTTCGTTGTAGTGAATACATAATCTGTTTTCATCTATATCTTAAGACCACATGATCCCTACGGATATTAAGTAAGTGGATTATTGGCTACATAGTTGTTATAGCGCTGATACACATATATATTTTTGTAGGTTGGAGGCACATGTTTAGTAAAACTATGTCTTACAGTAGTGTTGCTGCTCGTGTCCATGACCCTTGGACAAGCTCATGCTGCTGAGGGACTCATCAGTGTCCCAGGAGGTAAAGGGACCCCCTAGTGGTGGGATTTTCAAAGGCTGTTTTCTTTAATAAAATGTGATTTAAAAAAAAAAAGTAGTATGTTCTTCTGATCCCTTCGGATATTAAGTAAGTAGATTATTGGCTACATAGTTGTTATAGCGCCGATACATATATATATATATATATATATATATATATATATATATATATATAGATATATATATTTGTATGTTTAACCCTTGTTGAGTGGAAATACAGGGATCCACTTTTTGTTGTATCATGGCAGCTTGATTTAAATATCCTTTTTGCGCCGGTACTATATCTTGATATATGTTCCTCCAACTGTTGCAAAACTACAACTCCAAGAATGCATGGACAGTCAAAGGATGTCTGGGCATGCTGGGAGTTGTAGTTTTGCAAAAGCTGTAGGCACACAGCTGAAGGCAACACTTCTATAAAAAGAGTTATCCAAACACTGTACCTCCAACTATTCCAAAACTACAAGTCCCAGCATTGCACGACTGCCAAAGCATGATACACATGATTTACATAGGAAGATCTAAGTTATACACTCACCATATTGTATTTGGTGGTAGAGTACAGACAATCTCCAACAATAATCATTGTGTGTGTGTGTGCATGTACAGAATAAAATCAGAGAGGGAAGGGTTGCAGAGCAGGGCTACCAGGCTCTCTCCCAAGAGCAGTGAGTCAGCAGAGTGAGGGAGTGGGAGGAGTATCACAGTGCATGCAAGAGAAGGACACGCCCCCTCCCTTTGGAAAGATGGAAAAGACATTGAGCAGCTGTAATATGCAATTTGTTTAGTGAAATATCAGTGATAAAGACAGAAATATCTCATATGCAGAACATATTTTTTATATTTTTATGCAGTCGCCAAAGCCAAACAAACCCGAAACTTGCGAGAATACAGCATTCAATATATGGGCGAAGTCTTACAGACTTGCATCACTGGACTTGAGCTTTAAGTATACATCCTATTGGCTTGATTAGCTTTGGCGACACAGTTCATGTGATCATGGAACAGAGGGTCAACTTCCCAGATCTATTGCTGTCATGAACGAGATCTCTTGCTCTAAACATGGACGTAACTAAAGGGGGGGATAGTCTGTGATTGCAGCAAAACCCTGGAGTTTGTGGGGGACCAATAAATCCCTGTAACACATATAAGACCAGCAGTATAATTAATAGTTCGGGTGTTTGGTATATATTTTGCCTTTTGGTCCAGATGCATTAAAGTTTCCCATTACCATATACATTATAAAGTCAATAAGCTCATTGTCAGACAAATGCTCTACCTGAAAACACAAATGACCCTGAGTTTTCATGAATATTCAACCCTATACAAAATTTCTACATGTAAATTAGACTGGCTGATTCCATGGCAGGAAGAAGATGACTTGTACAAATGCTGTTTCATAGCCTCACTGGTATTTTGCTTAAATAAAATTCATTATTTCAATTCAATACCCCCGCCCCCCCCTCACCCCTGAAATCCCTCATTCCTTGTCTATTAAAGAACATAACATGCATTTTCATTTGAAGAGATGGGAGGAACACAGTCCTTCTTCATTGCTATCTTGTTAGGCGCAGACCTTAGAAATTAAATTGCTTGAAATGTGCTTTAGGAAGGCTCTCAGCATGCTGCCTTGATGATATGAAATGGCAAAGCTGCAACATAATGCATTTGAATTTTATAATTAAAATTAATGGGAAAATGAAAAATAAATAGCTGGTATTGGTTCAAATTCCCTATGGCAGAACAGATTCCCAGTTACTAATTATTTTGTTTCTAACTCTCTGTTTTTCTATTCTCCCAATACAAAAAGTAAAAACCCTTTATAAAGATAACATTACAATTGGAGCACAAACACACCACTGGCTTTAGCCTCTACAGAGCTTTAAACAATGAACATTTTCTCAAAGCTTACATTAATTCTTGAGGTGTTCTTTTATCTAATACTATTCTGCTTAGAAAATCTGTTTCCAACCACATTCCAGATGATTGTTTAGTTCCAAATGATTTTGTCTTATTATTTTTATTTTATTTTATGGGGTTGTATCATGACAAGAATCCCTTTCCACATGCTCTATAAAGGCATCAAGATATCTCTGAAGGGTCCCTGATGGGAGCTAGAGTTGAAACCCATTTTATAGGGCTTCTTACCTGACATTATAGCCTGTCTATGCATTGCATATAAATTGGGTCATGCTGTGCTACATTTTCTTAGCAGTGGCTTCTCCAGGTAATGGCAATTGTTGGAGCGACTCAATCACAATCAAAATTGATGTACTATATGTGCAGTAAAGCAGTAATGGTTTTACACTGATTGACAGCTAGTCAAAGTAACCGAACCTAAATATAACTTTGGTTTAAACATAACTGTAGTTTATATTATATTACTTTTAAAGGTTTCCCTAGGTCAGGGACACTGCACCTGATCTGGGGAATCCATAACAGATGGCTAGAGATTCTTTATGCTTCGCCAGCTTACTTTAGTGGTTTCCTTGGGTCGGGTGCACTGCACAGAATGTTGGCTTGATGCCAATTGTCAACTGCTGCAGGGTTTCCTAGGCCGAAGTGCCAGGAAAACCTGCAGCAATTAGCAGGTAAAATTCTGAAGATGAGATGTAAGCATGGTTTCTATTTAGTTTTTTTTTTTTTTTTTTAACTAAGGCCATCAGCACTGATCACATGTCACATGCACTAAAACTGTTCCCATTATGCTTGATGGGAGTTGATGGGAGTTGTAGCTTTGTAACAGCTGGAGAGCCACAGGTTGAAGAACAGTGTGCTTTGCACTATACAGAGTTGTTTCCCAGCTGTTGTAAGGCAACAATTCTGTAGTTCTGGGAAATTGTGCTCCTTAACAGTAGAATAGATACAACTTAAATAATTACCGAGGCTCTTCATGTATGATGGGAGTTGTTGTTTTACAGCATCTGAAGAGCTACTTGAACCATGGTGATTGCTGAGGTTCCTAGCCAGGGCCGGACTGGGGATAAAAACCAGCTCTGGAATTTATTGCATACCAGCCCCACAGCATTGCGTCATTGTGCAAGCAAACGGCCACCAAGCGCAGATGTATCACTTTACGTGGGGCGCAGAGGAAGGGAGGTGAGGATAGGAGGGGTGCAGAGGAAGAAAGGTGAGGATAGGAGGGGGCAGAGGAAAAGAGGTGAGGATAGGAGGGGGGCAGAGGAAGAGAGGTGAGGATAGGAGGGGTGCAGAGGAAGAAAGTGAGGATAGGAGGGGTGCCGAGGAAGAAAGGTGAGGATAGGAGGGGTGCAGAGGAAGGAAGGTGAGGATAGGAGGGGTGCAGAGGAAGAAAGGTGAGGATAGTACTCTCTTTCTATTAGATACCCCCCCCCCTTTTAGGCAGGCAGATATGTTGTAAGCAGGCTTCAGCCACCAACACCTCCCTTTCCACCCTCCATAGACAAATAGATCGCCCCCCTTTCGGCACTTAGGTTGGCAGGCTTCACCCACCTAGCACCCCCCCGGCAATTTTGCTGCACAAAAAACATAGCAAAAAGTTACCTTTCACCGCACCAACGCAGAGCCGTTCTGTGCGGCGCATGAACGTCCGTGTCATCGCGTAGGCGGCGTGATGACGTCATATCATTGCGCCACCCATGCCATGACACGGACGTACTGCATGGCCTCCCGTCGGTAGGTGGAGTGAGTGGCGGTGCTGGGAGCTTATAGCTGTCTGCTCTGCCACTCTGCGGCCACAGGTCCTGATAATAGTGTGAAGCGGCGGCCAGCCTGCGCTGCTGTCGCATTGGGCAGCGAAGCACGGGCCGGCCACTGCCAGCCCAAGGGGCGAGCAGCCTACCGGGGATTATCCCGGTATCCCGGTAAGCCAGTCCGGCCCTGGTCCTAGCAGTCAGACCACCACCAATCACCTAGTTGTTTTTTTTTCTTTCTTCCTGTTTTAGTCTTGCAGGAAGAGAATACCAGACTATGGGGAATTAAGAAATAAAGACAAAGAAAGACTTTTTTAAATTAATAAAAGCAGGAATGATGGGCTTCTAGGGGGTTTAAACCTATCGTGTGTCTTTTTACCCTATTTTTGGGGGGTACTTTTTACCCTATTTAGGAGGTACTAGGAAAAACCTCGTAGAGAAAGAGTGTAAAAAAAAATGCAGGTCCAGGACTGGACAGTAGCAGGCTAGTATTATTAGGCTAAGAAGGGCCTAAATAAATTGGTTTTGACACTCTTGTAATGCCATTATTCTGCTGCTTGCTTTTGTAACATAGGGGGAGTGCATGTTTTTACATAGGACAGCGAAGAGTGAGCCCTAAGCTTTTCCCAGGACCCCTTTCCCTGCCTACTTGCAAAGCCACTCTAAAGAGGGTCTCTAAAACATAGAGGCAGTCCATACACTAACTAAGGTGAAGGGGTGTCAAGGTCAAAACAATAAACAGGAACTGTACAAAAACAGAGGACGCAAGTCAGGAAACAAGAATACTGAAAAGTACTAAACAGATAACAGGGAAGCATGACAGCAGGTATATAGTGAACAGACATAAGCCCAAGAACCAAAGCAAGATAAATGGCAGGTATGATTATATTAACAAGACTGGATATTAGGAAATATATAAACAGTGAGAGTAAGCTAGGAATGGAGGGGATGAACAGGTAAACTGAAGTCAGAAATTATATAAATTCAGGATAGGCAAAGATAACAACAGCAAAGCTCAGGAATGGAACTAACTATATGAGGAACCGGATAAACTTTAAAACCAAACGCCAAACATGGAATATAAAACAGGACTTAACACTAACCAAGATACAAGTTCATAAAACAGATACAAAGCTATACATGAAAACATCAGCCATAGTACAGACAGAACACTGGTAAAAGCTGAACAAGACTAAGCTAATATGTCATGGCTATACAAAGTACATGTGTATAGACACAGACCAGTGTGCAAGGGGAAACAGCAATTAAAGGGGTTATCCACCATAAGGTGATTTTAGTACGTACCTGGCAGGAGTAATGGACATGCTTAGGAAAGATCTGCGCTTGTCTTGGGGCTAAATGGCTATGCCATGAGATTACCATAACACTGTGGCTAGCTTTTTATGAACTTGTATTTCCTGTTTGACTTTTCTTTTTTTGACTACAAATCTCACAATTCCATTTTCCTCCCTGCCACACATCAGCCACCCCACCCATTGAAACAAAAGACCTGTGGTTTTCAATCAGGGTGCCTACAGCTGTTGCATTAGTTGCAGTTGATCTCTCTCCCACCAAGCGATCGCTCCACCCATTGAAGCAGACAGGTTCCCTGTCATCAGCTGACTAGTGAGTCAGTTCTCGGACGCATTGCAACCTGGGAAAAATCTGAGACAACAGTAATTTTGTATGCTGTTAAAAATAAATATTGGGGTGAAAATCACAGAAGAATTGTGAGAAAACCATCACACAAAGGTATAGACACTATATTATGAACTACACTAACTTTACAGCCCCTGTAGCATAGTCAAATAAAAATAAATTCCTGGAATACCCCTTTAAATTAACCTCTTCAGGACATAGGGCATATGGATACGCCCTGCATCCCGAGTCCTTAAGGACCGAGGGCGTATCCATACGCCCGTGGGAATTCCGGCCCCCACCGCTAGCCAGTTGGGGACCGGAGCCGGATGCCTGCTGAAATCGTTCAGCAGGCATCCCGGCATATCGCCCAGGGGGGTCATTATGCCCCCCCATGTCGGCGATCGCCGCAGATCGCTGGACAATTCAGTCCAGCGATCTGCGGCGATTCCGGGTCAATCGGGTCTCCAGTAACCCGATGACCCGGAATTACTGGCTGTTCGGGGCCGTCTCTGACGGCCCCGAACAGCCAGAGCCTGCAGGGGTGAGGTGGCACTGGTGCCACCTCACGATCGCCCTGATTCGTCGGCCGGTTTACCGGACGACCAATCAGGGCGCCTGCTGCGGGTGTCACTCCCGCACCCGCTCCGCCCCTCTTCTGGAGGACGTGAGCGGGTGCGGGACGTGCACCCCGGGTGCTGGGGACCCCCGATTTTTTTTTACCTAACTCAGTGTTTCACGACCGGTGTGCCTCCAGCTGTTGCAAACTACAACTCTCAGCAGTCACTGTACACCATGCACCGTACATGCTGGGAGTTGTAGTTTTGCAACAGCTGGAGGCACACTGGTTGTGAAACACTGAGTTAGGTCACAAACTCAGTGATACATAACCAGTGTGCCTACAGTTGTTGCAAAACTGCAACTCTCAGCAGTCACCGACAGCCAACGGGCATGCTGGGAGTTGTAGTTATGCAACAGCTGGATGTCCCCCCCAATGTGAATGTACAGGGTACACTCACATGGGCGGAGGATTACAGTAAGTATCTGGCTGCAAATTTGAGCTGCCGCAAACTTTCTGCTGCAGCTCAAATTGCCAGCGAGAAACTACTGTGAACCCCCGCCCGTGCGACTGTACCCTAAAAACACTACACTACACTAACACAAAAAATAAAATAAAAAGTAAAAAACACTACATATACACATACCCCTACACAGCCCCCCTCCCCTCCTCAATAAAAATGAAAAACGTCTGGTACGCCACTGTTTCCAGAACGGAGCCTCCAGCTGTTGCAAAACAACTCCCAGTATTGTCGGACAGCCGTTGACTGTCCAGGCATGCTGGGAGTTTTGCAACAGCTGGAGGCACCCTGTTTGGGAATCACTGGCGTAGAATACCCCTATGTCCACCCCTATGCAAGTCCCTAATTTAGGCGTCAAATGCGCATGGCGCTCTCACTTTGGAGCCCTGTCGTATTTCAAGGCAACAGTTTAGGGCCACATATGGGGTATCGCCGTACTCGGGAGAAATTGTGTTACAAATTTTGGGGGGTATTTTCTGCATTTACCCTTTTTAAAAATGTAACATTTTTGGGAAAACAAGCATTTTAGGTAAAAAAAAAAAAAATTTTTACATATGCAAAAGTCGTGAAACACCTGTGGGGTATAAAGGTTCACTTAACCCCTTGTTACGTTCCCCAAGGGGTCTAGTTTCCAAAATGGTATGCCATGTGGGTTTTTTTTGCTGTCCTGGCACCATAGGGGCTTCCTAAATGCGGCATGCCCCAAGAGCAAAATTTGCTTTCAAAAAGCCAAATGTGACTCCTTCTCTTCCGAGACCTGTAGTGCGCCAGCAGAGCACTTTTCACCCCCATATGGGGTGTTTTCTGAATCGGGAGAAATTGGGCTTCAAATTTTAGGGGTATTTTCTGCTATTACCCTTTTTAAAAATAAAAAAATGTTGGGAAAACAAGGATTTTAGGAATTTTTTTTTTTTTTTACATTTGCAAAAGTTGTGAAACACCTGTGGGGTATTTAGGTTCACTTTATCCCATGTTACATTCCCCGAGGGGTCTAGTTTCCAAAATGGTATGCCATGTGTTTTTTTTTTTACTGTTGTGGCACCATAAGGGCTTCCTAAAGGTAACATGCCCCCCAAAAACCATTTCAGAAAAACGTACTCTCCAAAATCCCCTTGTAGCTCCTTCCCTTCTGAGCCCTCTACTGCGCCTGCCGAACTATTTACATAGACATATGAGGTATGTGCTTAATCGAGAGAAATTGGGCTATAAATACAAGTAAAAATTTTGTCCTTTTACCCCTTGTAAAAATAAAAAAATTGGGTCTACAAGAACATGTAAGTGTAAAAAATGAAGATTGTGAATTTTCTCCTTCACTTTACTGCTATTCGTGTGAAACACCTAAAGGGTTAAAACGCTGACTGAATGTCATTTTGAATACTTTGGGGGGTGTAGTTTTTATAATGGGGTCATTTATGGGGTATTTCTAATATGAAGACCCTTCAAATCCACTTCAAACCTGAACTGGTCCCTGAAAAATACTGAGTTTGAAAATTTTGTGAAAAATCGGAAAATTGCTGCTGACCGTTGAAGCCCTCTGGTGTCTTCCAAAAGTAAAAACACGTCAATTTTATGATGCAAACATAAAGTAGACATATTGTATATGTGAACCAAAAAAAAATGTATTCGTAATATCCATTTTCCTTACAAGCAGAGAGCTTCAAAGTTCGAAAAATGCAAAATTTTCAAATTTTTCATCAAATTTACGGATTTTTCACCAAGAAAGGATGCAAGTATCAACAAAAATTTACCACTACGTTAAAGTAGAATATGTCACGAAAAAACAATCACGGAATCAGAATGATAACTAAAAGCATTCCAAAGTTATTAATGTTTAAAGTGAGAGTGGTCAGATGTGCAAAAAACGCTCCGATCCTTAAGGCCAAAATGGGCTCCGTCCTGAAGGGGTTAAAATCAGCCACCCAGCCACAAAGACTGGAGGCCTAGATATGCAACCTACTAGCTGAGAATTGGTCAAAGACTGTAACTTTTACTTGACTAGGGAGCAAAATGCATAGCCTGGCCAGGTACGATAATTACACTGTTTTCTTAATTATTTATTACCCCCCTTATTTTACATACCCATCCATATAAAAAACTAAGCAGCAGGAGCCTGCTACTATCAGGGTAAAAAGGGCCATTTATGTTGGATTTCCCTAGCCTAATAACACCAGCCTTCTATCATGCTGTCTCTTACCATCATCTTTTGATTCTCTGGGCCTGATAGTACCTGACTCTTCACAGTATACCTCATTCTGGTAAGTATTGAGGCAATAATGGGGGGTTACTAAGCCACAGTTAATAATTGACACCCTTGGAATCCTCTCATAATCCTTTTTAAGTAAAATCAAAGAAAACAAATCTTCCTTCTTTGTCTTCAAATATTGATCTTAAGTGGTATTAGTCTTGATTTAAAGTAGTTCAGTCTTCTTGCTGTAAAAGTAAACTAAATAAAAAGCATACTTTTTATGTCACCAAAAACGTTCTGCTTCTGCACAGGAAACCCTATGCCAGTTGGCAGCAAGCCAACTTATTGTAAAACAGGATTTGTTTGCTGCATATTAAGGGGGCCCCTATTACAGTAAGCTGGAGATGCTTAAAGTATTTCTAGCTTCCTGTTTGTAAGCTGGTTTGGTGAAAACAAATCGCTCAAGATTCATTTTCACAAATTTGATTGCCAATTTTAAAGGGGTACTCCGGTAGAAAAAAAATTTTTTTAATCAACTGGTGCCAGAAAGTTAAACAGATTTGTAAATTACTTAGATTAAAAAATCTTTACCCTTCCAGTACTTATTTAGCAGCTGTATGCAACAGAGGAAATTATTTTCTTTTTGAATTTCTTTTTTGTCTTGTCCACAGTGCTCTCTGCGGACACCCGATGCCTGTATCAGGAACTGTCCAGAGCAGGAGAAAATCCCCATAGCAAACCTATGCTGCTCTGGACAGTTCCTGACACGGACAGAGGTGTCAGCAGAGAGTACTGTGGACAAGACAAAAAAGAATTCATAAAGAAAATAATTTCCTCTGTAGCATACAGCTGCTAAATAAGTACTGGAAGGGTAAATATTTTTTAATAGAAGTAATTTGCAAATCTGTTTAACTTTCTGGCATCAGTTAATTTAGAAAAAAAAAGTTTTCCACCAGAGTACCCTTTTAACCTCTTAAGGACCAATGACATCCTGGGACCTCATGACACCCTGTGCCTTAAGGAACAATGACGTCCCAGGACGTCATGGCGTTTTCCGGTCCCTGCCGCTCGCCGGGCAGAGATCAGAACCGGATGCCTGTTGAAATCCTTCAGCAGGCATCCAGGGAAAACGCCAAGGGGGGCTTGCGATCTGCGGCGATACCGGGCTGATCGGGTCTCTGGGACCTGACCGCCCGGTAATTTTGCATGATCCCGGCTGTCACAGACAGCCAGGACCATGCTAAAGTATAGGAGCGAGGTGGCAAGCCTGCCACCTCCTCCGATCCCCTGCGATTCTTCGGTTAGCTAATCGACCAATAACAGGGGGGGGGCGGTTATTTCCTCCCGCCCTGCCTGACCCTTGGAAGTCCGGAGAGGACGGGAGGAAGACCGGAGGATGCGACGGGGGACGGGGGAGTACTGGGGCCCGGCCCCGGTACTTAGCTCGTCCCTGAAGACCTGGGTCTCGGCAATGAAGACGGCAGCGGCGACAGGTGAGTGGATCTTCAGCCGCGGTCGGGCCCTTTACAGGAATGCACGTCGCCGAAAAGCGACATGCATTGCTGTATTGGGACCCTGTATACTACAACTGCCAGCATGCCCAGACAGCCCTTGGCGTCTGGGCATGCTGGGAGTTGTAGTTTTGCAACATCTGGAGGTCCACAGTTTGGAGACCACTGTGCCCTTCCAGATGTTGCAGAACTACACATCCTCAGCATGCCCTTACTATCCAGGCATGCTGGGAGTTGTAGTTCTGTAACAACTGGTCCTTCAGATGTTGCAGAACTACAACTCCCAGCATGCCTGGACAGCTTTGGAATACTGTGAGTTGTAGTTTTGCAACATCTGGAAGGGCATAGATTGGGAACCACTGTATTAGTGGTCTGCAAACTGTAGTCCTCCAGATTTTGCAAAACTACAACTCCAAGCATGCTGGGAGTTGTAGTTCGGCAACATCTGGCTCTAAAGATGTTGCCGAACTACTACTTCCAGCATGCCTGAGAATGTTTGGGAGTTGTGGTTTTGCAACAACTGGAGGCACACTGGTTGGGAAACATTGTCTGTTTCCTAACTCAGTGTTTCCCAACATGTGTGCCTCCAGCTGTTGCAAAACTATAACTACCAGCATGCACTGATAGACTGTGCATGCTGGGAGTTGTAGTTTTGCAACAGCTGTAGGTTCCCCCCTGTGAATGTACAGGGTACATTCACATGGGCAGGGGGCTTACAGTGAGTATCAGGCTGCAAGTTTGCAATGCAGCAAATTTTGCGTGGCAGCTCAAACTCGCAGCGGGAAACTCGCTGTAATCCCCCGCCCGTGTGACTGTACCCTAAAAACACTACACTATACTACACTTACACAAAATAAAATAAAAAGTAAAAAACACTACATATACACATACCCCTACACAGCCCCCCTCCCATCCCCAATAAAAATGAAAAGCGTCTGGTACGCCACTGTTTTCAAAATGGAGCCTCCAGCTGTTGCAAAACAACAACTCCCAATATTGCCGGACAGCCGTTGACTGTCCAGGCATGCTGGGAGTTTTGCAACAGCTGGAGGCACCCCTATGATAATCCCTAATTCAGGCCTCAAATGCACATGGCGCTCTCACTTCGGAGCCCTGTCATATTTCAAGGCAACAGTTTAGGGTCACATATGGGGTATCGCCGTACTTGGGAGAAATTGCCTTACAAATTTTGGGGGGCTTTTTCTCCTTTCACCCCTTATGAAAAGGTGAAGTTGGGGTCTACACCAGCATGTTAGTGTAAAAAAATAAATTTTTTACACTAACATACTGGTGTTGCCCTATACTTTTCATTTAGACAAGAGGTAAAAAGGAAAAAAGCCCCCCAAAATTTGTAATGCAATTTCTCCCGACTACAGAGATACCCCATATGTGGGTGCAAAGTGCTCTGGGGGCGCACAACAAGGCCCAGAGGGGAGAGTGCACCATGTACATTTGAGGTGATTTGCACAGGGGGGGGGCGGATTGTTACAGCGGTTTTGACAAACGCAAAAAAAAAAAAAAAACACATGTGACTCCATTTCGGAAACTACACCCCTCACGGAATGTAATGAGGGGTGCAGTGAGAATTTACACCCCACTGGTGTCTGACAGATCTTTGGAACAGTGGGCTGTGCAAATTGAAAATTTTGTACAGCCCACTGTTGCAAAGATCTGACAGACACCAGTGGGGGGTTAATGCTCACTATACCCCTTGTTACGTTCCTCAAGGGTTCTAGTTTCCAAAATGGTATGCCATGTGGGGGTTAATTTACTGTCCTTGCACCATAGGGGCTTCCTAAATGCGACATGCCCCCCGAGCAAAATTTGCTCTCAAAAAGCCAAATATGACTCCTTCTCTTCTGAGCATTGTAGTTTGCCCGTAGTGCGCTTCGGGTCAACTTATGGGGTACCTCCATACTCAGAAGAGATGGGTTTACAAATTTTGGCGGTTATTTTCTGCTATTAACCCTTGCATAAATGGGAAATTTGCGGGGAAACACACATTTTAGTGACATTTTTTTTTTTTACATATGCAAAAGTCGTGAAACATCTGTGGGGTATTAAGGCTCACTTTATTCCTTGTTACGTTCCTCAAGGGGTCTAGTTTCCAAAATGGTATGCCATGTGTTTTTTTTCCTGTTCTGGCACCATAGGGGCTTTCTAAATGCAACATGCCCCCCAAAAACCATATCAGAAAAACGTACTCTTCAAAATCCCCATGTCGCTCCTTCGCTTCTGAGCCCTCTACTGCGCCAGCCGAACAATTTACATAGACATATGAGGTATGTGCTTACTCGAGAGACATTGGGCTAAAAATATAAGCATACATTTTCTCCTTTTACCCCTTGTAAAAATTCAAAAATTGGGTCTACAAGAACATGCAAGTGTAAAAAATGAAGATTGTGAATTTTCTCCTTCACTTTGCTGCTATTCTTGTGAAACACCTAAAGGGTTAAAATGCTGACTGAATGTCATTTTGAATACTTTTGGGGCTGCAGTTTTTATAATGGGGTCATTTGTGGGGTATTTCTAAGATGAAGACCCTTCAAATCCACTTCAAACCTGAACTGGTCCCTGAAAAATTGTGATTTGGGAAATTTTGTGAAAAATTGGTAAATTGCTGCTGAACTTTGAAGCCCTCTGGTGTCTTCCAAAAGTAAAAACACATCAATTTTATGATGCAAACATAAAGTGGGCATATTGTATATGTGAATAAAAAAAATTATTTGGAATATCCATTTTCCTTACAAGCAGAGAGCTTCAAAGTTAGAAAAAAGCAAAAATTTTCAATTTTTTTCATCAAATTTTGGAATTTTTCACTAAGAAACGATGCAAGTATCGACAACATTTTACCAATAACATAAAGTAGAATATGTCACGAAAAAACAATCTCGGAATCAGAATGATGGGTAAAAGCATTCCAGAGTTATTAATGTTTAAAGTGACAGTGGTCAGATGTTCAAAAAACGCTCTGGTCTTAAGGTGTAAAATGGCCTGGTCCTTAAGGGGTTAATGTGGAGTGGAGCCAACAGAAAAAAAGTGGCATGGTTCCTTTCTATCAATCTAAATGGTCTTTACAATGGTCTCTTTAACTCCTTACTCCATGAATAAATATGAAATAAAAAGGTAATACATCCATGGTAATACGGAAGCCTTTATAATGCTTTAAACAATTTTAAGAGGTAATTCTCATGTGCACAATATAATGGAGGTTTTTATTCCATACCTCATGTACATTATAGTTTATATTTTGCAGTTTTAATGATAATAGCACACAAGCAATAATGTTATCAGAGCTTTAGACAATATTCATTATGCTTTAAGAGCCATTAAGTATCAATGAATGACATTTACTTGGCGTTGTATTAATTATTAATAATGGCTTTGGTAGGCTGACCTTTCAGCATTATGTTGAGACAATGAATTACAACTTATGAATATTAATTGTAACTTATCTGTAAGCTTCATTCACCTGTCTATGATTGCCAGATTATATTAGCATCCTGTAAGTATGAAGCACTGTAAATAGATTTTCTGGCTTCCACCCAATATAGTAAATACCCCCCCCCCCCCCCCCTTCATTTTGTATAGACCAAGACAGAAAACCTAATAATGCTAGAATTAAGAATTAATCTCCTAGAATGCCAAGAAGAACCATAATAGTGTCTACTTTACTTGTCTTGGTGTAGAGACAAAGTTCCAAAAACTATAGATGACAAACGGTACTATAGCCTGTTGTATAGACTCCAGCACATGTCCTTTACATTCTTTAATCCCTTAAGGACCATGCGTTTTTCTGTTTCTGCACTTTCATTTCTTCATCCGTAGTTTTAAAAATCACAAGTCTTTCATTTTTGCACTTAAAAAACCACATGATGATTTTTTTTTTTGCGCCTTCAATTCTACCTTTGTAATGACATCAGTCATTTTACCCAAAATTGTACAACAAAATTGAAGAAAAAACACCATTTTGTAAATTTTTGGAGCTTCCATTTCTATGCAGTACATTTTTCAGTAAAAATAAAATGTTATCTTTATTCTGTAGGTTCATACGGTTAAAATGATACCCTACTCATATAGATTTGATTTTGTCGTACTTCAGGAAAAAATCATAACTGCATAAATCATGCAGGAAAATGTTTAAAATTGTAACTTTTTTATTTATTTTGCGTACTGGGCTGCATGAGGGCTCATATTTTGCGCCGTGATCTGAAGCTTTTATCGGTACCGATTTTGTTTTGATCAGACTTTTTGATCACATTTTTTTCATTTTTTACGGTATAATAAGTGACCAAAAATACGCTATTTTGGACTTTGGAATTTTTTTGTGCATACTCCATTGACCGTGCGGTTTAATTCACAATATATTTTTATAGTTCGGACATTTACCCAAGAGGCAATACCACATATGTTTATTTTTATAATGTTTATATATTTTTTATATGGAATTTGGGATAAGGGGGGTGATTTGAACTTTTAATAAGGAAGGGGTTAATGTGTGTGTTTTTAAACTATTTTTAAAATTTTATTTTACACTTTTAGTCCCCTTAGGGGACTTTTAGGAGGAATCATTTGATTCCTCATACAGATCAATGTGGTTTCAAAGAACCACATTGATCTGTGTGCTCTGTGCTCGATTGATAAAGCCTGGTCCTAAAGGGTTAATAGCTGGCGGCGTCAATTGCCGCATGTCGGCTATTAATGCCGGCCCCCAGCTACAGGAATCAGCTGGGGGCCGGCTGGTATGATGCAGACTCGAGTCGGGAGCCCGTGCCATACACGGTTAATGGCACATGAATGAGTATAGACGTCCATGGTCGTTAACCGGTTAAATTATTTTTGATTGGATACTTTAAGACAGACATGTGAAACGTTGTGATTGCTTGGGGTTTCAGTGTTCAAATCCCGACCAATCCATAGATATCACTGGGAAAAAAGCACTTTACTTCCCAACTGGCCCTGATCTCTCTCCAGCTTCACTAAATGTGCTCCATGAGTCTTTGGAGCTTATCTAGTATAGCAAGAAAGAAATTGCAGCCAGCTGGGGCGTGAAGTCTAGTGATCGGTCAGGATATAAACACTCAGGCTGCGAGCAATCAGACAACCTTGTCAATTGTTTTTTTTTGTAAATGAGAGGGACAGTTCAACTTTAAACATTAGTGGAGCTAAAATGTCTAACCCCCAAATCACCCAAAATATGTTGATTTTAAAAGCTACCTTTGAAAAGATTTGTTACGCCGAGCGCTCCGGGTCCCTGCTCCTCCCCGGAGCGCTCGCGGCGTTCCTCTCTCTGCAGCGCCCCGGTCAGACCCGCTGACCGGGAGCGGTGCACTGACATTGCCGGCGGGGATGCGATTCGCATAGCGGGACGCGCCCGCTCGCGAATCGCATCCCAAGTCACTTACCTGTCCCGGCCCCCGGCTGTCATGTCCTGGCACGCGCGGCTCTGCTCCTTAGGGCGTGCGCCAGCTCACTAAGATTTAAAGGGTCAGTGCACCAATGATTGGTGCCTAGCCCAATTAGCCTAATTAGCTTACACCTGCTCCCTGGCTATAATACCTCACTTCCCCTGCACTCCCTTGCCGGATCTTGTTGCCTTGTGCCAGTGAAAGCGTTTAGTGTTGTCCAAAGCCTTTGTTTCCAGATCTTCTGCTATCCACATTGACTACGAACCTTGCCGCCTGCCCCGACCTTCTGCTACGTCTGACCTTGCCTCTGCCTAGTCCTTCTGTCCCACGCCTTCTCAGCAGTCAGCGAGGTTGAGCCGTTGCCGGTGGATACGACCTGGTTGCTACCGCCGCAGCAAGACCATCCCGCTTTGCGGCGGGCTCTGGTGAATACCAGTAGCATCTTAGAACCGGTCCACCGACACGGTCCACGCCAATCCCTCCCTGACACAGAGGATCCACATCCAGCTAGCCGAATCATAACAGAAAATCCGGCCATGGATCCCGCTGAGGTGCCGCTGCCAAGTCTCGCTGACCTACCCACGGTGGTCGCTCAGCAATCGCAGCAAATTGCCCAACAAGGACAGCAGCTGTCGCAGTTGACCGCCACGTTACAGCAACTTCTGCCACTGCTACAGCAGCAACCACCTCCTCCGCCAGCTCCTGCACCTCCTTCGCAGCGACTGGCCGCTCCTAGCCTCCGCTTGTCCCTGCCGGACAAATTTGATGGGGACTCTAGACTCTGCCGTGGATTTTTGTCTCAATGTTCCCTGCATATGGAGATGTTGTCGGACCAATTTCCTACAGAACGGTCTAAGGTGGCTTTCGTAGTGAGTCTTCTATCTGGAAAGGCTTTGTCTTGGGCCACACCGCTCTGGGACCGCAATGATCCTGCCACAGCTACAGTCCAGTCCTTCTTCGCTGAAGTCCGTAGTGTCTTCGAAGAACCAGCCCGAGCTTCTTCTGCCGAGACTGCCCTGCTGAACCTGGTCCAGGGTAATTCTTCAGTAGGCGAGTACGCCATCCAATTTCGTACTCTCGCTTCCGAATTATCTGGGAATAACGAGGCTCTCTGCGCGACCTTTAAAAAAGGCCTATCCAGTAACATCAAGGATGTGCTGGCCGCACGAGAGATTCCTGCCAACCTGCAAGAACTTATCCATTTGGCCACCCGCATTGACATGCGTTTTTCTGAGAGACACCAGGAGCTCCGCCAGGAAAAATACCTTGATCTCTGGGCACCTCTCCCACAGTATCCTTTGCAATCTACGCCTGTGCCTCCCGCCGAGGAGGCTATACAAGTGGATCGGTCTCGCCTGACCCATGAAGAGAGGAGTCGCCGTAGGGAAAAAAATCTATGTCTGTACTGCGCTAGTACTGAACATTTCTTGGTGGATTGCCCTATTCGTCCTCCACGTCTAGGAAACGCATGCACGCACCCAGCTCACGTGGGTGTGGTGTCCCTTGGTACGAAGTCTGCTTCTCCACGTCTCACTGTGCCCGTGCGGATTTCTCTTTCTGCCAACTCCTCCCTCTCAGCCGTGGCCTGCTTGGACTCTGGTGCTTCTGGAAATTTTATTCTGGACTCTTTGGTGAATAAGTTCTGCATCCCGGTGACCCGTCTCGTCAAGCCGCTCTACATTTCTTCGGTCAACGGAGTGAAGTTGGACTGTACTGTGCGTTACCGCACAGAACCCCTCTTAATGTGCATTGGACCCCATCACGAAAAGATGGAATTGTTCGTCCTTCCCAACTGTACCTCTGAAGTCCTCCTCGGTCTGCCATGGCTCCAGCATCATTCTCCCACCCTTGACTGGACCACCAGGGAGATCAAGAATTGGGGTTCTGCTTGCCTTAAAAAATGCCTCACCTCTGCTCCCAGTCCCGTCTGTCGGGCCTCAGTGTCTCCTCCTGTGCCTGGTCTCCCCAAGGCCTATTGGGACTGTGCCGTGCCTCCTCATAGCCCCCATCCTGGTGACACCCTGCCCCGTGCCAAGCTTCACCCTCTGCCCTCCCTCCCCATTCCCACTCCTGCTGTACTGCCTGCCTTTGAGGAAACCCTACAATCACTCCCAGTGTCCTCGTCCCATGTGAAGCAATTGCCGGACAAAAAAAGGGGGAGACCTAAGGGGGGGGATACTGTTACGCCGAGCGCTCCGGGTCCCTGCTCCTCCCCGGAGCGCTCGCGGCGTTCCTTTCTCTGCAGCGCCCCGGTCAGAACCGCTAACCGGGGGCGCTGCACTGACATTGCCGGCGGGGATGCGATTCGCATAGCGTGCACGCCAGCTCTCTAAGATTTAAAGGGCCAGTGCACCAATGATTAGTGCCTGGCCCAATTAGCCTAATTAGCTTCCACCTGCTCCCTGGCTATAATACCTCACTTCCCCTGCACTCCCTTGCCGGATCTTGTTGCCTTGTGCCAGTGAAAGCGTTTAGTGTTGTCCAAAGCCTGTGTTTCCAGATCTTCTGCTATCCACATTGACTACGAACCTTGCCGCCTGCCCCGACCTTCTGCTACGTCTGACCTTGCCTCTGCCTAGTCCTTCTGTCCCACGCCTTCTCAGCAGTCAGCGAGGTTGAGCCGTTGCCGGTGGATACGACCTGGTTGCTACCGCCGCAGCAAGACCATCCCGCTTTGCGGCGGGCTCTGGTGAATACCAGTAACATCTTAGAACCGGTCCACCGACATGGTCCACGCCAATCCCTCGCTGGCACAGAGGATCCACATCCAGCTAGCCGAATCGTGACAATATTGAGCAAACATAAAATTTAAGTGACCAAGTGCCAATTTGTCTTCTACAGCAGTTGGCAATGTTCAGAAGCTCCATAGAGAATGCACTGAGAGCTGAAGAATACTTCTTTAGTCTGCTCTTTTATCATTTTTTTTCTAATACAGTGACCCCCCGACTTATGATGGCCCCAACATATGATCATTTCAACATATGATGGCCTCTCAGAGCCCATCGTATGTTGAAGGCAGCATCGACATATGATGCTGCTGTGTGTCGGGGCCATCATACAAACAGCTATCTGACAGTGCTGACAACTTCAGCAACTGACAGATAGTTGTTTAATGTGCCCCGTGTGCCCCGTTCTGCCTCCTGTTACTCACATGCTGTCCTGCTAACTCACGCAGGCTTCCACTGTGAGCTCCGTGTAAGCCCCGCCCCCCCAGTGCAGCCATAGCCAATAGCCTGCAGCATCTTGCTTCAGGCATCCAATGAGCTGCTGGCTGCCCTCCCCTTCCTTTCCTATATAGCTGTAGTCGGCAGGATCGTAATGGAGGACATTCTGTCCCCCCTGAAGGTATTTAAAGAACTTTACAGTACTGTATGCGATGTCACACATCACATACAATACATATACACACAATACACCCCATACATCAATGTTTCCCTATCAGTGTGCCTCCAGCTGTTGCAAAACTATAACTCTCAGCATGCCCAGACAGTCAATGGCTGTACATGCATGCTGGGAGTTGTAGTTGTGCAACAGCTGGAGGCACCCTGGTTTGTGAAACACTCCCCATACACTCCACATACAATGGTCATCCCAGAACCAATTAGCAGTTTCCCATAGAGATATGTATTCAACATACAATGGTTCCGAGGCCCCGGAACCAATTACCATTTTTACATAGACATATCTACTCGACATATGATGGTTTCAACATATGATGGTTCTCCTGGAACCAATTAATATCATATGTTGAGGGACCACTGTACATCTCATGATGAATTATCTAATTGTTTTTTAAACTACCTAAACCAGTGAAATATTAACATAGAAACATAGAATGTGTCAGCAGAAAATAACCATTTGGCCCATCTAGTCTGCCCATTATTCTGAATACTATGAATAATCCTTGTCCCTATTTATATGCAGGATAGCTTATTTATATCCTATCTTATATGCAGGGTAGCCTTATGTCTATCCCTATCTTATATGAAGGATAGCTTTATGCCTAGCCCTATCTTATAAGAAGGATAGCCTTATGCCTATCCCTATCTTATATGAAGGATAGCCTTATGTCTATTCCTATCTTATATGAAGAATAGCCTAATGCCTATCCCTGTCTAATATAAAGGATAGCCCCATGCCTATGCCTATGCCTATCTTATAAGAAGGATGGCCTTATGCCTATTCCCATCTTATATGAAGAATAGCTTTATGCCTATTCCTATATTCAGACCATCTGCACTATAAATTCATGCTTAAATCCTATTACTCCGCTCTTCATCTCGCCAAACAAACATATTTTACCTCCCTCATCTCCTCTCTGTCTAACAATCCAAAACACCTTTTTGACATGTTCAACTCTCTCCTTCGGCCTAAAGTACAGACCCCAATCACTGATCTCTGTGCTGAAGACCTGGCCAAATACTTCAAAACTAAAATTAATGACATTCGTGATGAAATCCTCTCCTAGTCCCCTAAAAGTTCTGATCCAATTCCCAGCCTCTCCTCTTCATCACTCTCAGTTTTTGAGCCTGTAACGGAGGATGAGGTTTCCAGGCTCCTCTCCTTCGCCCGCCCCACTACCTGCTCTAGTGACCCCATGCCTTCACACCTCATCCAGTCTCTTTCTCCTGCTTATCAGCTGTCACCTAACTAAAATCTTTAACCTCTCCCTCTCTTCTCGGGTCTTTCCCTCCTCCTTCAAACACTCAATCATAACCCCACTATTGAAAAAAACATCTCTGGACCCGTCCTGTGCAGCCAACTATCGACCCGTCTCAAATCTCCCCTTTATCTCCAAACTCCTGGAACGCTTGGTCTACTCCCGCCTTATCCGCTATCTCTCCGAGAACTCTCTCCTTGACCCCTTACAGTCTGGTTTCCGCTCCCTTCACTCCACAGAAACGGCCTTAACCAAAGTCACTTCTGACGGCCCAATCAAATGGCAATTTCTCTTTACTGATTCTCTTGGACCTGTCTGCGGCTTTTGACACTGTGGATCACCAACTCCTCCTCAGTAGTCTCCGCTTCATTGGTCTCTAGGACTCTTCTCTCGCCTGGTTTTCCTCCTATCTCTCTGGCCGCTTCTTTAGCGTCTCATTTTCTGTCTCTACTTCTTCTCCTCTTCCCCTTGCTGTCGGGGTTCCCCAGGGATCGGTCCTGGGTCCTCTACTCTTTTCACTCTACACATCCCCCATTGGAAAAACAATCAGTAGATTTGGTTTCCAGTACCACCTCTACGCTGATGACACCCAACTCTATACCTCCTCCGCCAACATCACCCCTGCACTCATATAGAATACCAGTGACTGTCTCTCTGCCGTCTCAGACATCATGTCCTCTTTATATCTGAAACTAAATCTTTCTAAAACAGAACTTCTTGTCTTTTCTCCATCAACTGATACTGTACCTAACCCTGACATTTCCATCTCGGTATGTGGTACTACCATAACTCCCGGGCAGCAGGCTCGCTGTCTTGGAGTTATACTTGACTCTGATCTGTCTTTCACTCCCCATATTCAGTCTTTTTCACGTTCTTGTCACCTGCATCTCAAAATCATTTCAAGAATCCGCCTGTTTCTCACTACTGAAACTGCTAAAACTCTCATTATTGCTTTGATTCACTCCTACCTCGACTACTGTAAATATTTACTAATAGGCCTTCCTTTCTCCAAACTCTCTCCTCTCCAGTCCATCCTTAATGCCGCAACCAGACTCATCTTCCTCTCCAGCCGCTACACCGACGCCTCCTCCCTGTGCCAGTCACTACACTGGTTACCAATTCAGTCCAGAATACAGTACAAAATCTTCAGTCTCACAAACAAAGATCTCCACAATGCTGCACCTCCCTACATCTCCTCTCTCATCTCCGTCTACCATCCTACAAGTTCTCTCCGATCTGCTAATGATCTCACACTAACATCTTCTATAATCCGAACTTCTCACTCCCGTCTCCAAGACTTCACTCGTGCTGCACCGGTTCTCTGGAATGCTATTCCTCATTCCCTCAGACTCAACAACAACATCCATAGTTTCAAACGTGGCCTAAAAACACATCTCTTCAAACAGGCCTACCACAGTCTCTAATTGGCCTCAACACATCCTCAACATATCCTCAACATATCCTCAACATATCCCCAACATATCCCCAATATATCCTCACACCTCTTGTTTGAATAGTTATTGTGTAATTTTATGTCTGATACTAGTCTTTGTTTGTACCCCATAATTGTAAGCGCTGCGTAATCTGTAGGCGCTATATAAATAAATAAATAAAATATCTTATATGAAGGATAGCCTTAAGCCTATCTCTCTCACATATGAAGAGTAGCCTTAGGCCTATCCCTATCATATATGAAGGATAGCCTTATGCCTATCCCTATATTATATGAAGGATAGCCTTCTGCCTATCCCATGCATGCTTACCACAGTTTTATGGTTATCTAGCGTGTTTGTTGACTTTAGCACTTTTGCAATTCACATGTTATACATCTGTCCACAGCATATATGTTTTTTACTGACCTCTTTTCTGTGACAGAAGTTCCGTAGTTTTTCTGGTTGCTTTTGACTGTTGTCCACACTCCCAGCCTTGTTTGTTCACTGTTGTGGACAAGACATCAGTGCTGCAGGCATTGCTATTTTTTTTCTCCTGCAATGGTTTCGCCCCTTTTCCACACCCCTGTAATTGAACTGTGCGGGAGGATGGATGTCTCCTCCCTCTGTCAGCAAGCCCTGCGCCCAGCTCCCAAAGTACTGAATAGCCTGGGCACAGGAACATGTAAAATTCATCACTACAGATGTCCTTTAACCCTTGCGGGGACATCGCTTTGGGGGGAAGGGGGGGAAGGGCAGGAAGAAGATCAGCGCCCGTGGGTCACATATGATTAGTTCCCTGATGTGGGGACAGCATACTGCGGATGACGATTCATTGGGGGGGGGGGGAGAAGGAGAGCAGCGCCCGCTGGTTACATATGATAATTTCCCAGCGATGACAATTCATTCCCTGATGTGGGGACTGTGAGGTGAGAAGCTGACAGTGAGGGTGGGATGAGTATACTAATGAGCAGGGTGGGGAAAAGGAGTGCTAAAGGGGAAAGAAAAAAAGCCGCCCACAAACAGGGCTGGGCAGCAATGCAAAACATGTTGGGCAGGGCACTGAAAGAGGAGACAGGCTACAAGGCATGCTGGGAGCTGCAGTTTCTAAAACAAAGGCTAAACGGAAATAGATGCTATACAACATGGACACCCTTGTGCAAAGAAAGGAAAAGAAAGACAAACAAAGGGAAAGTGCGAGACCAGAGATAACAAGAAAACTCACCTGCAAGGGTAAGTAGAAACTGAAAAACACATTAGCCACCGGAGTACCTCTTTAAACTCCTTTACTGTATTTGCAGCTACTTCTTCTACAGGAAAGCTATTCCATGCACCCACTACTCTCACAAATAGTACTCTGTGGAGCAACAGTACATACCCAAGAGATCCGCTAAAATCTATTGTTGGTTGCATACTGGTAATTTCAAGTGAATAAATTCACTTATTGGTGGTGTTTTTGTTTACATTTTATATCACTTATATACAGGTTTTGCACACATTTGTAATCTTTATTTGGTTAGTAGCTTGAAGTACAATATCCCATTCTGTGTAGCAGTGGAGACACATTTCTGTCATTTTTTTTTTTAAAGTGTACCTCTCATCAAATAAACTTTTGATTTATTTTAGATTAATGAATGTTGAATAACTTTCCAATAGCATGTTAATGAAAAATATGCTTCTTTCTATTGTATTTTTTCCCAATCAGTCCTGTCAGCAAGCATTTCTGACTCATGCTGGAGTCCTAAACACTCAGAGCTGCCAGCCTGCTTTGTTCCCAGCCAAACAGGCTGTGAACAAAGCAGGCTGGCAGCTCTGAGTGTTCTCCTTTGTGAACAAAGCAGACTGGCAGCTCGTAGTGTTTAGGACTCCAGCATGAGTCTGAAATGCTTGCTGCCAGGACTGGTAGGGAGACCCCTAGTGGTCATTTCTTCAAAGTGGAAAATTAAATAGAAAGAAGCATATTTTTTAATAACATGCAATTGTAAAGTTATTCTGCATACATTAATCTATAATATATCAAAAGTTTTTTTTGATGAGAGGTACCCTTTAAATAGGGCTATTTACTTACAGTCCAAAATATGATCTGCATATTCCATCTACTGACTTCCCTTACTTGCATTAGTCACACATTCCTTCTGTCGTGATTTCTGCAAGATTAAAATAGCATTACAATGCTACAGTTAACATAAATGGCAGACACATGAAGAGATATCCTAAGATGGTCCCTAGTATAGCATATGGACATGGACTGGCTCCAGAGACAACCAGTTTAGGTTTTAAATGAAAACAATAGAAGGACTATAAGTTGTACTCCTTGAAATGCTAAACTTTTTGCAATTTAAAGAAAAAAATCTAGGGGTAATATGTCTCCTTAAGGAGAACACCATTAATGGTGTGTGGAACTTTAATCCCTTAACCCCTTAAGGACGCAGGGTTTTTTGGTTTTTGCACTTTCGTTTTTTACTCACCTTTTAAAAATCATAACCCTTTCAATTTTGCACCTAAAAATCCATATGATGGCTTGTTTTTTGCGCCACTAATTTTACTTTACAGTGACTTCTGTCATTTTACCCAAAAATCTACAGCGAAATGGAAAAAAAAATCATTGTGCAACAAAATTGAAGAAAAAACTAAATTTTGTAAATTTTGTGGGCTTCTGTTTCTATGCAGTAATTTTTTAAGTAAAAATGACACCATATCTTTATTCTGTAGGTCCATATGATTAAAATTATACCCTAATTATATCAGTTTGATTTTGTCTTACTTCTGGAAAAAAATCATAACTACATGCGCGGAAATGTATACATTTAAAATTGTCACCTTCTGACCCCTATAACTTTTTTATTTTTCTGTGTATGGGGCAATATGAGGGCAAATTTTTTTGCGCCATGATCTGACGTTTTTAGCGGTACCCTTTTCGTATTGATCAGACTTTTTGATCGCTTTTTATTCATTTTTTCAATATATAAAAAGCGACCAAAAATACGTTATTTTGGACTTTGGAATTTTTTTGCGCGTACGCCATTGACCGTACATGACAGTGTGCTCAACTTTTCACCGGCCGAGGCGGGACATCACTGCGGCTGGTGATATGCTGATGCTGATAGGCTGAGCACAGTGTCATGTGAGGAGCCTGCCAGCTCCATACATTACAGTGCGCTCAGCCTATCACCGGCCAAGCCAGGACATCGCTGCGGCCGGTGATATGCTGATGGCTCTGTGACATTCCCGTCTCCAGGAAGCAGCATGAGGATCGCAGCGGAGGACCATGAGGCTGTTACCATAGCAATGCAAGAATGCAGGAAGGTCAAAGTTTATTTTGTTTATTTTTTCCGCCTGGGCACAGGAACATGTAAAATTCATCAGTACAGATGTCCTTTAACCCTTGCGGGGACATCGCTTTGGGGGGGAGGGGGGGAAGGGCAGGAAGAAGATCAGCGCCCTGGGTCACATATGATTAGTTCCCTGATGTGGGGACAGCACACTGCTGATGACGATTCATTGGGGGGGGGGGGGGGGAGAAGGAGAGCAGCGCACGCTGGTCACATATGATAATTTCCCAGCGATGACAATTCATTCCCTGATGTGGGGACTGTGAGGTGAGAAGCTGACAGTGAGGGTGGGATGAGTATACTAATGAGCAGGGTGGGGAAAAGGAGTGCTAAAGGGGAAAGAAAAAAAGCCGCCCACAAACAGGGCTGGGCAGCAATGCAAAACATGTTGGGCAGGGCACTGAAAGAGGAGACAGGCTACAAGGCATGCTGGGAGCTGCAGTTTCTAAAACAAAGGCTAAACGGAAATAGATGCTATACAACATGGCCACCCTTGTGCAAAGAAAGGAAAAGAAAGACAAACAAAGGGAAAGTGCGAGACCAGAGATAACAAGAAAACTCACCTGCAAGTGTAAGTAGAAACTGAAAAACACATTGGCCACCGAAGTACCTCTTTAACCTCCTGAGCGGTATTCCCGAGCATGACTCGGGGTTAATTTTCCCAGCCAGGATCGGTAACCCCGAGTCACGCTCGGGGTAGAATTGCAGAGTTCCCGGCCGGGCTGCACGATATATCGCAAAAGCAATGAGATATAGCGATGCGGCCCCCCGGGAAAACATGCGATTATCTGCTCTGGTCGGCTCCCGTTGCGGGGGCCGGCCAGAGCAGGTAAAGAAAAATACTAAAAGTTAGTGTTTCCCTACCAGGGGGCCTCCAGCTGTTGCAAAACTACAACTCTCAGCATGCCCGAACAGCCAAAGGCTGTCCGGGCATGCTGGGAGTAGTAGTTTCACAACAGCTGGAGGCCCCCTGGTAGAAAAACACTGAGCTAAGTGTAAAAGGAAGAAGTAGTAAAATAAAAAAAACTTTTGCTCACCTAGTTCCGGTCCCTGCAGATGCCGTTCCCCTCCGTGCGGTCCGGGGTGTCCTCTCTTCACTATTCATCTTCTAGGACCTTTCACTTTTCAGCCAATCACAGGCCGCAGTGGTGTAAAGCCTGTGATTGGCTGAAGGGGAAAGGGCTTGTTCTGCAGCAAATACACTAGGTTTGAAATCTGCCCGGCAGAACAAGGGGAGAAGGGGGGGGGGAATGTGACAAGGGGGGAATGTGACAGGGGGGGGGGGGGATGTGACAGAGGGGGGAATGTGACAGGGGGGGGGGAATGTGACAAGGGGGAATGTGACAAGGGGGGAATGTGACAAGGGGGGAATGTGACAGGGGGGGGGGAATGTGACAGGGGGGGAATGTGACTGGGGGGGAATGTGACAGGGGGGGGATGTGACTGGGGGGGGAATGTGATAGGGGGAGGGGAATGTGACATGAAGGGGGGATGTGACAGGGGGGGAGGGGAATGTGACATGAAGGGGGGATGTGACAAGGGGGGGTGTGACAGGGGGAGGGGAATGTAACATGAAGGGGGAGAATGTGACAAGGGGGGATTGCGACAAGGGGGGAAGAATGTGACAAGGAGGGGGGAGAATGTGACAAGGAGGGGGGAGAATGTGACAAGGAGGGGGGAGAATGTGACGGGGGATGTGACAAGGGAGAGGGGAATGTAACGGGGGAGATGTGAAATGGGCGGAGGGAGATGTGAAATTCAGTTAAAAAAAATTGTACCGCTTTTGGTACAAATTTCCAGACAGAATCATACCGCCAGGGAGGTTAAACTCCTTTACTGTATTTGCAGCTACTTCTTCTACAGGAAAGCTATTCCATGCACCGACTACTCTCACAAATAGTACTCTGTGGAGCAACAGTACATACCCAAGAGATCCGCTAAAATCTATTGTTGGTTGCATACTGGTAATTTCAAGTGAATAAATTCACTTATTGGTGGTGTTTTTGTTTACATTTTATATCACTTATATACAGGTTTTGCACACATTTGTAATCTTTATTTGGTTAGTAGCTTGAAGTACAATATCCCATTCTGTGTAGCAGTGGAGACACATTTCTGTCATTTTTTTTTTAAAGTGTACCTCTCATCAAATAAACTTTTGATTTATTTTAGATTAATGAATGTTGAATAACTTTCCAATAGCATGTTAATGAAAAATATGCTTCTTTCTATTGTATTTTTTCCCAATCAGTCCTGTCAGCAAGCATTTCTGACTCATGCTGGAGTCCTAAACACTCAGAGCTGTCAGCCTGCTTTGTTCCCAGCCAAACAGGCTGTGAACAAAGCAGGCTGGCAGCTCTGAGTGTTCTCCTTTGTGAACAAAGCAGACTGGCAGCTTGTAGTGTTTAGGACTCCAGCATGAGTCTGAAATGCTTGCTGCCAGGACTGGTAGGGAGACCCCTAGTGGTCATTTCTTCAAAGTGGAAAATTAAATAGAAAGAAGCATATTTTTTAATAACATGCAATTGTAAAGTTATTCTGCATACATTAATCTATAATATATCAAAAGTTTTTTTATGAGAGGTACCCTTTAAATAGGGCTATTTACTTACAGTCCAAAATATGATCTGCATATTCCATCTATTGACTTCCCTTACCTGCATTAGTCACACATTCCTTCTGTCGTGATTTCTGCAAGATTAAAATAGCATCACAATGCTACAGTCAACATAAATGGCAGACACATGAAGAGATATCCTAAGATGGTCCCTAGTATAGCATATGGACATGGACTGGCTCCAGAGACAACCAGTTTAGGTTTTAAATGAAAACAATAGAAGGACTATAAGTTGTACTCCTTGAAATGCTAAACTTTTTGCAATTTAAAGAAAAAAATCTAGGGGTAATATGTCTCCTTAAGGAGAACACCATTAATGGTGTGTGGAACTTTAATCCCTTAACCCCTTAAGGACACAGGGTATTTTGGTTTTTGCACTTTCGTTTTTTACTCACCTTTTAAAAATCATAACCCTTTCAATTTTGCACCTAAAAATCCATATGATGGCTTGTTTTTTGCGCCACTAATTTTACTTTACAGTGACATCTGTCATTTTACCCAAAAATCTACAGCGAAATGGAAAAAAAAATCATTGTGCAACGAAATTGAAGAAAAAACTAAATTTTGTAAATTTTGTGGGCTTCTGTTTCTATGCAGTAATTTTTTAAGTAAAAATGACACCATATCTTTATTGTGTAGGTCCATATGATTAAAATTATACCCTAATTATATCAGTTTGATTTTGTCTTACTTCTGGAAAAAAATCATAACTACATGCGCGGAAATGTATACATTTAAAATTGTCACCTTCTGACCCCTATAACTTTTTTATTTTTCTGTGTATGGGGCAATATGAGGGCAAATTTTTTTGCGCCATGATCTGATGTTTTTAGCGGTACCCTTTTCGTATTGATCGGACTTTTTGATCGCTTTTTATTCATTTTTTCAATATATAAAAAGCGACCAAAAATACGTTATTTTGGACTTTGGAATTTTATTGAGCGTACGCCATTGACCGTGCGGTTTAATTAATGATATATTTTTATAGTTCGGACATTTACGCACGCGACAATACCACATATGTTTATATATATTTTTATTTACATGGTGTTTTTTTTATGGGAAAAGGCGGGTGATTTGAACTTTTATTAAGGAAAGGGTTAAATCACATTTATTAACTTTTTTTTACACTTTTTTTTGCATGTGTTATAGCTCCCATAGGGGACTATAACACTGCACACACTGATTGCTAGCACTGTTCACTGCAAAGCCATAGCTTTGCAGTGATCAGTGTTATCGGCGGTCGATTGCTCAAGCCTGCATCTCAGGCTTCAAGCAATCAATCGCCAGAGGGACACGCCGGAGGAAGGTAAGAGGACCTCCGCTCGTGTCCCAGCTGATCGGGACACCACATTTTCACTGCTGTCATCCCGATCAGCCTCGCTGAGCAGCTGGGCAGCTTTCACTTTCGTTTTAGATGCCGCATCTAAAGGGTTAATAGCCCGCAGCACCGCGATCAATGTTGCGCGATATTAGCCCCTGGTCCCGGCTTCAGATACATGCCGTTATATCGCGGTAGCCGGCCAAGGACGTGAATATACGTCCTTGGTCATTAAGGGGTTAAGGACTAAGTCCATTTTGGCCTTAAAGGGGTACTCCGCCCCTAGACATCTTATCCCCTATCCAAAAGATAGGGGATAAGATGGCAGATCGCCGCGGCCCCGCTGCTGGGGAGCCCCGGGATCTCCGCTGCGGCACCCCGCTCTCATTACAGCACAGAGCGAGTTCGCTCTGTGCGTAATGATGGGCAATACGGGGGACAGAGCAGCGTGACGTCATGGCTCCGCCCCTCGTGACATCACGGCCCGTTCCCTTAATGCAAGTCTATGGGAGGGGGCATGACTGTCACGCCCGCTCCCATAGACTTGTATTGGAAGGGGCGGGCCGTGACATCACGAGGGGCGGAGCCGTGACATAACGATTATCCGGCCCCTGTACTGCCCGTCATTACGTGCAGAGCGAACTCACTCTGTGTTGTAATGAGAGTGCGGTGCGGCAGCGGGGATCCCAGGGCTCCCCAGCAGCAGGACCGCGGCGATCTGACATCTTATCCCCTATCCTTTGGATAGGGGATAAGATGTCTAGGGGCGGAGTACCCCTTTAAGGACTCAGTCAGCTTCATTTTTGTGTTTTTGATTTTTTTCTCCTCACCTTCTAAAATCCATAACTTTTTAATTTTCAATCCACAGAACCATATGTGGGTTTGCTTTTTGCGTGACCAATTGTACTTTGTAATGACACTTTTCATTTTACCATAAAATGTACAGTGTAACCAAAAATAATTTATGTTGCGGGGAAATTAAAAAGAAAACCACAATTTTGCAAGCTTTGGAGGGTTTTGTTTTTATGCAGTGTACTATACGGTAAAAACGACATATTCTATATATTCTGTGGGTCAACATGATTAAAATGATTCCCATGTCACCACATCTTACTATTATTGTACCAATAAAAAAAAAATCTCAAACTTTTTTAAATAAAATTTGTATGTTTTAGGTCACCCTATTTTAACCCTTATAGCTTTCAATTTTTCTCAAAAACAGGGCTATATGAGAGCTAATTCTTTGCACCATGATCTGCAGTTTTTATATGTACCACTTTTGCATGTATATATGACTTTTTGATCACTTTTTATATATTTTTTCTAGGATTTGATGTAACCAAAATGCAGTAATTAACATTATATTTTAATAGTTCGGACATTTACGTGATATCAGATATGTTCATTTTTTATTGATATATTTTATTTTCGTAAAAAGGGAAAAGGAGGAATTTTCATTTTTATTGGGAGAGGGGCTTATTCACATTTTTTTTTAAAACTTTTTAAACGTTGTTTTTCTACTTTTATTACACTTATACAGTCCCCATAGGGAAGTATTTATAGCAATCACTTGATTGCTAATACTGTTCAGTGCTATGCATAGGCATAGCACTGAACAGCATTATTGGCTATCTACTGATCTGGTCTGCTCGATTGCAGACCAGAGCAGAAGACATCAGGATGATGGTGGGACGCAGGTGAGGAGAACTCCTCCTGCTATCTCCCTTCTGTAGCGCAGTGGGTGATCCGATCACCCGTTCAAAGTGCTGCACTGCCGCAAATGCCGTGATCAGTATTGATCACGTCATCAGAGGGATTAATGGCGGACATCAGTGCAATCACTTATATCCTCCATTACCGGAGGGTCCCTGGCTGCTGATAGCAGCCGGGACCTGCTGCATATGATTTGAGCACCATTCAGGTGCTCACTTCATGTATAGGACCTAAATGTTAATCCTGGTGCATTAAGTACCACCGCATCAAGACGAACATTTACGTCTAAAGTCATTAAGATGTTAAAGACAAGTACTACTCCCCTTGTGATTCTGGGAACAAGGAATATGCAGAGCAGCTCAATCACACAACCATTTCCCACCTTTTCAGGTAGGTTTCCCTAGACATCAGTTTTTCACTTCAAATACAGAGTTTTAGAAACTGATTGGGATTTAATATCAATCCAAAAATGAATGGGAACTCTTTTCTTCTGAAAAGATTTCTGGCTGAGTATTAAATCCCAGTTTGTTTCTAAACCTATGTAGTTGGACTTAAAAACTGATGTTTAGGGGAAACTACCTGAAACGGTGGGAAAGGATGGCATTTTTGAGCTGCTTTACATATTCCATATTCATGTAACTCAAAAAGTATAGGCCAAATCCTAAATACAGATGTATCCGTCTAGTTGCAGTGTTTCCCAAGCACGGTTCTCAAGCACCCCCAACAGGTCAGGTTTTCTGGATTTCCTTAATCTTTCACAGTTGATATAACTGTGGTGATGCCTGATTCACTGACCATAATTGTATCACCTGTGAAAGACTAAGGAAATCCAGAAAACATGACCTGTTGGGGGTGCTTGAGGACAACGTTTGGGAAACACTGGTCTAGTGCAAAAAATATCCAATCAGAATACCTATAGTTCACAACAGACAGAAGAGAGAATATGTCAAAATCCATATTTATTGAAATTCACATAAAAACAATTAAAAGGGGCAAAAACAATCAGACAAATCTGACTGCTATGAGGGCATTATATCAATAGTGCATCAAGATAAAGTGCATAATGTAATAAATCAACCCTACAGGGCCACAAGTAGACCATGATCCAAAGTATTATGCATATGATATTTTTCTCATTTACCTAAATAATTGATGTAAACAACAGTCAGCATAATTCTCATGTTATCAACTATTAAGAGTACAATTCAAATTTTATTGAACAAACCTCCTAATGATAACAGTATTTTTTTAAACTTACAATGCACTATTCCAAATTATTACGCACAGTAAGTTTCAAAACACTTTATAGGTTGTAAAGAACTGAAAATTGGCAGTTGTTGTGTTTGCAGCATATTTATCGAAATCAAAGGCTATCTCAATAAAATTTTTAACAACATTTTAACTTTTTAAACATTTTAACAGGTCATGTAACATTTTAACCTAGGACCCCTCATTTGACAGCAGCTTCTCAAGTCTTGCAGACATTTAACAATAAGTTTTTGGTCAGTTTCTGCTTGAATATAAACTGCCTCCCACCCTCATAGATCTTTTGATTGAGGATGCTCCAAAGGTTCTCAATTGGATTGAGGTCAGGGGGGGAATGGAGACCACACCATGACTTTCTCTCCTTTTAACCCCATAGCAACCATGGATACAGAGGTATTCTTTGCAGCATGAGACGGTGCATTGTCATGCATAAAGCTGATTTTATTATGTAAAGCATAGTTCTTCCTTCTGTACCAGAGAAGAAAGTGGTCAGTCAGAAACTATACATACTTTGTAGAGGTCATCTTTACACCTTCGGGGACCCTAAAGGGGCCGACCAGCTCTCTTCCCATGATTTCAGCCCAAAACATGACTCCACCACCACCTTGCTGATGTCGCAGCTGTAACAGGGTGGTCGTCCACCAACCATCCACTACTCCATCCATCTGGACCAACCAGAGTTGCACGACACTCATCAGTGAACAGGACTGTTTGAAAATTAGTCTTCACGTATTTTTATGCCCAATGCAGCCATTTCTGCTTGTGAGCATTGGTTAGTGGTGGCCGAATAGAAGGTTTATGCACAGTTGCAAGACTCTGGAGGACTCTACACCTTGATGTCCGTGGGACTCCAGAGGAATTTTAGCAGCTGCTCTTTTGATTCGATGCATGGATCTGGCAGAAATCTTCCTCAATGTGCCTTTATCTGCACAAACCCGTCTGTTCTTTGAATCAGCCACAAATCTCTTAATAGTGCAATGATCACGCTTAAGTTTTGATGAAATATCCAATGTTTTCATACCTCATCCAAGACATTGAACTATTTCACTCTTTTCGGCAGCAGAGAGATCCTTTTTCTTCCCCATATTTCTTGAAAATGGTGCTCTGCTTAATAATGTGGAACCCTTAATGTGGTTCCCCTTGCAATCTAATGATCACAGGTGTCCGAGATTGTTTTCAGCGATCAAAAGAGCCCTGAGACACAATGCCATCCATGAGTTAAACTGAAAAACTAAATATTTTATCTTTGTGACACTTAAATAGAATTTGCCTAATAATTTGGAACAGGGTGTATATAAAACACATATACCAAATGTTACCCTAAAATACAATACATAATGTTTGAGAAAAAGGCACAGAGGTAAGTCACAAGGGGTGTAGTTACTAAATCGGCACATGAAAATGGGAAATAAGGTAACAGGCCCCCTGAGGTATGTAGCATTCACACACCAATGAACAACATAACCCCTGGTATTACAGGTAAGCATATAAAGCCATTTTCCCATAAAACATGCTGCACCGAAACAGCATACAACATTCTGCACATACCCTCACAGTCCGTTAGCACCCCAGTGGCGTTTCACCACTAGGCTTTCTCATGGAGTCAATGTACTAATGGCCTAACGGACAATATATATATTGTGTTGACTTGCTCTTGCAGGCAGGTGCGGTTGCAGTATAGAGGCAAGGAGAAAGGGCTTTTCAAATCAAAGTTCAGTGTTTTATTCACACTAAGCACATGGCAAACAGTCTTTAAATGCAGAACAAAAGGAAAATGTAATAAAAGTCCACCTGTATTTCCTAGGTGCTTGTTCACACCTGAGTTCCTGCCATGCGGCATCAAGCAGGACTTTTCCAGGCCTCCAGCTAGGCTGTTCAGCAGCTCCCACTCTTGGAACATCCACAGGGAAGAACTCCACGCAGCTTTCTCTGGCACTGTCAGCTACAACTAGCAATTCCTCCTGAGCTAATGAGGCCGTCTAGTTTTAACCCCTTAAGGACCGGGTTTTTTTCTCTTTTTGCATTTTCGTTTTTTGCTCCTTGCCTTTAAAAAATCATAACTCTTTCAATTTTGCACCTAAAAATCCATATGATTGCTTATTTTTTGCGCCACCAATTCTAATTTGTAATGACGTCAGTAATTTCGCCCAAAAATCTACGGTGGAACGGAAAAAAAAATCATTGTGAGACAAAGTTTTAAAAAAAACGCTGTTTTGTAAATTTTGAGGGCTTCCGTTTCTACGTAGCACATTTTTAGGTAAAAATGACACCTTATGATTATTCTGTAGGTTTATACGATTAAAATGATACCCTACTTATATAGGTTACATTTTGTCGTACTTCTGGAAAAAATCATAACTTCATGCAGGAAAATTAATACGTTTAAAATTGTCATCTTCTGACCCCTATAACTTTTTATTTTTCCGTGTATGGGGCGGTATGAGGGCTCATTTTTTGTGCCGTGATCTGAAGTTTTTAACGGTACCATTTTTGCATTGATAGGACTTATTGATTGCTTTGTATTCATTTTTTCATGATATAAAAAGTGACCAAAAATGCACTATTTTGGACTTTGGAATTTTTTTTGCACGTACACCATTGACCGTGCGGTTTAAGCTCTTCAGGACATAGGGTGTATGGATACGCCCTGCATTCCGAGTCCTTAAGGACCGAGGGCGTATCCATACGCCCGTGGGAATTCCGGTCCTCACCGCTAGCCGGTTGGGGACTGGAGCCAGATGCCTGCTGAAATCGTTCAGCAGGCATCCCGGCATATCGCCCAAGGGGGTCATTATGCCCCCCCCCCCATGTCGGTGATGGCCGCAGATCGCTGGACCAATCAGGGCGCCTGCTGTGGGTGTCACTCCCGCAACCTGCTCCGCCCCTCTTCCGGAGAACGTGAGCGGGTGCGGGACGTGCACCCCGGGTGCTGGGGACCCCGATCCCCGGCGTCAATGTTGGGATCGGGGCCCCAGGAGCAGCGGCGACGACGAGGGACTTACCTGCGCGGCGTGGATCGTTGGAGGTGAGTGACAGCCTCCTGCTGTTGCTTAGCAACAGCTCCTAGTATGCAAAAAGGGCATGCTGGGAGCTGTAGTTATGCAACCGCAGGATGCAGACAACCACAACTCCCAGCATTCCCTTATGGGCATGCTGGGACTTATGGTTTTGCAACAGCTGGAGGCACATTTTTTCTATGGAAAAGTGTACCTTCAGCTGTTGTATAACTACAACTCCCAGCTTGCACAAACAGCTAAAGTGCATGCTGGGAGTTATAGTGGTGCATCTGCTGGTTGCATAACTACAACTCCCAGCATGCCCGTTGAGATTTGTAGTTTTGCAACAGCTGAAGTTTTTTACCTAACTCAGTGTTTCACGACCGGTGTGCCTCCAGCTGTTGCAAACTCCAACTCTCAGCAGTCAATGTACACCATGCACCGTACATGCTGGGAGTTGTAGTTTTGCAACAGCTGGAGGCACACTGGTTGTGAAACACCGAGTTAGGTCACAAACTCAGTGATACATAACCAGTGTGCCTACAGCTTTTGCAAAACTAAAACTCTCAGCATGTACAGTCTGTCAGCGCATGATAGGAGTTGTAGTTTTGCAACAGCTGGATGTTCCCCCCCAATGTGAATGTACAGGGTACACTCACATGGGCGGAGGTTAACAGCAAGTATCTGGCTGCAAGTTTGAGCTGCGGCAAATTTTCTGCCGCAGCTCAAACTGCCAGCGAGAAACTACTGTGAACCCCCGCCCGTGCGACTGTGCCCTAAAAACACTACATTACACTAACACACAGTAAAATAAAAAGTAAAAAACACAGCCCCCCTCCCCCCTCCCCAATAAAAATGAAAGTGTCTGGTACGCCACTGTTTCAAAAACGGAGCCTCCAGCTGTTGCAAAACAACAACTCCCAGTATTGTCGGACAGCCGTTGACTGTCCAGGCATGCTGGGAGTTTTGCAACAGCTGGAGGCACCCTGTTTGGGAATCACTGGCGTAGAATACCCCTATGTCCACCCCTATGCAAGTCCCTAATTCAGGCCTCAAATGCGCATGGCGCTCTCACTTTGGAGCCCTGTCGTATTTTAAGGCAACAGTTAAGGGTCACATATGGGGTATCGCTGTACTCGGGAGAAATTGTGTTACAAATTTAGGGGGGTATTTTCTGCTTTTACCATTTTTAAAAATGTAAAATTTTTGGAAAAACAAGCATTTTAGGTAAAAAAATATATATATTTTTTTACATATGCAAAAGTCGTGAAACACCTGTGGGGTATAAAGGTTCACTTAACCCCTTGTTACGTTCCCCAAGGGGTCTATTTTCCAAAATGGTATGCCATGTGGTTTTTTTTTTTTGCTGTCCTGACACCATAGGGGCTTCCTAAATGCGGCATGCCCCCAGAGCAAAATTTGCTTTAAAAAAGCCAAATGTGACTCCTTCTCTTCCGAGACCTGTAGTGCGCCAGCAGAGCACTTTTCACCCCCATATTGCATGTTTTCTGAATCGTGAGAAATTGGGCTTCAAATTTTTAGGGGTATTTACTGCTATTACCCTTTTTAAAAATGTAAATTTTTGGGGGAAAACAAGCATTTTAGGTAAAAATTATTTTTTTTTTTTACATTTTCAAAAGTCGTGAAACACCTGTAGGGTATAAAGGATCACTTTATCCCATGTTACATTCCCCGAGGGGTCTAGTTTCCAAAATGGTATGCCATGTGTTTTTTTTTTGCTGTTCTGGCACCATAAGGGCTTCCTAAATGCAACATGCCCCCCAAAAACCATTTCAGAAAAACGTACTCTCCAAAATCCCCTTGTCGCTCCTTCCATTCTGAGCCCTCTACTGCGCCCGCCGAACACTTTACATAGACATATGAGGTATGTGCTTACTCGAGAGAAATTGGGCTACAAATGCAAGTAAAAATTTTCTCCTTTTACCCCTTGTAAAAATTCAAAAATTTGGTCTACAAGAAAATGCGAGTGTAAAAAATGAAGATTGTGAATTTTCTCCTTCACTTTGCTGCTATTCGTGTGAAACACCTAAAGGATTAAAACGCTGACTGAATGTCATTTTGAATACTTTGGGGCGTGTAGTTTTTATAATGGGGTCATTTATTGGGTATTTCTTATATGAAGACCCTTCAGATCCACTTCAAATCTGAACTGGTCCCTGAAAAATATCGAGTTTGAAAATTTTTTGAAAAATCGGAAAATTGCTGCTGAACTTTGAAGCCCTCTGGTGTCTTCCAAAAGTAAAAAATCATCAATTTTATGATGCAAACATAAATTAGACATATTTTATATGTGAACCAAAAAAAAACGTATTCGTAATATCCATATTCCTTACAAGCAAAAAGCTTCAAAGTTAGAAAAATGCAAAATTTTCAAATTTTTCATCAAATTTATGGATTTTTCACCAAGAAAGGATGCAAGTATCGACAAAAATTTACCACTATGTTAAAGTAGAATATGTCACGAAAAAACAATCTCGGAATCAGAATGATAACTAAAAGCATCCCAGAGTTATTAATGTTTAAAGTGACAGTGGTCAGATGTGCAAAAAACGCTCCGGTCCTTAAGGCCAAAATGGGCTTGGTCCTGAAGGGGTTAGTTAACTATATATTTTCATAATTCGGACATTTCCGCACGCGGCGATACCATATATGTTTATTTTTATTTATATTTACACTGTGTTTTTTTTATGGGAAAAGGGGGGTGATTCAAACTTTTAATAGGGGATCTTTATTCACTTTTTTTTTCCACTTTTTATTTGCAGTGTTATAGCTCCCATAGGGACCTATAACACTGCACACACTGATCTTCATCATTGATCACTGGTTTCTCATAGGAAACCAGTGATTGATGATTCTGCCACTTGACTGCTCATGTCTGGATCTCCGTCACTGAGCAGTCATTCAGCGATCGGACAGCAAGGAGGCAGGTAGGGACCCTCCTGCTGTCCTGTAAGCTGTTCGGGATGCTGCGATTTCACCGCGGCTATCCCGAACAGCCCACTGAGCTAACCGGCATGGTTTCACTTTCACTTTAGAAGCGGCGTTCAACTTTGAACGCAGCGTCTAAAGGGTTAATAGCGTGCGGCACCGCGATCAATGCCGCGCTATTAGCCACGGGTCCCGGCCGTTGTAGATCGGGAGCGAACACATGACGTTCCAGTACGTCATGTGTCCTTAAGGGGTTAAGGTCAACAAAAGCCGGCCTGGATTGTGGGGAATCATACCCACCCTACACTTGATCATTCCCAGTAAGAGCCTGGATTGGCCTTCCAGCCATAATACAGTCATAGTGTCAGTCCGCGATATCGCAGCACAGACACTGAATAATACCGGCTCTTACTTCACCGAAGCCAGGAGCATTGGTGACACATATCGCCCATCAACCACCATACCTTTCACCTTCTCACTATATATATATATATATATATATATATATATATATATATATTAGCCAGTCACATAAAAGTGAATATTAGTTCATCTATAAAACGCTAAGCACTTGTGTCTGCATGGTAGGGAAGGCGGCCGCCATCTTGGTTCGCACAGCACATGTGCAATGACGTGGCACATCTGCCGACATCATTCCGTAAACCCCAGGATTATTGCACATGCGCAGCGCGTACCCGGAGAAAACTTAACATTGAGGAGCATAAAAGATTGTGCGCACGCGCACATTGTCAGCTCCCATCCTGTCAAGGGGAGAAGTGCGCTGCGCACATCAGAATCATATGATGGTAGCAGCATATAGTATACCAGGCACATAAAGGGAGACCACTATATTCAATAAATTTTTTGCCATAGATAATAAATACCGATCATGCAACAAATTCCACTACAAGTTGTGATAAATGATTTTCTCATACAAATTTCTACAAATTTTCTTTCTTATTAATACAAAAATAGTTAAATAAAAAATGGAAACCTAAGAGGCTATTGATCCCAAGTCTAAGCATGTCAATAAAAGTGTTAAACAGAAGCGAAATGCTGTATCGTATGAATCTAGATTTGTTTCTATATTCATCATCAATAGTGCTGACTAAATACTGGAGCAATTGAGTTCCTCAGGGAAACAAAATGACTAACTAAATAAACATAAAAGTAAATCTAGCTGTCAAAGTAGTATCTAAAATCAGGAAATAAGGTCCACTTAAGATTCCTCCCATCCTCCCATGGACTGTATTTGGATAACGGTAGACTTATCAAATATTGACAAATGTGAAATGATAACAATCAGTCAGTGTCAGAAGCAAAGAGGTTCCCACCTCTATTTTACAAATGATCCAATTAAGGCAAACACGCAGCCTATAAAAGTCAAAATCAACAATGCGCTGCTCACTGACAGCCCATCTAGCATATAAAATCAATACTGTATTCACTTTCTTTCTGGCATTGAAGCAATAGTACTAACTTTCTTACCTTTTTAGTCAAATACACAATCGATCATACCTTACTACCCAGGGAACAGTGGCTGGAGATGAATTCAGAATGCAATTTTCAATCACTTTGTTTTCAGTGCTTGCAGGACTCTAGGATTTGATGAAGAGAAATGTAATATTCTTATGGAAAACCGTGACTTATAATGGTCTCACTTGTAATTTTGTGTTAGATTTCAGAGTGAGTATAAATATTAAAATATATGCTGCCACTTAATTGTGTTTCAGACACGTCTCACATTGCAAGACTAAAATGTTTTTTTTTTTTTTTGTGCAGATTGATAAATAGAGACAGAGAGATAGATTAGGACAGACAGATGGATATATATATATATATATATATATATATATATATAGATTATAGATAGATATGAGATAGATAGATAGATAAATAAATAAATAGATATAAAAACAGCACATCCCTTTTCAAAAGGAATCTTCCCACAGTGCATTGGTCAAAACACAGCTTGCTGTGAGACACTGTTTTTTTTTTGTTTTTTTGCCACCCAAATTGTTTCACCTATATTGTGTGCTGTGGGGAGATTCCTTATACTAGATAGATAGATAGATAGATAGATATACACAGTGTCAGGCGAACTTTCACCTGCGCACGGTGTCTTGGGGCTCACCGACAACAAATTGACTAAGGGATGTCGTGAGCCCTGAGACACAGTGCACAGGCACGAGTTCGCTTGACACTGTGTATATGTATTCATTGCATCCGCACGCTATGTAGTGCAGGACGTAATGAGGTGGAAGTAGGTGATTGGCCTATGTGTTCCACATCTCTTGATGATGCAGGAGTAGCTTTCTAATGCCGAGAGTATGATGGGGGCTGTTGTTTACATCCGGTGAGTGTTTGGTTGTCTCCACTTCCAAGTTGATAATTATGATATACAGATGTCTAGATATTTATTTAATTATGTACTATATCAGCAACGTTTGTTTTTAATAACATTATGAGCACTTTTCACTATGTATACCACTTTAACCAGTACGATCAATATTTGATGACACTATGCTAATATTTTGACACTGTTTTTATTAATGATATACTGTAATTACTGCGCTTTAGGTATCAGTTGAGAGATATATATGTGTGTGTGTGTGTGTGTGAACTTTGGAATGTGCACTGCTTGATAATGACAGGGTGAGCCTGGTCGAATGGTCGAAACGTTACCGCTTGCTGTGAAAACACTTATTTATGGAATAAATTGCTACAAATTTTTTACTTTACTATGTGTGGTGCAGTGAGATCCTTTTTTTTATATAGATAGAGAGATAGATATCCAAGCAAGGGAAGCAGCACAACCCTATGTAAATTCAATTGCTGTGGGTACCAGCAAAATTTTGCAGCCCTGGTCACAGTCTGCTACAAATAGCCAGATGCAAAAAAAGAGTTTGTGAAAATATAAGTGTAGATAGATGGATAGATAGATAGACAGACAGACAGACAGATAGATAGATGTGCCTATTGCGGTATCTTAAAGTGAAAAAGACAGGTGTCGGTAGGTTTAGGGGCTGTGAAGTGTGGCAGACCCAAACAGTTAAGATGTGGTCGGGCGTCTCCTGCTTACCCCTGTACCTCCGATTGTCGTTCTACTTGTACAGTCTTCCTCACGCAGACTGAACAAGTAGAGTGCCAATATTAATGATCAATACTATGCTATAGCATAGCATTGAGCAGGTAAAGCAATAAAACAAATTGCTTATAATAGTCCCTTATGGGTAGATCTAAAAAGTTTGAATATAATAATAAAGAATATAATGCAATTTTAAGAATGTATATATATATATATATATATATATATATATATATATATATATACATATATATATATTTATTTTTTCCTAGGATGTGGAGACAGAGACTATAAATATTGAAGTTTAGCTGGTGGAGCCCTGCCCCCTGCGCTTGATTCCCTGAATTTAGCAGAGGATCTTTTGGGGACATATCTAAGAAGCTACTGGACATATTTGAGTAAATAATTCCTTGTTTGACACCTGTTCACCCACACTATAGCCCAGTGTATTGGGTTTAGTGTGGGTGAACAGGCTGACAGTTTTCCCTTAAAGGGCACCCGTCAAATACACAAAAATTATTTTTTTATTATATCATTCAGTATCTTATCCTGACCAAGTACATCTAATGTTTATGTGTCTAGTTCCTTTTTTTATTTTTTATTACACTTTTAATTTAGCTCACTAGTCTGAATTCCTCTCAAAGAGAGTGGGCGTGGCCTTACTGTGCAGGTTTCTGCCCCCTCCCTCAGTATGCTGTCTGCTCACATCTCCCCTAGCATCAGAAAAACTACAACTCCCAGCTTGTCCTCACTGACAGTAGCGGGACACAAGCTGACAGTGGGAGGATTTTTCCTCCAGCTGTGAGCCCTGCGCTCAAAGCTGTCAATCAAGGAAGTGTGTCCATGACATAGGTGATGACTAGAGATGAGCAAACTTTTAAAAAATATGATTCGGCCGATTCACCAAATTTTCCGAAAAAGTTTGTTTTGATCCAAATTTTTTCGCAGCATTTCTAGCCTACATACAGCCTCAATAGGGGTATAGAACCCGTTGCTGTATTCTAAAACGCATATGGAGTGTGTTGGGTTAGTGAAATAATACTGTTATTCAGAATAACATGCAGATGCAGAACATGCATCGCTTTTAGAATCACTGCCGCACAGCAGCACAATTACAGAGCCTGGTGGTGTTATCAGTGTCAGGAGACCATATAGTGACTGAAAGACATAGCGTGGAGGTGTTGGCAGCATGAGGAGACCATTTAGTGGCTGAATGGCACAGTGTGGAGGTGTTGGCAGCATGAGGAAACCATATAGTGGCTGAATGACACAGCTTGGATTAGGCTGAAGCATAAGCACACCATATAAAGTGGCTGAATGACACAGCGTGGAGGCGTTGGCAGCATGAGGAGATCATATAGTGGCTGAATGGCACAGCGTGGAGGTGTTGGCAGCATGAGGACACCATATAGTGGCTGAATGGCACAGTGTGGAGGTGTTGGCAGCATGAGGACACCATATAGTGGCTGAATGAAACAGCCAGGAGTTGGCTGATACACGATTACACAGCAGGGCTTCACAATCCCCCCCCCAAAAAAACACCACAATTTTAGAATTTTTTTAAAAAGATTTTGGATAGCGGGTGCTACCTATGAGCGGCATCAGTAACCCTTTTTGATTTGAAATTTAAAACAACCTTTGTGTGTCCCGGACCCCAGCGTGTGGGTACAAAGGACCAAATCCAACAAGCCCCCACAGGGCTCATGTGGCCGTGAGATTTAGGCGCAACGTCTCCATTGCCCTGACCGGCCAAGGCAAACTATGTGAAGAAAAGCGTGACACCTCCGTGACCTGCACACATGGTATGCTGAAGGGCCACTGAGACTTGTCCGGGCAGTGGAGGCTTAAGACACAGTGGAGGATGTGGAGGCGGAGTAGCACACTGTCACAGAACCAACGGGCTGACAGAGTGTAGCAGGAAGCAGCATTGAGTACACACCAGGGCTTCAGAATCCCAAAGAAAAAACAACCATTTTTTTTTTTTAATTTAAGAATATTTAGGACAGCGGGTGCTACCTATATATTGCCTGAATAACACAGCCTGGAGTTGGCTGATGCATGAGTACACACTAGGGCTTCACAATCCCTCAAAAAAAAACACAACAATTGTAGAAATTTATGACGAAGACTTTTGGATAGCGGGTGCTACCTATGAGAAAATTTGAAATTCCCAGATCAAGGCCCAGCAGTGCCATCAGTAAACCATATATTGCCTGAATGACACAGGCTGGAGTTGGCTGATCCATGAGAATGCACCAAAGCTTCACAATCCCTAATAAAAAAGACAAACATTTTTGACGAAAAATGTTAACGAAAATTTAGGACAGCGAGTGCGCTCTATATATTACCAGAATGAAGCAGCCTGCAGTTGACTGCAGCATGAGGAGACCATTGAAATGTGTGATTTTTCTTATTTGAAATTTTAATCAAAATTTGTGTGGGTACAAAGGACCTAATCTCACAAGCACCCACAGGGCTCATGTGGCCGTAAGATGTAGGTGCAATGTCTCCATAGCCCTGACCGGCCATTTTTGTTTTTTGTACCTTTGTTTAAGAACAAGCGCATATCCAAGAGACCAGAAGACTCTATAATGCAGGATGGTGGACCACCAAAAGACATTCTTCTATAAAATATTTTTTTATGAAATAAAGAAGCAGAGTTCATCCCTCTGTATATATATATATTTTTTTTTATTTTGCTTAAAAAATCACACGCAACAATCGTTCAATGATGTAATGGTTATTATTGTGGAAAATTAAAGTTTATTACTGTGATAATTATCAGAAAATTTGAAAAAAAAAAAAAAAACACTACCCAAGAGTGTTTAATAACCCCATACATTTTACCATAAATGTTGAAATTTAAATTAAGCATGTATGCATGTATTTCAAAAATCCTAAAATTAAAGGCCCAAGCCCAGAAGCAACATGAAGTCAAGTAGTCTTTCCTGAAAGACACAGGAGCAATCAGGAGTAGGCATCAGCAGTACCCAAGAGGCTTTAATAACCCCTTACATTGCACGATCACTCGCGAGATCGAGCAATAACAGGTGTGTTACATGCGCTACACTGAACGGACCAACGTGTGTCTATCTTTCACCGACAGGTGTGGGTAACTCGCTGAACCCCGTTCGCGATAGGGATCAGGGATTGCAATTATTTGCCAGGAAAGAAGAATCACAACTAAGCACGGGTCATAAGCTCGGGTTCATTAAGTCTCCGCCCTTTGTACACACCTCATGTCTCTACTACCGATTGGATGGTTTAGTGAGGTCCTCGGATCGGCCCCGGCGGGGCAGGAGAAGGCCAAGGCAGAGCGCCGAGAATTTAAAGTTCATTGTTGAAATTTGCATTAAGCATGTATTAGCTACTGCTAAACTTCCAAAAATTGAAGGCCGAAGGCCTGAGGCATCAGGTAGGTAATTATTTCCAGAAAGACACAGAATGAGTCAGGAGCAGTCATCCTCAGTACCCAAGAGGGTTTCATAACCCCTTACATTTAAAGATCAATGTTGAAATTTGCATTAAGCATGTATTTTGCTACTGCTAAACATCCAAAAATTGAAGGACCAAGGCCTGAGGCATCAGGGAGGCAAATAGTTCCTGAAAGACACAGAATGAGTCAGAAGCAGGCATTTGCAGTACCCAAGAGGGTTTCATAACCAACCCCTTACATTTAAAAATCAATGTTGAAATTTGCATTAAGCATATATTTAGCTACTGCTAAACATCCAAAAATTGAAGGCCCAAGGCCAGAAGCATCAGTGGGGCAAGTAGTTCCTGAAAGACACAGGATGAGCCAGGAGCAGGTAATCACAGTACCAAAGAGGGTTTCATAACCCTAATTGATAACCCAAGAGGGTTTCATAACTGTTACGCCGAGCGCTCCGGGTCCCCGCTCCTCCCCGGAGCACTCGCAGCGTTCTCCTGTTCGCAGCGCCCCGGTCAGATCCGCTGACCGGGAGCACTGCGATAATGTCCCTAGCCGGGATGCGATTCGCGATGCGGGACGCGCCCGCTCGCGGTGAGCATCCCTACCCACTTACCAGACTCGTTCCCCGTCTGTGCTGTCCCGGCCTGCGCGGCCCCGCTCCCTAGGGCGCGCGCGCCAGCTCTCTACGATTTAAGGGGCCAGTGCGCCACTGATTGGCGCATGGTTTTAATAAGTGTGTTCACCTGTGCACTTCCCTATATTACCTCACTTCCCCTTCACTTTCTTGCCGGATCTTGTTGCCATTGTGCCAGTGAAAGCGTTCCTTGTGTATCCCAAGCCAGTGTTCCAGACCTCTTACCGTTGCCCCTGACCTCGATCCTTGCTGCCTGCCCTGACCTTCTGCTACGTCCGACCTTGCTCTTGCCTATCCCTTGTAGCGCGCCTATCTCAGCAGTCAGAGAGGTTGAGCCGTTGCTGGTGGATATGACCTGGTTGCTACCGCCGCTGCAAGACCATCCCGCTTTGCGGCGGGCTCTGGTGAAAACCAGTAGCAACTTAGAACCGGTCCGCAGGCATGGTCCACACCAATCCCTCTCTGACACAGAGGATCCACCTCCAGCCTGCCGAAACCTGACAGTAGATCCGGCCATGGATCCCGCTGAGGTCCCGCTGCCAGCTGTCGCTGACCTTACCACGGTGGTCGCCCAGCAGTCGCAACAGATAGCGCAACAGGGCCACCAGCTGTCTCAACTGACTGTGATGCTACAGCAGCTTCTACCACAGCTTCAGCAACCATCTCCTCCGCCTCCGCAGCAAGTGGCCGTATCCAGCCTCCGTTTATCATTGCCGGACAAGTTTGATGGGGACTCTAGACTTTGCCGTGGTTTTCTCTCGCAATGTTCCCTGCATTTGGAGATGATGTCGGACCAATTTCCAACTGAACGGTCAAAGGTGGCTTTCGAGGTTAGTCTCCCGTCTGGGAAGGCCCTGTCATGGGCCACACCGCTCTGGGACCGCAATGATCCTGTCACTGCCTCCGTACACTCTTTATTCGCGGAGATTCGAAGTGTCTTCGAGGAACCAGCCCGAGCCTCTTCTGCCGAGACTGCCCTGCTGAACCTGGTCCAGGGTAATTCTTCAGTAGGCGAGTACTCCATCCATTTCCGTACTCTCGCCTCCGAATTATCTTGGAATAAGGAGGCCCTCTGCGCGACCTTCAAAAAAGGCCTATCCAGTAACATCAAAGATGTGCTGGCTGCACGAGAAATCCCTGCCAACCTGCATGAACTTATTCATTTGGCCCCCCGCATTGACATGCGTTTTTCCGAAAGACGCCAGGAGCTCCGCCAGGATATGGACTTTGTTCGCACTAGGCGGTTTCTCTCCCCGGCTCCTCTCTTCTCTGGTCCGCTGCAATCTGTTCCTGTACCTTCCGCCGTGGAGGCTATGCAAGTAGACCGGTCTCGCCTGACACCACAAGAGAGGACACGCCGCCGCAATGAGAACCTATGCCTGTACTGTGCCAGTACCGAACACTTCTTGAAGAATTGTCCTATCCGTCCTCCACGTCAGGAAAGACCTACTCCGATTCCGCACAAAGGGGAGACAGCCCTACATGTGAACTCTGCTTCTCCACGTCTTACTGTGCCTGTGCGGATTTCTTCTTCTAACTCCTCCTTCTCAGCTGTGGTCTTCTTGGATTCCGGATCTGCAGGAAATTTTATTTTGGCCTCTTTCGTTAACAGGTTCAACATCCCAGTGACCAGTCGCGCCAGACCTCTCTACATCACCTCAGTTAATGGTGAAAGATTGGACTGTATTGTGCGTTACCGCACAGAACCCCTCTTAATGTGCATTGGATCCAATCACGAAAAGATAGAATTTCTGGTACTTTCTAACTGCACTTCTGAAATTCTTCTCGGACTATCTTGGCTTCAACGCCATTCCCCTACCCTTGACTTGACCACCGGGGAAATCAAGAACTGGGGTACTTCTTGCTACAAAAAATGCCTTATGTCTGCTCCCAGTCCTGCCAGTCAAAACCCTATGGCTCCTCCGATACCAGGTCTCCCCAAGGCCTATCAGGACTATGCCGATGTTTTTTGCAAAAAACAAGCAGAGACTTTGCCTCCTCACAGGCCTTATGACTGTCCTATTGATCTCCTCCCTGGTACTACTCCACCCCGGGGCAGAATCTATCCCCTGTCTGCTCCTGAAACACAAGCCATGACGGAGTACATCCAAGAAAATTTAAAAAGGGGATTTATCCGCAAGTCTTCCTCCCCTGCCGGAGCAGGGTTCTTCTTTGTCTCCAAAAAAGACGGTTCCTTACGACCATGCATTGATTACCGCGGTCTTAATAAAATCACTATAAAAAACCGCAATCCCCTGCCTCTTATCTCGGAACTCTTTGACCGCCTACTTGACGCCAATATCTTTACCAAATTGGATTTAAGAGGTGCATATAATCTCATCCACATCAGGGAAGGGGACGAGTGGAAGACCGCATTTAACACCAGAGACGGACACTTTGAATATCTGGTTATGCCCTTTGGGCTTTGCAACGCCCCTGCCGTCTTCCAGGACTTTGTAAATGAAATTTTTCGTGATTTATTATATACCTGTGTTGTGATCTACTTGGACGACATTTTGATTTTCTCTTCTAACCTCGAAGAACACCGCCGTCATGTCCGCCTGGTTCTTCATAGACTCGGGGACAATCAGTTATATGCCAAGATGGAGAAATGTCTCTTTAAATGTCTCTTCAAAAAAGAGGGGGAGACCCAAGGGGGGGGGGGTACTGTTACGCTCGCAGCGTTCTCCTGTTCGCCGCGCCCCAGTCAGACCCGCTGACTGGGAGCGCTGCGATAATGTCCCTAGCCGGGATGCGATTCGCGGGATGCGCCCGCTCGCGGTGCGCATCCCGACCCGCTTACCAGACTCGTTCCCCGTCTGTGCTGTCCCGGCGCGCACGGCCCCGCTCCCTAAAGCGCGTGCGCGCCGGCTCTCTGCGATTTGCGCAGGGCCAGTGCGCCACTGATTTTCGCATGGTTTTAATTAGTGTGTTCACCTGTGCACTTCCCTATATTACCTCACTTCCCCTTCCCTTCCTTGCCGGATCTTGTTGCCATTGTGCCAGTGAAAGCGTTCCTTGTGTATCCCAAGCCAGTGTTCCAGACCTCTTGCCATTGCCCCTGACTACGATCCTTGCTGCCTGCCCTGACCTTATGCTACGTCCGTCCTTGCTCTTGCCTATCCCTTGTACCGTGCCTATCTCAGCAGTCAGAGAGGTTGAGCCGTTGCCGGTGGATACGACCTGGTTGCTACCGCCGCTGCAAGACCATCCCGCTTTGCGGCGGGCTCTGGTGAAAACCAGTAGCAACTTAGAACCGGTCTGCCGGCACGGTCCACGCCAATCCCTCTCTGACACAGAGGATCCACCTCCAGCCTGCCGAATCCTGACAATAACCATCCATAATTGGGAAATGTTGGTGTAGCAGCATGGTCAATCTACTCTGAGGCATCTGGCATTGGTGGCTGGAAATCCTGGCTGATCCATCCCTGATTCATCTTCACAAACGTCAGTCTCTCCACATTTTTAGTGGACAGACGAGTTCGCCTTGGGGTGACTATGGCCCCGGCCGCACTAAACACCCGCTCTGATGGCACACTACTGGTCGGGCAGGACAGCTTTTCCAGGGCAAACTCTGCTAGTTGTGGCCATGAATCAAGTTTGTCTGCCCAGAAGTCCAGCGGATATTCACTGGTTGTAGGCATGGCCATGTCAAGGTATGCCACCACCTGCTGGTTCAGGTCCTGCTCCATGTCTACCTGCTGCTGATGAGTTGCTTCACTATGCATTAGAAGAAAGCTACTCATTAGCGACTGTAGACTCAGGCTGCTGCTGATTGAGCTGGTACTGCTCCTGCCACCCCTCCCCTCCACAGCAGCCATGGCAGTGGAAGGTGAGCGCAGAGGGCCCCCCGAGTCAGACATGCGAGTGGATGGACCATGTGGCCAATAGGCATCAGCCAACTGACTACGTAGAATCTCTCTGTAGTAGGTCAGTTTGTCCTTCCTCTCAGTGGGTGTAAAAAAGGCACCCATTTTGGGACGGTAGCGAGGGTCTAATAAGGTGGAGATCCAGAAGTCATCCTGCTGACGAATTTTGACAATTCGGGGGTTACTACGCAAGCAACTGAGCATGCATCGTGCCATTTGCGCCAGTGACTCGGAGGGACTACCTGCCTCCATCTCCACTGCATACTGCCACGGTGTGTCTGGGTCCTCTGTTTTAACTTCCTCATAACGCTTCAGCTCCTCTGGCTGCTCCTGCTCCTCCTCTCCTGTCCGATGACTAGAAACACCGGCCATCTCATCCAACCTAAACTGTGCTCCGCTCTGCCCCTCATCATCCTCCTCCTCCAGTTCAGCCCCCACAGGGCTCATGTAGCCTTGAGATGTAGGTGCAACGCCTCCATTGCCGTGACCAGCCATGGTTTCAATGATTTGTTGTAGGAAATGTAGGAGTGGAATTACGTTGTTTATGGCGTAATCCAGGCGACTCACAAATAATGTGGCTTCCTCAAAGGGCCTCAGCAAACGGCAGGTGTCACGTATGAGCTGCCACTGGTTCACATTGAAGTTACAGTTCAATGAAGTTCGTATAGTCTGTCCAACATATGAAGGGTGGAATTCCAACGTGTGGCAACGTCACAAATAAGACTATGTTGTGGGATACCATTCTGACGCTGACGCTCAAGGAAGGTTTGCTTGGCGTTGTACGAGTGGCTGAAGTGCATGCACAGTTTCCTTGCCATTTTCAGGATGTTTTGCAAATGGGGTGAAGACTTGAGGAAGTGCTTGACAACCAGATTCAACACGTGTGCCATGCAGGACGCATGTTTCACACTTCCTTGTCGCAGCGCGGACACGATGTTCTTCCCGTTGTCGGTCACCATGGTTCCCATTTCCAGATTTCGTGGAGTAAGCCATACTTGGATTTCTTTACGACTGAACTTTGGCAGTTCCTCCCCTGTGTGACTCCGTTCGCCAAGGCAAACCATGTGAATAACAGCTTGACACCGCTGTGCCCTACACATATGGTACGATGAAGGGCTACCAAGATTTGGACGTGCAGTGGTGGCGAGGACATGGTGGAGGATGAGGAGGCGGCGTCGCACACTGTAACAGGACCAACTGCCTGGGAGCGAGAGCGTGAGGGAGGAAGCGGTGTGACCTGTCCAAGTTGCTGTTGTGGCTGTGCAGGAATCACATTTACCCAGTGGGTCGTAAAAAAGACAAGTATTGTCCCTGCCCGTAGTTACAGCTCCACACGTCGGCGCTGCCGTGCACTTTTGAACACACCGACAGGCTCAAGGACTGGCCCACCTTCTCTTGTACAAACTTATGCAGGGCTGGTACTGCTTTCTTCGCAATGAAATGACGTCTTGGGACTCTCCACCTCGGCTCGGCACAAGCCATCAATTCTCTGAAAGGTGCAGAGTCCTTCACTTGAAAAGAGAGGGACTGCAAAACCAGCAACTTGGACAGGAGCACATTCAACTTCTGCGCCGTTGGATGAGTGGGCGCATACTGTTGTCTCTTGGACATGGCTTCGCCGATGGATTGTTGGCGGAATGGCTGACTAAAAGCGGGAGAAGCAGGAGCGACAGAAGGAGAGTTTGACACACAGCTCCCTTCGGCTGAGGCGGCGGAACCTTGGCTGGTTGAAGGAGGGAGCAGATGGCCACTGGGTGATGCAGCAGGCTGGACCACTACATCGGAGGCACGGTTCTCCCAGGCCGCTTTATGGTGGTGAAGCATGTGTTGATGCAGGGCCATGGTGCCGACATTGGGACCCTGGCCAAGCTTCACCTTCTGCCGACAGATCTTGCATGTGGCTACGTGAATCTCCTCCAGATGCCTTATAAAAAAAACTTCCACACCGCCGGGTAGCTGATTTTCCCACCCGCAGTCTACACCAATTGAGTGCTACTGGCGCCGTCTCCAGGAACCCCTGTTCCACTACCTCCCGGAAAGGTAGGCTGCCGCGAAGCAGGTGGTCTCCCCCGGGCACGTTTTGCTCCTGAATTTCCACTACTGCCACCTCGCTGACTGCCAACCATGCTACCGCCTTGCTGCCTCAAGGGCAACCTGCAACTCTCTTCTCCTGATGAGGATGAAGCCCCTTCTGCACCCGGATCCAAATTGCAATCGGCTTCATCATCATCCACAGGTGTGTGCACGTCACTGATGTCCTCCTCAGGTTCCCCAACAGTGTCTGTTTCAGGACCCTGAACCCTTGCAACACCGCCATCCAGGGATTAAACCCTAAATTGCACTCTGTCACACAATTCTGAGCAGCAGAAGATTTGTGGAGCAAAAAAATAAACTCAATTGGGCTGAAAAAATAGGAGAGAAGATGCCTCAGAAAGTTCAGGCAGCTTGGAGATCTGTAAGAGGCAGCTGACAGATATCTGCCCTCTCTGCTGCAAAGCTCAATAACGTGAATAGGAGGTTTAGCTATCAATGATCCTTCTGAGTGTTAACACCAAAGCACTCTGCACTCCTGTCTTTCCCTAATGTTGATGTGACTAGCAGTTGCAGTGTAACGCTGTGGTATGGGCAATTCATACACACACACACGCAGTCCCGTCCTCTCTATCTGAGTGCATAGATGAAATGAAGAGAGGCTAGATGGCTGCCGATTATATAGGGGCTGTGACATCACAGGGGTCAGTGAACACTGATAGGCTGCATCTCACATGTGATTCAGGGTCAGCCCCCCTACCTTCATTCCCGCCGCTGTTTCCTGTCCTCCCATAATCCCCTGCCCCATATACTCACATGTGGATCCGCCATCTTAGGTCTCCAATAGCCTGGAACGCTGTAAAATGGAGTTTAATGAAGCGATTTGCGCGATAGAATCGCGACAATATTCGTATTCATTGTGAACCGAATTTTTCATGAAATTCGTAACAAATTTCCAGTCTCTGCCTCTCAGCGCCTCCTGACTGTGAAAGTGAGAATGTTTCATTTAATCAGTTATGGTTCATTGTTATTGCTCCAAGATGTTTCATTGGATTCTTGCGATAACTCCACAGGTAATATGATGTCGACGACCATAGGGCATCAGTCTTGAAAAGATTTTTTTAAATTTAAGATTAATATTAGATTCCCAAGTTTAATGTCCCAACGTTTACTTTGAACTAATACTGTATGACCAAAAATCCCAATCTAACAAGGAGGCACATGGCAGAACAATGACAGAGCCTGGAATTGGCGGTAGCATAAGGAGAAAATAGGGCCTCACAATCCCTAAGATTAAAAGATTAATTTTCACATTTAAATTGAAGATTTATGGTAGCTAGTGCTACCATAAAAATGTTTAGGTAATGTCCCAGCAGCATGAGTAGACCATATAGTGGCTGAATGACACAGTCTGGAGCTGGCGGCAGCGTGAGGAGACAATAGGGCTTCACAATCCCTAAGATTAAAATATTCATTTTCTAATTTAAATTGAAGATTTATGATATCTAGTGCTCCCATAACATTTTTTAGGTAATGTCCCGGCAGCATAAGGAGACCATATAGTGATTGAATGACACAGTATGAAGTTGGCGGCAGCATGAGAATAACCTGTAGTGGCTGAATGACACTGCGTGGAGGTGGCAGCAGCATGAGGAGACCATATAGTGGCTGAATGGCACAGCCTGGAGGTGGCGGCAGCATGAGGAGAACATATAGTGGCTGAATGACACAGCCTGGAGTTTGTGGCAGCAAGAAGAGACCATATAGTGTCTGAATGAAACAGCCTGGAGGTGGCTGCAACATGAGGAGACCATTTAGTGGCTGAATGGCACAGCCTGGAGTTGGCGGCAGCATGAGAAGAACATATGGTGGCTAAATGGCAAAATCTGGAGTAGGCAGCAGCATGAGGAGAACATATAGTGGCTGAAAGACACAGCCAGGAATTGGCAGCAGCATAAAGAGACTATACAGTGGCTGAATGACACAGCGTGGAGGTGGCAGCAGCATCAGGAGTCCTGAAAGTGACCCGGTGACAGACTAGTGCGGTGGGTGCCAATATCAGTACCCGATGACTAAGGTGTGTGAAAAAAGGTCTGATGCGGAGGAATATTTGTAACTGGGGAGCAGCGCCTTAAATCTGTTTGGCACCATCCATATTTGTGAAGTGTTGGTGTGGCACCATGGTCAATCTACTCTGATACATCAGGCATTAGTGGGTGGAAATCCTGGCTGATCCATGCCTGATTCCTCTTCACAAAGGTCAGTGTTTCCACATTTTTCATGGACAGACGCGTTCTCCTTGTGGTGACTATAGCCCCCGCTGCACTAAACACCCACTCTGATGGCACACTGCTGGCTAGGCACTACAGCTTTTCCAGGGCAAAAACTCTGCTAGTTGTGGCCACAAATCAAGTTTGGCTGCCCAGAAGCCTAGCAGATCTTCAAGATGTGTTGGCATGGGCATATCAAGGTATGCCACCACCTGCTGGTTCACGTCCTGCTCCAGGTGTACCTGCTGCTGATGAGTTGCTCCACTATACAGTGAAGAAAGCTACTCATCAGCGACTGTAGACTCTGATGGAGCTGGTACTGCTCCTGCCAAACCCCACCCCTCCCCAGCAGCCATGGCAGTGGAAGGTGAGCGCAGAGGGCCCCCCGAGTCAGACCTGCGAGACGATGGACGATGGCATCGATAGGCATCGGCCAACTGACTACGTAGGATATCTCTGTAGTAAGTCAGTTGGTCCTTCCTCTCAGTGGGTGTAAAAAAGCCCCCATTTTGTGCCGGAAGCGAGAGTTCAATAAGGTGGAGAGCCAGTAGTCATGTGCCATTTGTGCAAGTGACTCAGAGGGACTCCCTGCCTCACTCTCCACTGCATACTGCCACAGGGTCCTCTGTCTTGCTTTCCTCATAACCCTTCAGCTGCTCCTGCTCCTCCTCTCTTGTCAGATGACTAGACAAATCACCCATTTTGTGAAACCTAAACTGTGCTCCACTGTGCTCCTCCCCCTCCTCCTCCAGTTCAGCCACCACAGGAATCATGTGGGCCTGAGATGTAGACGCCACGTCTCCAGTGCCCTGACAAGCCATCATTTCCAACATGTGTTGTAGGAAATGAAGCAGTGGAATGATGTCATTCATCTCATAATCCTGGGGACTGACTAAAATGTGGCTTCCTCAAAGGGCCTGAGCAAACGGCAGTTGTCACGTATGAGCTGCCCCAGGTTGACATTGAAGTTACACAGGGGAGTACCCCTATCCGCATGGATCATCAAGAAATCAGTGATGGCTTTTCTCTGTTCGCATAGTCGGTCCAACATATGGAGGGTAGAATTCCAACGTGTGGCAATGTTGCAAATCAGACTATGTTGGGGGATACCGTTTTGACACTGCAGCTCAAGGACGTGTGCTTTGCAGTGTACATAGACTGAAGTAAATGCAAAGTTTCCTTCCCATTGTTAGGATGTCTGGCAAATGGAGGGAACACTTCAGGAATCGCTTGACAACCAAATTGAACATGTGTGCCCTGCAGGGCGCATGGCTCAGCCTTCCTTGTCGCAGCACGGACAAGATGTTCTTCCCGTTGTCAGTCCCCACGGTTCCCAGTTCCAGTCTTCGTGGAATAAGCCATGCTCTGCTTTCTTTATGAATGACTTTTAAGCAGTTCCTCCCTTGTGCGACTCCGTTCACCAAGGAAAACCATGTGGCACTGCCGTGTCCTGCACACATGGTATGCTGAAGGGGCACTGAGACTTGTCTGTGCAGTGAAGGCTGAGGACACGGTGGAGAATGAGGAGGCGGAGTCGCACACTCATGTGGCATGAGAACATGGAGAAGGAAGCTGCATGACCTGTCCAAGTTGGTTTTGTGGATGTGCAGGATCCACATTCACACAGTGGGCCGTAAAGGACACGTATTGTCCCTGACCATAGTTACATCTCCAGACATCAGCACTGCCATGCACTTTGATACACACCGACAGGCTCAAGGACTGGCCCACCTCCTCTTCTACAAAATTGTGTAGGGCTGGTAATGCCTTCTTCGCAAAGAAATTATGGCTTGGGACTCTCCACCCCGTCTCGGCACAAGCCATCAGCTAGATCTATCGTCCCGTCTCTCCATAGTGACGGGGTCACGTGACATGGCTGGGTCATGTGATCATTTAACCGGAACTATGGCTCTCACAGCCGAGAACGCCATGTTGGTAGATCTGTATACAGAATACGTCACACAGGTATCTATCTGTAATTATGACATGTAATATGTGACAGCTGTTGTAATTTGTATATTAACATGTTTCAAGCTTGTTTTTAATCTCACTCTGCACTTTATTATGTAAACATTTTTCAGAACACTTTGTATATTACTATGTAATGTACCTTATCTGTATTGCACTGATTTGAAATGATTTTTATGAACTTGTATGATGATTGAAGCACTTTATTATGTAATTGATTAAGCACCTTATGTGGGTATAAAAGCCCTCTTGTTGAATTGTGTCACTAAGCTTGAAAATGGTCCTACAGTAGGACAGAAACATTGCTGCTATAATGTAAGCAAATAAACCCACCTTTTCACTTATTGGAGGAATGCTGCGCTTTTCTATTTTTATTTTACAAGGACTCTGATCAAGTCTGGGCGCCGGCACCCCACATGGATTGGGATAAGTAGTGCTGCAATACCGTTTTGTATATATTACTTGATTCTATTTGCTGGCATACTGACTGTATATTTTTATTACGGACATTCAATTGGATACTAATCTGGCTCACGTCTTCCTATGCGGAGGGGGAGGTAGAGCGGATTCTTAATGGAGTCAAAGGAGATGCCACATTTTTGGCTACTCCTGCTGTGACGGATGTGAAGCATAACTTTGAATATGAGACTAGAATATATATCATGCTAGACTTGCACCTTACAACATTGGGGGAATACTATAAACATAAACGTATACCCAGGGGTATGCGCTCCAGACTAAGACCAGCAGCACAGACCGAGAATTTAGAATTCAAGAGGAAGTTCGAGGCTATCTCAGACAGGTATGCTTTGGACATTATATTACTGAATCTGTATTTTTTACAAAAAGAACTGGAAACGGCACGGTTGAAAGTTGGTGAATTTGACAAAAATTTGCGTGACATGTTGTCCAGGGATGAATATGCTGCTTATGTCGAGAGATCTCAGAGCTTTTTTGACAAATTTACAAATGAGGTTATGGAGACAAATAAAAAGAAATGGTACAGAGACGCAGGGGACTATTCCAAGGGCTGCATTTACACCTGGAATCAGCAATACAACTATGCATCGGGCCAACAAAATGTTACTCCCAAACAAGGGAAGAAAAAGACAGTTGCAAAATACTTTGATATGCATTCTTTTACAGCAGGCAATTTTTTAGGGGAGGACCTCATCCACAATCCATCACCAGGAAACGTACAAGGAGAGGTGGGCGAAAGCGGCATAGGTTAACGGAAGAACCAAGGAAGAATAACCCATGCTCCCAATATAAGAAGAAATAAAAGTTACAGTCATCAACATCTCCTCACATGTCCTCACAAAGACTCAGGTTCAACTACTCTCTAAGGGATTGTCTTTTTGCCCTAATGTACACACTGATTGGTTTAAGGTCGAAAGCGATCTACAATATTTTTTTAGGAATTTAAAACTTAAGGTGTGGTTCAGCACTCAACAGGACGATTTTCGTCCTGTGTCCGGAACCAACACCGGACGTATGTTACAATTGAAAGATTTTGATTTAAAAAACAAGAGTGTGTATAATCCAACTTTAGTATCACATCCTTTAGAGACCTTTATGTCTTTGGTAAAACAAGACATAGAAGATTTTAGACACAAGTCTGGTGTGAGGGGACATCCTAATATGACTAATGCAGAGAAGGTGGCCTTGGATGAGCTGGCCAATAACCACAATCTCACCATCAAATCTGCGGATTAAGGTGGTGGGATCGTGGTTATGGACACCAAGGACTACAAAAGGGAGGTGTACAGACAGCTTGCAGACACCGTGACTTATAAATGTCTAGACCATGACCACTGCCAGGAGATTTCTTCCCGCCTGAGTAGATTATTATGTGAAGCTTTAGTCAATGGTGTTATTGATGAAGAGTTGAAAGAGTTTATTCTTGTTAAACACCCTAAAGCACCATTGTTATACATACTACCAATGGTCCACAAATCCTTGACCCACCCACCCGGCTGTCCCATCATGTCGGGTCGGGATGCGGTATTAAGCAATTCTTCCATTTTTCTTGATAAAATCTTGAGGCCATTTGTCTTTAATTCCAGGTCATACATTCGCGACTCAAATGATTTTCTATCTAAAATCCGTGACATCGAGATTCCGACAGAGACCACATTGGTCTCTTTCGATATCTCCAGCCTCTACAAGTCTATAAAACATGAAATAGGTATGATGACAGTTCAAAAGACATCGTTCTTCCCCAAAGCGGCCCAACAATTTATGTTACAATTGTAAGGATTAATTTTAACATACAATTATTTTGTTTTTGACAATACATTTTATTTACAGCTAGTTGGGACCGCTATGGGGATGAACGTTGCGCCAATGTACTGTATGTCGGTTCGCTGGAGGAAGATGTTGTCTATGTGTCACACCACTTCAGACATTGTCTGGGGTGGTGGAGATACATCAACGACATCTTCCTCCTTTGGGGTGGCTCTGAGGAAGAGCTACTTGAGTTTCACCAATTCTTTAACCTGTTGGGGACGAAGGGCATATGCATACGCCCTTGCGTCCTGGTACTTAAGGACGAAGGGCGTATCCATACGCCCATGGGAATTTCGGCCCCCGACGCTTGCCGGGCGGGGACCGGACCGGGGTGACTGCTGATATCAATCAGCAGGCACCCCGTGCAAATGCCCAGGGGGGTCATTAGACCCCCCCATGTCGGTGATCGGCGCAAATCGCAAGTGAATTCACACATGCGATTTGCGCCGTTTCCGGGTCATACGGGTCTATAGTGACCCGGTATTATAAGGAGGATTGCGGTTGTCTAAGACACCCACGATCCCCCTGAAGGGATAGGAGTGAGGTGGCAGGGGTGCCACCCCTCCTATCCCTGCTATTGGTCACTATTAATCGTCAAAAGCAAAGACCAATAGCAGATCGGGGGCGGGGGGGGGGGTTTAACTTTCGTTTTCCCCGTCCTGCCCACCCACAATAGGTGGGGCAGGACGGGTAAACCGGCAGGGACCGGTACCGAAGATACACTTACCATCAGGAGGCAGTGGACGGCAGTGATCGGCGGGCGGCGATGACGTGCGGCAGAAGAGGACGGCTCCCTGGATCCTACGGAAGCCGGTAATTTGCCTAGCAACATCTGGAGGGCTGCAGTCTGAGACCATTATACAGTGGTCTCGAACCTGTAGCCCTCCTGATGTTGCAAAACTACAACTCCCAGCATGCCCAGACAGCTGTTTGGGCATGCTGGAATATATAGTTTTGCAACAGCTGAAGGGCTACAGTTTGAGACCATTATACAGTGGTCTCTAAACTGTCTTCCTCCAGATCTTTCAAAACTACAACTCCTAGCATGCCCACATAGCTGTTTGCTGTCTGGGTATGCTGGGATTTGTAGTTTTGCAACATCTGGAGGGTCACAGTTTGGAGCAGTGGTCTGTAAACTGTAGCCCTCCAGATGTTGCAATACTGCAAATCCCAGCATGCCCAAACAGCAAACAGCTGTCTCAGCATGCTGGGAGTTGCAGTTAAGTACCTCCAGCTGTTGCATAGCTACATCTCCCATAATGCCCTTCGTCGATCAGTACATGCGATCAGTACATGCTGGGAGTTGTTTTGCAACAGCTGGAGGCACATTGGTTGGAAAATACTGAGTTAGGTAACAGAACCTAACTGAAGGTTTTCCAACCAGTGTGCCTCCAGCTGTTGCAAAAGTACAACTTCCAGCATGCACGGTCTGTCAGTACATGCTGGGAATTGTAGTTTAGCAACAGTTGGAGGCACAATGGCTGGAAAATACTGAGTTAGGTAACAGAACCTAACTGAAGGTTTTCCAACCAGTGTGCCTCCAGCTGTTGCAAAAGTACAACTCCTAGCATGGATGGTCTGTCAGTACATGCTGGGAGTTGTAGTTTTGAAACAGCTGGAGGTTTGCCCCCCATCCCCCCCCCCCCCCCCCATGTGAATGTACAGGGTACATTCACACGGGCAGGTTTACAGTAAGTTTCCTGCAAGTTTGGGCTGTGGCAAATTTTTTGCCACAGCACAAACTCCTAGCGGGAAACTCACTGTAACACGCCAGTGCAAATGTACCCTAAAAACACTACACAACACTAACACATACTAAAGGGTAAAACACTACATATACACCCCCTTACACTGTCCCCCCAATAAAAATGAAAAAAGTATTGTACGGCTGTGTTTCCAAAACGGAGCCTCCAGCTGTGGCAAAACAACAACTCCCAGCATTTCTGGACAGCCACTGACTGTCCAGGCATGCTGGGAGTTTAGCAACAGCTGGAGGCACCCTGTTTGGGAATCACTGGCGTAGAAAGCCCTATGTCCACCGCTATGCAATCCCTAATTTAGTCCACAGGTGTTTGACGAATTTTCATTAAAATTGGATGGGAAAATGAAAAAAAAAAATTTTTTTTCACTAAAATGCTGGTGTTACCCTACATTTTTCATTTTCACAAGGGAAAATAGGAAAAAAGCCCGGCAAAATTTGTAACCCTATATGTGGATGTAAAATGCTCTGAGGGCGAACTACAATGCTCAGAAGAGAAGGAGCGCCATTGGGATTTTGAAGAGAAAATTTGTTCAGAATTGAAGGCAACCTGTGTTTACAAAGCCCCCATAGTGCCAGAAAAATGGACCCCCACCCCACATGTGACCCCATTTTGGAAACTACACCCCTCATGTAATTTATTAAGGGGTGCAGTGACCATTTAGGCCCCACAGGTGTCTGACAGATTTTTGGAACAGTGGTCCGTGAAAATGAAAAATTTTATTTTTCATTTGCACAGCCCACTGTTCCAAAGATCTGTCAAATGCCAGTGGGGCGTAAATACTCACTGCACCCCTTATTAAATTCTGTGAGGGGTTTAGTTTTCAAAATGGATTCACATGTGGGGGGGTCCACTGTTCTGGCACCATGGGGGGCTTTGTAAACGCACATGGCCCCTGACTACCATTCCAAACGAATTCTCTTTCCAAAAGCTTAATGGCGCTCCTTCTCTTCTGAGCATTGTAGTTTGCCCGCAGAGCATTTTACGACCTAACATGGGGTATTTCCATACTCAGAAGAGATGGGGTTACAAATTTTTGGGGGCATTTTCTCCCATTACCCTTTGTAAAAATGGTAAATTTGGGGAAAAAACTGCACTTTAGTGAAAATATTTTTTTTTTCATTTACACATCCGATTTTAGCGAAAAGTTGTCAAACACCTGTGGGGTGTTACTGCTAACTGGACCCCTTGTTACATGCCTTGAGGGGTGTAGTTTCCAAAATGGTATGCCATGTGGGGTTTTCTGCTGTTCTGGCACCATAGGGGCTTTCTAAATGTGACATGCCCCCAAAAACCATTTCAGCAAAATTCACTTTCCAAAATCCCATTGTCGCTCCTTCCCTTCTGAGCCCTCTACTGTGCCCACCGAACATTTTACATACACATATGAGGTATTTCCTTACTCGAGAGAAATTGGGTTACAAATTTTGGGGGTCTTTTACTCCTATTACCACTTTTAAAAATTCAAAAACTGAGTCTACAAGAACGTGCGAGTGTAAAAAATGAAGATTTTGAATTTTCTACTTCACTTTGCTGCTATTCCTGTGAAACACCTAAAGGGTTAACACACTTACTGAATGTCATTTTGGATGCTTTGAGGGGTGCAATTTTTATAATTGAGTCATTTATGGGGTATTTCTAATATGAAGGCCCTTCAAATCCACTTGAAAACTGAACTGGCCCCTGAAAAATTCCGATTTTGAAAATTTTGTGAAAAATTGAACTTTGAAGCCCTCTGATGTCTTCAAAAGTGAAAACATGTCAACGTTATGATGCAAATATAAAGTAGACATATTGTATATGTGAATCAATATATCATTTTTTGGGGGGGAATTTCTATTTTCCTTACAAGCAGAGAGCTTCAAAGTTAGAAAAATGCTAAATTTAAAATTTTTCATCAAATTTTTGCATTTTTCACCAAGAAATTATGCAAGTATCGATGATAATTTACCACTACCATAAAGTGGAATATGTCACGAAAAAACCTTCTCGGAATCAAATTTATAAGTAAAAGCATCCCAGAGTTATTAATGCTTAAAGTGACAGTGGTCAGATTTGCAAAAAATGCTCCCGCCTTAAGGTCATAATGGGCTCCGTCCCCAAGGGGTTAATCGAATGTCCAAATCACCCTCACACATTCTAGAGACAAGGTTAGTTTTTCTCAATGTTTTGGGGTGTAAAGGGGGAAATCAGCTACACACCAAGCTCTATACTAAATCTACTGATAAAAACACCCTCCTCCATTGCCAAAGCTGTCATCCACGTAGGATGGTCAACTCCTTGCCCTATAGCCAAATGCTTAGGGAAAGGAGGATCGTGGATGATGAATTGGTATTGCATGATACACTAGACCAGATGTCTGCCAATTCTTTACATAGAGATTACCCCCAATAGCATTGTAAACACCCACAAACAGGAGGTTTTGAAATTAGAGAGAAGGGCTACCTTTCAAGCTAAGGAAAGAACTTTAAACACCAGGATTCCTTTTGTTTCCACGTACACAGCCCACAGTAACTCAATGTCTAAAATTTTGAACAAACATTAGTCCATACTGTGTGATAGTTTTAAGAACATTACTGAATTTCAAACTAATCCACTTAAGTCTTATAGGAGGTCTTATAACTTAAAAGACAAGTTAGTTAAATCAGAGGTCCCATCGGAGAAGCATATAGGACAAACATTTTTTCAGAACTCAGATACATGGTTCCTTCCCTTGTCTTACCTGTATAAATTGCCCGAGATGCAAAAAGGTCAGGCATTTGTTCATCCCACATCAGACCATCAATATATGTTAAAACACTACTTTACATGGGACTCCAGCTGGGTGGTATATGTATTGATATGCCCTTGCAAAATGCTCTATGTGGGCCAGACCACATGGAGTCTTAAAGTTCATATCAGTAATCACAGGTATAGCATTCGCAAGCGAAAAATGGACCTTCCAGTCTCGAAACACAATGCAGAGGTGGGACATAGCGATAAAGATCTACGCTTCATGGCACTCGATTTTGTTCAAAAACCAAAGAGAGGAGGAGACAGGTTGGCCCTCTTAAAACAAAGAGAGCTCTGGTGGATACACCAGCTCAACACACTCCGTCCTGCAGGCCTTAATGTTGAATTTAATATTGTATAACCTTATATAGTAAAAACCATTGATTGTGAGCTAGGACTACCTTTTCTCCTTTTTGTCCACTCGGCCGAATCCTCCGTATAGTCAGACACAATTTATATATTATTATTATATGTGTCCTTATTTGATTTATTGATTATTCATTCTATTTTTTCTTTTTTTCAGTCTTTCGAATTCTGTGCGGAGGATACCTGTGTGACCATCTTGAAACCAATTATGAACACCATTTTCATTTACTTGTTATTCATGTTGCCTATTGATGACAACACAGTTGTCGTAGTGATATATATGGTCCATACAAATATAGGCTGGAGGAGCTACTGAGATCACTGTATACCCTGGTTGGCCTACTATCGCTTTTTTGCTTGTATGGGTGGGCAGTGCCGCTAGATAGCCGGCACACTCCCTATTGGCTGTAGTGGGGGGTCCTTATGAGGGTTGGGATTCTTTGTGGGAGCCCCACCACTTAGGTTTCCCCTGTGGGGGTCGTGCATTGACAATCAGGGTTGGGGTCATGCACGTCCTCCTTACAAACCTGGGAGACACCCTGGTTATATATGGCCTGTTAAGGGTTAATACAGCATCTAGCTGTGTTTGAGAAATATTGTCCATGTATTTATTTTATATATTTTCTATTTCTATTTTATTTTTATTTGTTTGATTTTTTTTCTTTTATTTGTTTAGTTATTTTTCATACCTTATATAATTTATTTATTATTTTTGTACTATTCTTCATTATTTATTTTCATTATTTTATTTATTTTTTAAATTTTTTATTTTTTCCTTTTTATTTTTTCAAGTTTTCTTCTCCCTTCCTTTTTGTTTTTTTCTGGATTAATTTTTCTATTTTGTTGCTGTGCATACATTCATTCCTCCTTGTCAGTCGGTGTGATTCCTCCGGTTGGCGATACATTATGGGTATGGACCTTAGGAACCTGTACACACTCGTCACTGTGTGGTCATCTTGCCGCCGCTATAGGAGTTCTGTGAGTGCTGAATCTAGCGTCCTGGCTCTCCATAGCGACGGGGCCACGTGACATGGCTAGGTCATCTGATCATTTAACCGGAACTACGGCTCTCACAGCCGAGAACGCCAGGTGCGGCTTTCCACGCTGCGGACGCCATGTTGGTAGATCTGTAGACAGAATACGTCACACAGGTATCTATCTGTAATTATGACATATAATATGTGACAGCTGTTGTAATTAAACTCACCGATGGCAGAAGATCCTCAACCCCAAGTGCAGTTGTGCACTTTGAGCTGGGGTGGAGGTCCTGCATTTTTGGACCACAATCTAGGTTCACTACTGTGATAGATGTAAACAATGACATTAACTAACCCTCAAAACTGATGTTTAAATTTAGACATTAGCCAGTATATCCTTATATGAAGGACATACCTGAGCCCGCACACCAACGACAAGGTTTTTCAAATGATACGGGACCTAACAACTAGCCTACCTGTGCATGGTAAGCAAAACCAGGAACCAAATTACAGCAGCATCAGGTCTGACTTGCAGACTGCTCCCAGGTTAACTCCAGTGTGACTATGCACACATACAATGGGAGGGGGAGAGACAGGCTACAAGCCCCACCCTGGCTGGCTAATATAGTGCTGGCCTCACAGGTGAAGCATTAATGCTACCCAGTATGATGAAAAGGGTGCATTAGTATAAACTTTAGACATCAAAAACAGCTTACATTAGCGTGGTCTGCAATGGCAAGAGATACTCAATAGTGTTGAGCGGCATAGGCCATATTTGAATTCGCGAATATTCGCGAATATATGGACGAATATTCGTCATATATTCGCGAATATTCGCATATTCGTAATATTCTCATTTTATTTTCGCATATGCGAACATTCGCATATGCGAAAATTTACAGATGCGAAAATTAGCATATATAAAAATTAGCATAAACGGAAATTCGCATATGCGAAAATTTGCATATGTGAAAATTCGCACACCAGTCTCATACAGTAGTATTAGAGCCTTCTTTACACCACACAAGCTGGAAGCAGAGAGGGGTGATCACTGCGATGTGTACTGTGTAAAAAAAAAAAAAAAAAAACGAATATTCGTAATTACGAATATATAGCGCTATATTCGCGAATATTCGCGAATTCACGAATATGCAATATTCGCGAATAAAATTCGTATTGCGAATATTCGCGAGCAACACTAATACTCAACTCCAAGTGCAGTTGGGCACCTATGTTGGGGTGGAGCTCCTGCACTTGTGGTCCTTTGCTATGGGCGATCCTTAGTATAATATGCATGCAATGGAGGATGCCTGCAAACGGTCACAAGTACGTAATTGTTTGTATATTAACATGTTTCAAGCTTGTTTTTAATCTCACTCTGCACTTTATTTTATAAAAAAAAAAAATTTAACACTTTTTATATTACTGTGTAATGTACCTTATCTGTATTGCACTGATTTGAAATGATTTTTATGCACTTGTATGATGATTGAAGCACTATGTAATTGATTAAGCACCTTATGTGGGTATAAAAACCCTCTTGTTGAATTGTGTCACTAAGCTTGAAAATGGTCCTATAGTAGGACAGAAACATTGCTGCTATACATATGAGCAAATAAACCCACCTTTTTCACTTATCGGAGGAGTGCTGTGCTTTTCTCTTTCTATGTTACAAGGACTCTAATCAAGTCTGGGCGCCGGCACCCCACATGGATTGGGATAAGTAGTGCTGCAATACCGTTTTGTATATATATATATATATATATATATATATATATATATATATATATATATATAAATATATATATATATATATATATATATATATATATATATATAGATGTATCTATACATATATATATATATATATATATATATATATTAATGCCCCCTCACATGGCCCATATATATATATATATATATATATATATATATATATATATATATATATACCGTATTTATCGGCGTATAAAACACACTTTTTAGGCTAACATTTTTAGCCTAAAGTCTAAAGTGGGCGCTTTAAATCAATGAACTGCAGCGGCTTTGCAGGTGCAGAGACCTGCCGTCGCTGCCGGCTTCTCTGCCCCTGCCTGTCCTGGGTTCTAGAGCCCTGCTGCCGGCCCTTCTCTCCCCCTGGCTATCGGTGCCGTTGCCCATTCTCTCCCCCTGGCTATCGGTGCCGCTGCCCCATTGCCGGTGCCGATAGCCAGGGGGAGAGAAGCGGCGCCGGCAACGGGGCAGCGGCGCCGACAGACAGGGGGAGAGAAGGGGCAGCGGCACCCATTGCCGGCGCCGCTGCCCCAATGGCTCCCCCATCCCCGGTTATATAATTACCTGTTGCCGGGGTCGGGTCCCCGCTGCTTCAGGCCTCTGGTGTGTGCGTCCCCTGCATCGTTGCTATACGCTGCAAGACGCAATGACGTCACTCGTCATTGCGCCGTGCAGTGCATAGCAACGACGCAGGGGACGCACACCGGAGGCCTGAAACAGCGCGGACCGACACTGGCAACAGGTAATTATACAACCGGGGATGGGGGAGGCAACGGGGCAGCGGCGCTGCCCCATTGCCGGCGCCGCTTCTCTCCCCCTGGCTATCGGCGCCTGCAATGGGGCGCCGGCACTGTTAGTCAGGGGGAGAGAACGGGCAGCGGCGCAGATAGCCAGCGGGAGAGAAGCGGCAACAGCAGGGCTCTAGACCCCCAGGAAAGGCTGGGGGAGAGAAGCGGGCAGCGACGGCCTCTCTCCCCCTGCCTTTCCTGGGGGCTTCTGCGGGGTCAGAAACAGTGTATCGGGGTATACACATGCACACACACGCACCCTCATTTTACCAAGGATATTTGGGTAAAAAACTTTTTTTACCCAAATATCCTTGGTAAAATGAGGGTGCGTGTTATAGGCCGGTGAGTGGTATACCCCGATAAATACGGTATATATATATATATATATATATATATATATATTAATGCCCCCTCACATGGCCCCTATATATATATATATATATATATATATATATATATATATATATATATTAATGCCCCCTCACATGGCCCCTATATATATATATATATATATATATATATATATATATATATATATATTAATGCCCCTTCACATGGCCCCTATATATATATTAATGCCCCCTCACATGACCCCTATATATATTAATGCCCCCTCACATGGCCCCTATATATATATATATATATATATATATATATTAATGCCCCCTCACATGGCCCCTATATATATTAATGCCCCCTCACATGGCCCCTATATATATATATATATATATATATATATATATATATATTAATGCCCCCTCACATGGCCCCTATCTATATTAAAGCCCCCTCACATGGCCCCTACATATATTATTACCCCCTCACATGGCCTATATATATATATATATATATATATATATATATTAATTCCTTTAACAAAAACACCACTCACCTCTGCCTCGTTCCCCCACAGCTCCTGTTCTCTCCTATTCTCTCTGCTTCCTGTGCTGACAGCCTCCGCAGAGCTGCTGCCGCACGGGAAGCCAGGGCTGGAGTGACAGGACGGAGCAGCCGGCTCCTTCCTGTTACGTCAGCTGCCGCAGCCAAGTGCACGCTCAACGCTGTGTGCGTCTTAAAGGCTCACTCAGTGTTAAAAGCTGCGGTCACTCTGCGATTCGGGACAGGTTTCCCGGATCCGCGGGCGTAGCCCCCCCCCCCCTTCACCTGCTGGCCCAGTCGCAGGGGGCACGATAGGGCCCGCAGGTGAAGGGTCTGGTTATCCACATACAGGGACCGTGCCAGCACCGTTCCCAGCATGTTGCAGCCCTAGGGTCCTGGGCCCCTCACTTGGATACTGGCTGTACCCCCCTGATGGCGGCCCTGGATACTACTCCTCCCATCATGGAACAGTTTGATCCATGCTGGGAGTAGTAGCACTGCCTAAAATGTTTTTGAAAAATAAGTGAAACGCACACACACTTTATTAAACACATTAATAAAATGTATTACTAATAAAAATTTGCCAAAAATTTATTCGGATCAAATTAATTTTTATTTTTTTAAATTTTTTCAAATTTTTCAAAGATTCACTCATCTCTATTAATGATGAACCAACAAACAGGCAAAAGGGAAGCAGTATTACAGAAATTGCCTAGATGGGCCTGCAGACCCTTTAGATGAACACGTAAAAGCTCACAAATACAGTGATCTCTCAGCATACGATGGTAATTCGTTCCATATGAACCATCGTTATTTGAATCCATCTTATGTTGAGGGATCCTTGCAATAGTAATATAGAAAATTCCGTTCCGGGCCGTCACCACTGCCCTGGATTGTCGCTGTCATCACGTCCCCGGGGCATCCCCGCTGCTCCGGACCATCACCGCTGCCCTTGATCGTTGCTCTCCATCACCGTCATCACGGTGGATGATGGGACGATGTGCGCGGCAACATGATGACAATGAAGGAGAGCGACGGCCATGCAGCAGAGCCTGAAGATAACGGTCGGGAGTGGTGGGGACAGATGATGGATGGATAGCCATTTATGCGATGGCCATGCAATGGCCATCATAGATCAGAGGATCACTGTAGTAATTTTGCCTTATCTTGCCCAGCTCTGTACAACACAGTTGTTTTTAGGCTGCAGTAGATTCCATTAGCTGAGATCACTGCAGTGCTTATGGTTTATCTTTCTTTTTCCAGTTTCTTGCATGCCCTTATTGCAAGGTAGTTGTAGTAAGACTACACTGCAACTGAGGAACTGCACATTCTGCTGCCCAGTAAGTGAAACACAACACCTCCAAAAACTGGAAGTGTAGAAGAAATGGAATAAGTGAAGAAGGGAGATAGCAGGAAAAGAAGAATATATCATTTTCTCATGTATTTCAGACAGGGAAAAAAATATATCGTGGGGGGAGATTTATCAAAAACTGAGCAGAGGAAAAGCTGATCAGTTGCCAATAGCAGCCAATCAGTTTGCTTGTTGCATTTTTCAGAGGTCTTTTCAAAAATGAAAGAATCTACCTGATTGGTTGCTATTGGCAACTGATCAACTTTTCCTCTACACAAGTTTTGATAAATCTCCCCCATATGTTCTTAGGTATGGAATGCAGTAGCAGTAGAAAAAACACCCAGGAGCATGACCATTTGAGTGCATTTAAGTCTGATTCTGTCTCCATTAGCATTAGCATTCCCATTTCTGTTCCCAACTCAATGCTGGATCTGTTGCACAATGGACATCAATGCTGCCCGATGAAACCTATTGACTTGTAATGGAAGTTCCGTTATGATTTTTTTAAAATCTTGACTGGAAAAATAGTTCTACATGCTGTTCTTATCTTCCATCAAATGTGATGGAATTTGCAGTGGAAGATTCCACCAAGGTGGGACTTAAAGGGATACTCCCCAGCGTTCAGAACAATTTGCATTGACTTGCATTGAGGGGGCGTGGCGTGACATCACGAAGGGTGTGGCTATGATTTCACGAACCCCGCAGCCCGCACCTAGCATTCGGAAGAAAACATTCCAATGCTGGGGCATTGTGAACATAATAATAATAAAAAAAAAAAGTCAACACTACTACTACTACTACCAGCTACATCCAGTGCCCAGTCCTCAGTAGTGCTTGGTATACCAGTGAGCACATAATAACTCCGGATTGATGAGAAAATGCAATATGGAAAAAGAGGTTTATTGGCTAGAATGTTGCCTACTCTTTTCGGGCACATTTGCATGTGTCCGAAATGCATTGGTGACATACTTTCTTTTTAAAGATCATTTAAAAAGAGCATTTTCAATTGTATGTTGTCTCTTGTGTATTAGTTGTGAACAGAGCCTTACAGAGGCATTTCAGCTACAGAAAGTACATTAGTAATCAATACAATTCAGGAAACCTCTTTAAGCTATAGGAAGATACTTACAAAATATTTTTTGAAAATATTAGCAAGTTGGAAAGTCAGAACATGATTTTTCATTTCCTTCTGAAAAAAGACTATGAGAAAGCAAACAAAAGGCAATGATATCATCTCCAAGCGGCATGCAATGTTCACCTACATTTCTATCATTTGTTTAGTGGGATGACTAATACAAAAGAGAACATAACAATGTCATGAAAATACTTCAGTCCTATGAAGAAAATAAAAAAAGGAAATGACACACCATAACTAATAATGTATTTCATAAAACCCGGAAATTAAATCACTCTCCATAGATTAAAAGATACTACATTAATAATATAGAGACCATTGATACAAAGACATGGCTTGTGTCCTCCAGCATAATGTACAATAATGTCTTCTACAAGCCTTCGATTAAATCAGGGATGTTATAAAAATAACATTTATAGTGGTAGGTTTCATCATTACAATCAAATGTATCAGGCCGGGTAAACCACTATAGATTTTATTTTTATTATTATTATACTTTTTTTATTCTTTTGTATTACAGAAACTAATAGCTACTCACACTGGCATTCACCTTTATATTACTCTAAATATAAAAAAATAAATAAAAAAAAACAGCATTGCTGTTGACAGATCCAAATTGTATTTATTTATTTAAGTTTTTTTTCTCTGAGTTGGAGTGATTTGTTTTGCAGCAGACACCTGATGGAAACAAATCTATTACTTTCTACCAGAGAGTTCTATGAGCTTGCTCTTTGTCATGTCTAATGCAAAATAGTTGACTAATGTGATAGATCATTTTCTGTTTAATACTGGAAAAATTAAATGAACACTAACACTAACTTTTTATACAACCTATGTTTATTTAAAGGTATACGTGAGCAAAATGTGCAATTTAATTCTATTTACTTCCATTAAAAATGTTGCAAAAAAGGCACTTAAAGCTTCAACCACTAGGGGTCTCCTTTCCACTGAATTTTCTGTTCACTGCTGGTTGTTATGTTTAATCCGTCTCTAGTAATAGAGACATCAAGAGAAAACATAACCAGTTCATGCGAGGCTATGATCACAGGATCACTGCAGTGAAGGGAGCCTGTTGCTATTGGTCATATGATATCTGCTCTTCTGCTTTAACTATAATATTAGCTTTGCTCCCTTTGCTTCCAACCATGGAATTTATATTCTCCTGCCTTAGCTAGACCCCTGGGCATATGCAATGATTTTGGGAGGACCAGATGATGTGATGATGGTATTATGTGTTTGGGGGACCTCTCCCCTGACAGATGATGTCAGGTGAAAGAAATATTAGGATGCCTGATCTAAGAAAATAGGACACATGGTTAATGTGTATGGGATCCATAAGAATTGCCAGAATGATGGGGTTTTGTTTGTCCTTTTAAGTAAAATATTTTTGAGCAGCCCTATTGGTCTGTCCAGTAGCAGTATTTGCTCATTACTAGTGATGGGGTAAATAAATATTCTCTGCAGGGGGGATTTTATGATATTATGCCAAGAAGAACATGTCTGTTGTGTATAGTGGATTATTATCACTTGGATTACGGTCTTATTGCTCATTACCAGTAGGGGAACATTTATCAAAGTCAGTGTATGTGCACTGATGTTTTACACAGGTTTTGATGTGTAGTTGGAATGTGTATGCAAAAATTTTATAAATCTGGCAGGGCATGTGATAAAAATGGAGCTATCACACATTTTTGTGAAATTTCACTTCAAAACACCACATTCTATAATTCCTTGTGATCCCGTGCAATTTTTGTGCAACTTTTAAAAACACTGTCTACAGCCAATTTTGTTCCACAACAGAATTCCCATGCCAGAATTTCTGCAGCACCAATTATAGAATCTGGATACCGCCAAAAGGTGGAATTCTGCACTAACTGCATTGCCAGCACCTACTGTACATGGAATATCAGTCCAGAATTACTCCTGGAGGACATTTTGAGATGTGAAAGGGTGTTTTTTAATGTCACTTTTTTAACATTTCAAAAGTTTTAATCACCAGGGTACTGAGATCTCCTTGGATTTCTAGATCTAGTTGGAAAAAGTGTATTTAAACCCTGCATATATCACTTGTAAACCACTTGAAAATGGCGGTGTGAGATCGCCGAAACGTTGTCTTGTTCCTTGGAATAAAAGCACTTTGATTTAGCACAAAAAAATTAAAAAAATAAAAATAAAAATTGGTGTGCTGCCTACATTTATCCTATGGAAAAAGTGTATGGATATAGATTTATAATGGAGCCCATCTCCTGCAACAAGTCAAATGAAGGGGAAAGCCGGGGAGTGAAGTGCACAGGCATGTGCCTCTCTTGGCTATATCTAGTGGTTGATGGAGGTCTCAGCACCTAGACCTGACTGATCCAAATCTTTAGTCTCTATTTGATATGCTTAAGGGGGTACTCCGGTGCTTAGGCATCTTATCCCCTATCCAAAGGATAGGGGATAAGATGCCTGATAGCGGGAGTCCCGCCGCTGGGGACCCCCGTGATATTGCACGCGGCACCCCGTTTGTAATCAGTCCCCGGAGCGTGTTCGCTCCGGGTCTGATTACCGGCGACCACAGGTCGGGCGGCGTGTGACTTCACGCCTCCGCCCCTGTGTGAAGTCCCGCTCTGCCCCTCAATACAAGCCTTCGGGAGGGGGCATGATAGCTGTCACGCCCCCTCCCATAGGCTTGCATTGAGGGGCGGAGCGCTACGTCACACGGGGCGGAGGCGTGAAGTCACTCGCCGCCCGCCCTGTGGTCGCCAGTAATCAGACCCGGAGCGATCACGCTCCAGGACTGATTACAAACGGGGTGCCACGTGCAAGATCACGGGGGTCCCCAGTGGCGGGGCTCCCACCATCAGGCATCTTATCCCCTATCCTTTGGATAGGGGATAAGATGTCTAAGCACCGGAGTACACCTTTAAAGTTTTAGGAGAAGGTAAATATAGAAATTTGGGATTAGTGATCCTCGGTAGCAATTGAAAATCAAGTTGAAGGGGTTATTCAGGAATAGAAAAACAAAGCTAATGTAATGTCCATTTATTTGTCTTTTGGCATTTTCTGTTTTGGGGCCTGTTCAGATATGCAGTTTATGTCTGAATAGTTTCTGTGTATACTTCTTACTGTTATGTAAGAATTAATGCTTCCAGCCCAGCCCTTCGGCACTGGGAGGGTAAATATGGCCTCTTCAGGCGCTGCTCTGGGCTGGTAATTACACCTGTTACTCTGATCATGTTTCTTTATTAACCTTTGTCTGTCTGAGCACATTTCCTGAGTTTGACCATGGTTATATTTCCTGTGTATGTTTTTGATATCTGGATTTTAGCCTGCTTTGTTGAATACCTTGTTTTAGTATTCTTGCATTGCATATATGTAGTGTTCCTTGTTTTTACCTGTGTTTGGATTGTATTCTGTTTTGTCTGAGCTTTCTGAATCTTAGTCCGTGTTCACATTATTCATTTGTATCATTGTATTATTCCTGTTTAAGCTTGTTGGATCCCAGATCTCCTAGGATAGAATCCTGTTCCGAGCTTTGTGCTAATCCATCCATCTAGGAGTATGTAGTAGTCTGTGCCTGTGTTTCATGTATTTTTATTTATGTTTCCTCCTTGGCTGGTATCCAATCCACACCGTTGAGCGTGCTGCTAGCAAGGAGTCCATTTGGAGTTATTAGCCCCTTGAGGACGGAGCTCGTTTTCACCTTAAGGACAGAGCAATTTTTTGCAATTCTGACCACTGTCACTTTATGCAATAATAACTCTAAGATGCTTTAACCGATTATTCTGATTCTGAGATTGTTTTTTAGTGACATATTCTACTTTATTTTAGTGGTAAATTTTAGTTGTTACTTGCATCCTTTCAGAAAATTTTGAAAATTTAGCATTTTTCTAACTTTGAAACTCTCTGCTTGTAAGGAAAATGGATATTCCAAATACATTTTATATTGATTCACATATACAATATGTCTTCTTTATGTTAGCATCATAAAATGGACATATTTTTACTTTTTGAAAATATTAGTATATTTCAAAGTATAGCAGCCATTTTTAAAATGTTCATGAAAATTGCAAAATCTGAAGGGACATATGTTACAGAACTATAACTCCCAGAATGCTAGGGCAGTCTAGACATGCTGAGAGTTGTAGTTTTGCAACATCTGGAGGGCTACCGTTTGGGCACCACTGTAATAGTGGTCTCCAAACTGTGACCCTCCAGATGTTGCAAAGCTACAACTCCCAGCATGCCCAGACAGCCAAAGGCTGGGAGTTGCAGTTTGGCAACAACTAGGAAGGCAGCAGTAAAGATCCCTTTACTGCCACCTTCCTTGATGCTCCACGCCGTCGCCTCCCTACCTGCGCCGCTGATCTCAACTGATGCCAGCGATGATCGCCGGTCCCCACCACATCTTCTTCACAGGTACCGGCCATCATCTTCTCCCCCCATTCTGCCCGACATCCAGGGGTGGGCAGAGTGGGGGGTTTCCATGGTAACCCCCGTCTTCAACTGCCATTGGTCAGTACTCAATGCTGACTAATGGCAGGGGATAGGAGGAGGTGGCACCACTGCAACCTCGCCCCTATCCCTTAGAATGATCGGGGCTGTCACTGACAGCTCCGATCATCCCTATTTTCCGGGCAATCAGGGCACCAGAGATCTGATCAGCCCGGATTAGCAGAAAATCGCATATCTGAATTGACATGCGATTTCCTGCGATTGTCGACATGGGGGGGTCTCAGGACCCCCCTCGGCGATGTGACGGGATGCCTGCTGAATGATTTCAGCAGGCATCCCGATTCGGTCCTCGACCGGCTAGCGGTGGGGACCGGAATTCCCACAGGCGTATCCATACGCCCTACATCCTTAAGGACTCGGGATGCAAGGCGTATGAATACGCCCTGTGCCCTGAACAGGTTAATGCTGTACACTCCTTTTATGGAGGGGAGTGTCTTTTTGTCTAGTGTGAATTGTGCTCTTGTTATCCTGTCCTGTTTTAGTTTGCTATATCCTGCCTTGTATTATCTGTATGTTGTTTTGTAGAATTTATGTTATGTCCCTGACTTGTTCCCCAACATGTACTGTTTTGTCTGTTTTGTTTATTTGATGCCCATGCACTTTAATACAGTATAGGGTCAGCGGTTTTAGAGACAGTTAGAGCTCACTAACTCCCTGGTCCCCTTAATGACAGCAATTTCTTTAAAAAAAAAAAAAAAAACTGCTCCATGTCTGTCTCCAGGTTGTGTGTAGTATTACAACTTGATTCCAATCACTTCAATGCAACTGAGCTGCAGAACCACACCCAACCTGGAGACAGACGGGGAGCCATTTTTGGAAGAAATTAGCTCTATTTTTTCTATTCCTGGATAACCCCTTTCATGTGGAACTGAACAAGGCCCCATTCATGAAGCCGAAAGACTTATAGATAATAGTCCCCAGTTTTAGGATAAGTTGGGAGAATGTGTGCTTAAAGGGTAGGATGTAGAAAGATAAGATGGGCAGATGTTTAGAGCCCTAAGTGTCCAGGAATCTTCTGAACCTCTCAACCTCTTAGCTGCTCTTTAGCAACCATGCTGGATTGAGCATTGGATGAAATCATGTCCCTTAGAATACAAGGTTATCAAATATGCTTAGAATAATATGATGATAGTTTACTGTGGATATAATAAAACTACTGGGAATGGACAATCCAGTATTATTGCAGGAGACATCTCTGAGAGCTGTATAATTATCCTATTACCCCTTCGATTCCATTCTATTTGAAGCATGTTCCGTCTATGACATGTTCTATCTATAGAATGGATTCTAATTTTGTGGATATACAGTGCCGGAATTATTCTTTTATAGTATTAAAACAGCTCATAAATCAAACTATAACTTTCTGCTTGATTATTGTGTAGCATTTCCAGAAAGTTAGTCCAATATTCTATAGAATCAAATATAGAGAATTAACTCACAAATCCATGAATGTTTTATACAGAATAATATCACAAGAGGCAAAGCAAATAGGGTGAAGAATCCAAGAAAGTGTGTTTTAAACAGATAATGTAGAGAAAATGCCTATTTGCATGGATGGACAATTTTATATGCACAAATTTTAAATGTGATTGTAACATATTAAAAAGCATATAATAATGGGTTGTGTTTTGTCTTATAAGCACCTTTGGAGAAGAGAAGGTTGCAAAATCTACTATAATCATTGTAAAAGTGTATTGAAAGGCATTGGAGAAAGGTTCATAATGTGGCTAATTCTAAGGCTGACATCACATATGTCTGGTGACCGGGCTCAATTTCCCTACAGCACATTAGAAAAGCGCCGAATGGAAACCGATGATCAAACTGATCCCATAATTAAGATAGTTAAACATTTTCTGACACCTCAGTTGGGGCACCAAATCTACAGACAGGATGGGGAAACACACCTTGCAACATTCTCCCAGCCAGCAGAAATAACAGTGTCATACCTTACACAAGTGATTTACTTTGCCATCAGTTGTGGCATCAGTTGTAGCAAGTAATCAGACTCATTACTAAGCCATATTGCCAGGCATAGTCTATGATTGCACCAGATTTTTAGCAGTGGCATCCTGGAGAGATCGGGGAGATGTCTGGCAAAAACCCTTTAAACACTGCAAGCAAACTTTGTTGCAGCATTTGAATTCAGGAAATTTAGTTGCTGGCTAGCTAATGGAGCTAATTGGGACCACGGGGGTATCAGTAGGCTGAGAGAATGGGCAGCCTCTTAAAGGTACAAAATGGTGATATTTATTTTCAGTTTTGCCCCACAAATATATATATATATATATATATATATATATATATATATATATATATATATATATATCTTTTTTGCTTCACCAAAATTAGTGATGTCAATACAAAGTAAAATTGGTGGCACAAAAAGCAAGCCCTCATATGGGTCTGTCTTTGAAAAATGAATAAAGTGTTATGGCTGTTAGAAAGTGAGGAAGAAAAAACAAAAGTGCAAAAATGAAAAGTTCCTGCGTCTTTCAGGGGGTAAAAAAAAGGGTCGAGCATGAGGTATACAAAGTAAAATATGTTCAGAATTGATTCAAAAATGCTTGTTTGTTTACAGAATTTTTCAATAGTAACAACAATAGCAAAAAATTTACAAAAACACAATGGCAGAAAAAATTAAGTAATGTACAGTGAAGGGTATTCAAGATAAAAACACATCGGGGCTCATATCCCATGAGATAGGTACTGATGCAAGATGTTGTGTGCTGGTGTCAAAATTTCATGGCCAAAGAAATCAGCAGGAAAACAAAAACAAAAAACTACAAAATTATACTTATGCATTAAAGGGGATCGGCACATATGTAAAGAAAACATAAGTCTACACTGTGTGTCCACCAAAAGGGAGTGGAACATGAGTCAGTGAGGGCACTCTATATGACACATTGCTGGGGATTTATTCTCTATTTGAGCCCTCCACCCTTCATATTGGGCCTCTTGCACTATTGTTTCTAAGCAGTTGTAGTCCAATGCTTTGAACCTTTTCGTGGTGATTAAAGTGTACCTGTTGTCAACAAAAACTTTTTTTATAATGTAGATAATACCATTATATGTATATTTGTAATATACATTCGTTAAAAATTGTGTATATTTTTGGGTGAACAAATGCAGTCCCTGCAGCTATATCCCTGCAGTGTGTCTCTATGAGGGGACCAAATACAGGAAGTGGGGGTAGGACAAGCAGGGCTCTGTGCAGACTACTGGCTTGTCAATCATCCTGATCTATGAGCCAGGAGCATGTTATAGAGCCTCAGTGCACACTGTCCTGCTTTTTCTTAATACACATAGCCCTGCCCCCCTCACTTCCTGTTATTGGACTCCTCATAGAGACACACATACAATAGCTAAAATATACACATTTTTAAACCTATGTATATTACAAATATACATATAATCGTATTATCTACATTAAATAAAACATTTTTTGTTGATGACAGGTATACTTTAAGGCTTTGAAAGAGCTGCAATATGTCCAGCTTACAGCTTGTATGTCTACTACAAAATAATATAAACATTAAATACAGGACCAAGTGCCAGGATTCCTTATGCTGTTCATTGCCAGTTGTGAGAACGGTCCCTTTCCTGATCTCAGACCTTCACGTATGTGATGTAATGCTAAATTTATGCAGTCACCTGCTTAAAGGCAGCTCTCAATAACACGTATGTCCAGGATTAAAGAAAGCTCTGGCCATGACTGTTTAACCCCTTAAGGACTCAGCCCATTTTGGCCTTAAGGACTCAGACAATTTAATTTTTACGTTTTCATTTTTTCCTCCTCGCCTTCTAAAAATCATAACTCTTTTATATTTTCATCCACAGACTAGTATGAGGGCTTGTTTTTTGCGTGACCAGTTGTCCATTGTAATGACATAACTCATTATATCATAAAATGTATGAAGCAACCAAAAAACACTATTTTTGTGGGGAAATTAAAAAGAAAAACGCAATTTTGCTAATTTTGGAAGGTTTCGTTTTCACGCCGTACAATTTATGGTAAAAATGACGTGTGTTTTTTATTCTGAGGGTCAATACGATTAAAATGATACCCATTATTACGTACTTTTCTATTATTGTTGTGCTTAAAAAAAATCCCAAACTTTTTAACCAAATTAGTACGTTTAGAATCCCTTTATTTTGATGACCTCTAACTTTTTTATTTTTCTGTATAAGCGGCAGTATGGGGGCTCATTTTTTGCGCCATGATCTGTACTTTTTATTTATACCACATTTTTATAATTTATTTTTAATAAAATGTATTAAATTATTATTATTTTTTTTTTTTTTCGTTCACGCCGTTCACCGTACGGGATCATTAAAATTTTATTTTAATAGTTCGGACATTTACGCATGCGGCGATACCAAATATGTCTATAAAATTTATTTTTTACGCTTTTTGGGGGTAAAATAGGAAAAAACTGACGTTTTACTTTTTTATTGGGGGAGGGGATTTTTCAAATTTTTTTTACTTTTACTTTTACATTTTTTTTTTACATGCCTGACGAAGATCCTGGTTCGGGATCGAAACGCGTTGCCAATAAAGAAGTTTATTTTCATCTCCAGGTACCAGCGCCTTCTTGAGAGGAACTTGTTCACATATTTCTTTCTATTGCTATCCACCGGACTGACTGACATCACACCGGGAAGTTCCTCGTGGCAGCGGTTCCATTCGATTTCCTGCACACAGACGCCACTGTAGGTGTTGTGCTCTGAGCGTAACACCTAGGGGTAAGAACCCATCTTTGCGTTATCTCCTTCATTTTATATAAACGGTCCTCACTAGGGGCGCACCTCCTGTTGTTTTTTCTCATTGATATATTAGTAAATATGATATATTAGTAAACCTGTTAGTTTTTGATATTATGCTGAGAAGCAATCAGATCATTATACAAGATTGTAGATGTGCACCATGTCTTAAGTCAATGTGTATTTACCTGTCAGATTCCAAAGAAATGGTCTACAGAATAGTTGATAGAAGGTTCTCCACTTGTTAGCAGGTTCTCCATAACAAGAGCTTTTAGGTTAGTCAGGAACATAGCTGGGGATAGTTTATGAATAATGTTTAGGAAAAGATAAACCAATGGATAATATGAAACCTTAGTAAAGAGACAGGCAAGGAGTCAATACAAGAAATGGGACCACAGGTACCTGGAGACAAAACTGATGGGTAAGACAGGACCATAATGTTAGAACAAGGCCAATGTCGAGTTTACAATCAACATTAAATTTAGGAAAAGCAACCTGAAACAGATGTACAGTAGTTCAGTTTGCAGGCAAATGATGCATAGTAGCTGTCAGTCATGATACCATTGAGGGACATTGTTTACCATGGCTGCCCAACACATGATGCAAAAATAAGCCAGGAGAAAGGGCTGCCATGGCTGGAGAAAAGGAAAAGGTGGTGTCCAGACAACTAGCATAATGTCAATGGCTCTGGAGTTGTTGACACTTTGAGAGAAACACTATTGGAACTGGGCAAGTAAGTGACATGCGGAAAAACTTTCTAGTAATGATGAATCCGTCAATAGTGGTACATTGTTCATTTGCGGAAACTTAACCTCAGAACAAAGGGCAGAATATGGGGTTACTTGGTTAAAAGGGAAGATCAGCAGCAATGTAAAAAATATATTATTTTAATGATCTTGAAATAAATGCTTGGAACAAACCTCATGCAGACTGAAAATTTTAAGAAAAATAAATAATAGCATGCTTGGGATGAACATATATCTATCTTAAAGGGGTACTCTAGCATTTAAACCAAGGGGTCTTTTTTTGTCAGTGATCTTTATAAGTATATAAGTCTTTACACTTTTGACAGATTCCCTTTAAACCTTTAACTAAAAATGTCTACATTATAAATTACATTTTGTAAAATTTCTAACCCATTAAAAAAACTATAAAATATATACAAAAACATCCTTATTCTATTAATACAAATCATGCCCTTGAATTACAAGCAAAAAAAATTACAATTTTCTCTTTTGTGCAGCTTCACAAAATTCTTCCAACAAGATAATTTTTCCACACTTCAAAGATAACCTCCCGCAGAGGAAGTAAATGAATAATTGTCAAACAAGTCATAGAATTATTCACCATATACGTCAAGCATAAAAATAAACAGAAGACATAACAAGCATAGCTGACAAAAATGAGAAGAAATAGGGTGGAAAGTGAATGATGAAAAATGAAAAAAAAAAATCCCTGTAAAATAACTGGTAACAAAAAGAATAGGATTAATAGAGCAAGACTGACTTGTTGTAGAATTGTGACTGAAAATAGCATTTTAAATTAAGAAGTGGAAAAACAATGTATAGTGTTATAAAACCTAAGATTTGTAAGCAAATAAAATAGTTTAATACAGGATATACTGGAGAGCAAGTATAAAGAACACATAATAATAATAATAATAATAATAATAATAATAATGATACACATCTATATATAATTGTAGTAGAAACAGTTTTTTTATTTGATAATGAAACTATATTGTAAATCTTGCATTCTGATCAAGGGTGGACTGATCGGCTGGTCCATTAGGCCGTGGTCCATAGGCCCGACACGCTGTCCGCCGCCTGTCATATAAAATCTTTGAAAAAAATTTATTTATTTTTTTAAATAGCCGGGCCCGGCATGGGGAAAGGGACCACCGCGTCCGCTAGGTTGGAGCCTGGCCCGGAGCTATTACAGTTATACCGCTCCCAGACAGCCACTTTAGCAGCAGTCCTTTAAGAGAACCGCAATGGCTGCCTGGAAGCGGCACTTAGGTCACGTGAACTTCACGTTCGGCAGTGCTTGAGTGTACTGCTGCCGCCGAAGACCAGTGCACCTGGCCTGCTTGTCCCCAGTGTATGGAGCCCTGCATGTCCTCAGTGTACAGAGCCCTGCTTGTCCTCAGAACAGAGCCCCACTTGTCCTCAGTGTACAGAGACCTGCTTGTCCTCAGTGTACGGAGCCCCGCTTGTCCTCAGTGTACAGAGCCCCACTTGTCCTCAGTGTACAGAGCCCTGCTTGTCCTCAGTGCACAGAGCCCTGCTTGCCCTCAGTGTACAGAGCCCTGCTTGTCCTCAGTGTAAAGAACCCTGATTGTCCTCAATGTAAGGAGCCCTGCTTGTCCTCGGTGTACAGAGCTCCACTTGTCCTCAGTGTACAGAGCCCTGCTTGTCCTCAGTGTATGGAGCCCCGCTTGTCCTCAGTGTACAGAGCCCTGCTTGTCCTCAGTGTATGGAGCCCCACTTGTCCTCAGTGTACAGAGCCTCGCTTGTCCTCAGTGTACAGAGCCCTGCTTGTCCTGAGTGTACAGAGCCCTGCTTGTCCTCAGTGTGCAGAGCCCTGCTTATCCTCAGTGTACAGAGCCCTGCTTGTCCTCAGTATACAGAGCTCTGCTTGTCCTCAGTGTACAGAGCCCTGCTTGTCCTCAGTGTACAGAGCCCTGCTTGTCCAACGGAGTACCCCTTGTTTTCCACCGCAGTACCCCTTTAAAGGTTAGTGGAGGCTGGAGCCAAGTTGGACTGGGTATCACAGATAGAGATCCAAAATTGGCACAAAAAGGAGGAGTTCAGTGTTTTAAGGCACTTGGTGTAGTTAAGGTGATTGGCATTGCCATCCCTCAAAGTACCCCATAGCCTCAAACGCAGTGCACCCCCCTATTACTCTCTATAGCAAATATTCATATACGTACTAGGTGGGAATAGGGGCGGGCCGAAGTGGGGCCAGGGGTGGAGTCTTGCTGGGGGCCCTTGCTTTATTTGGTCTGGGGGCCCTAAGTGGTGTCAGTCCGCCCCTGATATATAAAAGAATTGAAATGTGGATTTTTACATTTATATCCTATGGATGTCACATCGGGCCGAGAAGAGTGCAAACTATCAGTTTCACACCCCACACCTCTGTCTACATGACTATCTGCCCTAAATGACCGACTCTCAACATGGTGGCAATCCCTGTATCTAGCTAAGTGCAGGGCATAACACAGTCAAAGCCCACAAAACAAAGTCAAATGGTCAGGGAACAAAGTCAAACAAACAATAGGGAAAATGCAAATGCAGACCAAACAGAACAATAAGCACACACAAAAAAAAAAAAAAAAAATCTTAGGTTAGACTCAATATCAACAGAAGGAAAAAGGTAACAAATCAGAAGGCAAAAGAATAGTCAGGAAATAGGCAGGAGGGAGGAGACACTAAAGCAGACAATAACATATTAAACGCTGGTGAGGGAGTGAACTGCAATCATGAGCAAAATGAATGCTCACAGCTAGGTTTAAATAACGCGCCAAGCTGCACATGTGCCAGAGCTCCAGATCTAATTGACCCAGCACTTAAGCAGTTAATAGGTCCAGATGCAGACCTAATCATTACAATGGGTTGGTAGAATATTTCTTATTTAAATTATAATAGAAATAAATCTTGGTGCCCCCCAACATGTTTTGCTCAGAGGGGAGACAGTCCTCAAGAGCTATAAAGATCCCTATGGGATCTTTGCCACAATGTAAAAGTGAATGCAGTAAATTAAAAAATAACCAAGTGTAGTAAAAAATGTAAGTAAGATTATGTGTGTATTATGTGTGTAGGCCTAGTAAGAGACCTTTGGCCTGATGGTAAGTGGTTATGTGGTAGTATGGGGTTATCATATTCAACCAGTCTTGATGTATGGCATTCGTGATAAATAGATTTATTAGATCATGATAGATTGAAACAAAGAAGTATACTGAGAGGCAGCCGCAGGGCACTTTTGTTAAAAACTATTAAATTAATAAAAGACGCTTCATAAAGATAAAAGTAAATAAATAAATAAAAAAAATAAAAATAAAATCATATGTGCATGTATTAGATAAAAATGTGTTAAAGCCTAAGTATACTATATCACTCTGATCAGATGTCCGGTATGGTAAACTACAGTCCAGCGATAAAAGAGAGATGTGTGTTATACAGCGATGACAGTCTCCTTCAATAACAGTTTGTTTTAGTTAGGATCCCTTATTGTTGAATCCAGTAGTTGTTCCTGTGGAATATAAATGCAATCTTCCCTGGGGATCATATATACAGTATTTCCTGTGGAAATAAACACAATGCAAGGGATTCCGCAGTGGGATAGGTAATGCATACTGTATAGTCTTTCCTGTGGAAATAATGCAACAAATGCAATATTTCCTATGGAGTCTTTCCTGTGGAAAACAAATGCAATTGTTTTTTCTGTATGGCTGGCACAATGTGCCGTTCGTCTGTGCCAGTGTAGAGAAATCCCTGTAGGATAAAATTGTGTGGTTACATTCTTCCTATACTTTATCAAGACCCAACTGTTGCTGAAATTCTCCAACCTGGTGTTAGATATGTGGCTAGAAGTGTCAGATCTCCCAGGGATAAATTGCCCCTTAGCAAATATCACGACATGTCCAGAGGAGATACATGGCTTTCCCCTACAGGATGCTACAAATGCAATACCGATAACTGGCATTGAGGGAGTGCAACAGCCTTGCCGCAGATAGAATTGGGCACACCTGGTATATACACGGGAGGCCTTTTGGATTTTGTCCTTTGACTCCCATGCACCAGGCGGACTCAATTATAGAAACGACCTGATTTGTGTGTGTGTGTGTGTGTATATATATATATATATATATATATATATATATATATATATTAGTGTTTTACTTTATTATGTTGCGCTCCTACACATAATATCCTGTGTCACCGTATGTAGAGATGAGTGAATCGAATCTGATGAATCTGGATTTGTTACAAATTTTAGGAAAAATTTGCTTTGCAACGAATCTGAATATTGCTGTGATTCGATCGCACAAATCGCTTCATTAAACAATATTTAGTGCGGTCCAGGCTCCAGGGCATCTAAGATTGCGGATCTACATGTCTGGACATGGGCAAGGAACTCTGGGAAGCCGAGAAGACAGGTAGGCGGGATGACCCTGAATCACATGCAACATGCAGCCTATCAGCAGCCAGCCGCCCCTGTGATGTCACAGCCCTATATAATTGACAGCCATCTTGTGGCCAGTCACATCAGCGTTTTATTGGAGAGAGAGAGAGACAGAGAGCAGTGTGTGTTGCACAGAAAAGCATTTTAACATCAGCAATTCACCTCAAGCCCAAATCCAGCCTAGAAGCACTGAGAGGGAATGTAGAGAGATTGAAAAAGAAAGTGCAATTTTATGTGTACTACACAGCGACTGTGTGCTGCAGCACTGGAGTGTACAACTGAAAGCTAATAGTAGCCAGCCAGTTAGGGTGAGCAGAGCACTAAAAGCCATGATCTCTGCTATTAGTGCCTAATACAGGTTGCGTAGCAGAGCGTATTGTCTTCTAATAAGTGTAACCTGAGCATACATAGGTGGTGTATGATTTTGTTCCTGTTAAATCCTTAAGGGCCTAATTAGTGTGAAAGGCCAGAAAAAGTACAAACCTGCTGCTGTTCTAGACAAAAACTGTTTTAAATTTAGTGGAGCATATTGTACTCCCCTCATAAGTGCATACCACGTACGTACATCTACGTGGTGTACCATTTTGTTCCTGTTAAAGTATTAAGGGCTTAGTTACTGTGAAAGGCCAGCCAAAAGTACACACATGCTGGTGTTGTAGACAAATACTGTTCTAAGCGTATTGTGCAGGCCGTCATTCAGGCACTTTATGGTCTATGCATGCTTCCGCCACCTCCAGGCTGTGTCATTCAGCCACTATATGGTCTCCTCATGCTTCCGCCTTCTCCAGGCTGTGTTATTCAGCCACTATATGGTCACCTCATTTTGCCGCCAACTCCAGGTTGTGTCATTCTGCCAGATTATGGTCTCCTCATGCTGCTGCCATCTCCAGGCTGTGTCACTATGTGGTCTCCTCATGCTGCTTGCACATTAAATACAACTTTTTAGGTTCATCTATTTGAAATCTTCAATTTAAATTTAAAAAGATAACTTTAATCTTTTCAATTGTGAGGCCCTATGGTCTTGTCAGACTGTTGCCACCTCCAGGCTGGGTCATTCAGCCACCTCATGCTGCCACCACCTCCACGCTGTATAATTTAGGTGCTATATGGTCTCCTCATGATCCTGCCACCTCCACGCTGTCATTCAGCCACTATATGGTCTACTCATACTGATGCCACCTCCAGGCTCTGTCATTGTGACACTCTGCGACAGTGATTCTAATATCGACTCCTCTAATCTGCATGTCATACTGAATAATAATATTATTTCACTAACACAGCACACACTTTATGCGTGTTACAGCAAGGCAAAGTGTTCTACACCCCTATTGAGGTTCTCTGTAGGTCAGAAATAGCCGCTTTTAATATTGATTCACTGCGAATAAATTCGGACCAAACTAATTTTTTTTTAATTCACTCAACTTTAACCGTATGCATTATCCTTGTAAATTTCGGTCAGAGGTCACATCTACTGCGACAACTAGGTTTAATATGGAACTATTTTCACCACTCTCTAAAGTTGAATACATGAAGAAGCTAGTCAAGTTTATAATTGCTGCTGTTGCACTATATGATTACTGGCATTATTGGGTATCCCAATTTGCCCAGTATACATATATTGGTTATTTCCCCCGTATTGACTACAAGGCACATATATATCTATTCATGTACTGGAATACCCAGCACTCATGAACACTGCAATTATACGTACCTAGTACCCATGAATACTGTAATTATATGTGCAAATGATATTAATCTAAATGTGCAGGGTGTTAATCCAGTTATGAGTGTAATAGGTCCACAGGATGATGTATTTCTTTCTTTTTATTCCTTTTTATTATGGGCCACTTAGCCCCCATGTAATCTCTTTGTTCATTCAGTAGTGTCCGTATTATATATATGTGTGACTAGAATTACGCGTCCATTATGGAGTTTATCTTTGTTTCTACTATCTATGTGGACTGGGAGGACTCTCAGCTGCTTAATTATTACCCATTGTTGTATACTCCTTACTTTCTACCTTGTTGGATATCAGTGGTATTTGCTATGTAAGAACCTGACATTGTTACTTAAATGCATATGTTGGTTATTTTGAATACTGTGCATGTGGTGCGCTTCACAACTTACTTGAAAGTAATATATGCATATGCACGAGCTGGCATTCATTCCATGTTTTACTCAGCACTTGTGCATTCTGGTAACCGGATCGCTCATCACACGCCAGGTACGACAGAGAGACCTTGCTCTGGTAAATCATTCTAATTGTACTTAGTGTATATAAGTGAGCACTGTCCTCTGAATTATTTCCATGATTAAGAGCTTATTTTAAGCTCGAAATGCGTCGGCATGTGTTTTTTATGCACTTTATTATTTTTTGTTTTTGCACCATGTTTTAATCAGATTAATTATAGGTCAAGTATTAACTGGAATTCACAAGGCTTGAGAGCTGGACCACTACTCAACAGTCAAATGATGTCTGGGCATGCTGGAAGTTGAAGTTTTGCAAAAGATGTAGACACACAGCTGAAAACTACACTGCTCCAAAAAAGAGTTATCCAAATACTGTACCTCCATCGATTCAAAACTGCAAGTCCCAGCAATATGGGACTGGCAAAGGATGATATACATGAATGACATTGAAACATATATTAAATGTATGCATAAAACCACTGTACTTTTAGCACTTAACCTTTGCACCAATTTAGGAAGATGTAAGCTATAAACTCACCCTATTTTATTTGGTGGTAGAGTACAGGGAATCTCCAATAATCACTGTGTGTGTACAACATAAAACCAGAGAGGAAAGGGTTACAGAGCAGGGCTTTTATACTTTTAAAATTGTCATCTTCTCACCCCTATAACTTTTTTATTTTTCCGCGTACGGGTGGTATGAGGGCTAATTTTTTGCTCCATGATCTGAATTTTTTGCGGTACCATTTTGTATTGATCAGACTTTTTGATTATTTTTTCATGATATAAAAAAAAAATTGACAAAAAATACGCTATTTTGTACTTTGGAATTTTTTTGCACGTACGCCATTGACCATACAGTTTAATTAATTATATATTTTTATCATTCGGGCATTTCCGCACGCAGCAATACCACATTTGTTTATTTTTATTTACACAGGTTTTTTTTTTTACGGAAAAGGGGGGTGATTCAAACTTTTATTAGGGAAGGGGTTAAATGATCTTTATTAACTTTTTTCACTTTTATTTTGCAATGTTATAGTCCCCATAGTACCCCCATAGGGCTGATATTTCACAAAAAAAATTGCATATTACAGCTGCACAATGTCTTTTCCATCTTACCAAAGGGAGAGAGTGTGTCCCTCTCTTGCCTGTAGTGTGATAACTCCTCCCCTCCCTCACTCCTCTTGGGGAGTGAGTCAGCAGAGTGAGGTAGGGGAGAAGTCATCACAGTACAGGCAAGAGAGGAACAATCTATCTCCCTTTGGTAAGATGGAAAAGACATTGAGCAGCTGTAATATGCTATTTTTGTGAACTATCAGCCCTATTGGGGCTATAACATTGCAAAATAAAAGTGAAACAAAAAGTTAATAAAGATCATTTAACCCCTTCCCTAATAAAAGTTTTAATCACCCGCCTTTTCCCATAAAAAAAACTGTGTAAATAAAAATAAACAAATGTGGTATTGCCGGGTGCGGAGATGCCCGAATTATAAAAAAAAATATCATTAATTAACCTAATTAAGTAGGGTATCATTTTAATCTTATGGCCTCCTCCATGTCTCCTGATGTACTGGCCTGTCTCCTGGTAGCGCCTCCATGCTCTGGACACTACGCTGACAGACACAGCAAATCTTCTTGCCACATCTCGCATTGATGTGCCATCCTGGATGAGCTTCACTACCTGAGCCACTTGAATGGGTTGTAGACTCTGTCTCATGCTACCCCTAGAGTGAAATCACTGCCAGGGTTCAAAAGTGACCAAATCATCAGCCAGAAAGCATAAGAACTGAGAAGTGGTGTGTGGTCACCACCTGCAGAACCACTCCTTTATTGGGGTGCCTATAATTTCCACCTGTTCTCTGTTCCATTTGCACAACAGCATGTGGAATTGATTGTCAATCAGTGTTGCTTCCTGAGTGGACAGAGGGATTACGCAGAAGTGTCATTGACCTAGAGTTACATTGTGTTGTTTAAGTGTTCCCTTCATTTTTTTCAGCAGTGTGTGTGTGTGTGTATGTATATATATATATATATATATATATATATATATATATATATATATATATTGTTAGTTAAATATTATTATATTTTTTAGTTTTTTCATAATAATTTCTGACATTCAAGTACAAGAAAAAAATATCAACTTGTTAGAAGGAAAGTTATATTTTTGTTACTGTGAATTTTTACACCATGGGAAATGTGCTTTATGAAAACTGAACCATTAAGAGAAATTACAGAGAAAGATTGTGAAAACTAATGAAAAACATACATCTTTTGCACAGGCTAGATTCCCTCTAGAAATCATAAAAGTATTAACTTTGACAGATTCTGGTCTGTATTATAAAATAACATAAAAGTGGAATTCTCAGTATGTGCATATTTATGAGTAATTCTTCAACGAGGAATGCAAAGATGGGTGCCTAAAACATAAATATTGCGAATGTTTTTGTCCAAGCGTCGTTTACATGCTGTGAATTCATTATTGGTCTTTAGACTCAATTTTTCACTTATTTTATCTTTCTCACAGATCTGCATGAATAAATATACATTCAATATATCTTGCAAATAGGAATTACACCCAAACTGGAATATAAAGATAACTTTTATTAAATTAGGAAATCGGGAGGTATACGTTTCTCATTGCGTTTTCGCACTATATGCCTATCTTAAAAGGGGATGTCTGGTTTAAAAAATCAATTTCCAAATATCCTATTAGGTGATTTCAAGATAGAGATGTATCCATTATATATCTTAAATCAAAAATTACAGTCCTACTAGGAAAACCTTGTATAAAATATAATAATTCCGGGTTTTAACAAGTAATTCACCTAACAAATTGATTCATGCTGACAGAAAGTAAAAATAGCTTTTACAAAATAAAATAGCTATAGTTAACAGTAGTTGCCTTCACTAAAACTTAATCTCTGGGTGAGATAAAAACATACTGCAATTATAAAATAAAAAAATATAGAAAAAAGTTGAAAAAAAGCAAAAACAGTAGAGAAATAGAAAAAAATACAGAGCAATATGTCCCATATGCAGTAAATGCAAAACAATTTCCTCTGTGTAGTAGTTGATAGCGTCCTATTGGCTTTTGGTTGCAATTATTGTAACAAATATTGGAGCAAATAAGTAATGGGTTGTAGCCTTTGTAGCAAGTTCATCAATAATGGTAACATTTTGAAAATAGAAACATGGTTATTATTCAATGCACTGATATATCAGCCAATTTCTGTGTCAATGGCTCTGTTCTCAGGGGATATTTAGTGGTGTTATCTGCTGGATGAACAGTGAAATCTTGTGGAAATAAGAGGTGATACAGGTGTACCACTCACCTTCCTTATGATGTCCTACAGTATAAGTAGCATTTTTGTTGCTTCAGCAGATTGCCCACAGCTGGATGGAATAAGCAGGCCAACAACATGTACAGATAAATGCTGTAGATGATTTAGAGAATTTAGTATTAAGTAATTTAGGGAAATGTAGGCTAGGCGCATTTAGAGGATATCTTTATCCCCTTCCTCAGTAGCATCAAAATATGTTCTATTTAAAAAAAAAAAAAAGTTTTGCTTTCTTTTATCCCCATTTTTGGGACAAGTGATTTGACATTTCTAAGAAAGCTTGTTAACTGTAAACTGGACTTTTTGGGCATCTACTGGGGCTGCCAGGCGCTGGCTTGAATTCACTGGCGGGTATTACAGTCATCATTTGCATATGTGTAATCCAGTTCAGGTACCACGCCCACTGCACCTTTCATATCATGCATACATTACACAGAGTTTATAACATGCACACATTCATAGCATTTCCACTGTACACATCTTTTACTGTGCATACTTTCATGACATTTATACTGTGAGATGCATTTCATCATGCATACATTCATAGCAGTCATACTGTGCATACATCTGTAGAATTTATATTAATTATACGTTAATAGTATTTATTTTTGGGTTTACGTTTACAGCATTTACTTCAAGTATAAATTATACCGATTATACTATGCAGACATAGCTTTGATTTTCATGTATACGTTTAAAGCGTTTTTATTCATGAATACATTTATAGCATTTATTTCACATACATTTTATCATTTATTTCAGAACAACATTTATAGCATTTATTTCATATACGTTTTATAGCATTTATTTCACATACGTTTTAGCATTTATTTCATGCACAATTTTAAAGCATTTATATTATGCATATTTTCACAGCATTTCTATTCATAGCATTTATATTTTATGTATTGTTCATAGCATTTATTTTCAGCATATGGGCATTTATTTCATGTACACGTTCCTAGCATTTATATTATGTATACTTTCATAGCAATTTTACCATGCAAAGGTTCATAACATTTAAATCATACACACATTCATAGCATTCATATTGTCTAGTTTGTAGTAGTTGTAACATGCATTAGTTTATAGCATTTGCACCGGGTATACATTCTTAGCATATGTACCATGCATACATTTTTAGCATTGTGATATTATTCAATACTTTAATTAATATAATTATATGAGCATACATTCATAGCTTTTACACTGTGTATACATTCATAGTGTTGAGCGGCATAGGTCATATTTGAATTTGCGAATATTCGCGAATATATGGACGAATATTCGTCATATATTCGCGAATATTCGCATATACGTAATATCCTCGTTTTATTTTCGCAAATGCAAACATTTGCGTATGTAAAAATTTACATATACGAAAATTTGCATATACAAAAATTAACATAAGCGAAAGTTCGCATATGCGAAAATTAGCATATGCACATTTTCGCATATGCGAAAATTCCCACACCAGTCTCACACAGTAGTATTAGAGCATTCTTTACACCACACAAGCTGGAAGCAGAGAGGGGTGATCACTGTGATGTGTACTGTGAAAAAAAAAAAAAATGAATATTCGAAATTACGAATATATAGTGCTATATTCCCGAATATTCGCGAATTCGCGAATATGCGATATTCACGAATAAAATTTGCATTGCGAATATTCGCGAGCAACACTATACATTCATAGGATAAGTGCATACATTCATAGCATTTATATCATATCTAGGTCCACAGCATTTATATCATGTCTAGGTCCACAGCATTTATATCATGTATAGGTTCCTAGCATTTATATCATGTATACGTTCACAGCATTTATCTCAGGTGTATAGGAATACTATTTATATCATGTATGCATTTATAGCATTTTTATTATGCATACGTTCATAGTATTTATATTATCAAAACCGAATGACCATGAATTCAGGAGTTCGTCCGGCGCAGAGAGGAACCATCAGGAAGCCAAGTAAAATCAATGGATTTATTAAATGCAACGCGTTTCGCTGCGCATGCACAGCTTCATCAGGCATGACAAGAGAAGGCTGGTAACAGATATATATATACCTCCAGGAATTAACCATTAGAGTACTTTTTTGAAAGAGTTGTTACATAAAATAACATGTCCACATATGAATGTGACAATATATAGAAAAATATAAATAGACAAACGACAATCACAAGAATAAAACAATAATATAGAAGTACAATGGAATCGCATTAAACATATAATTATCGCATGTGGTGTGAATATACCCCACATGCGATTTAAGCAATCACACCGCTTGGTCACCAGTGCGGCATTCAACAACGCAAATTGAATATTATTTCAAAATATATAGTATAAAAAAATATGGACCTATAAGATACCATATGTGTTAGTTCAAAAAGCAAAAATTAAATTATATATCGCTGCACTATCTAAATGGGCAATGACAGTACAAATAAAGTAGAATGAAAGATGCGGTGTTACATATTGCAACTGACCCGAGGGTGACATGTGAACACTACTTAGAAAAGAAGGAAGGGAAATGAACTAGAATAACTAGTGCGGTATTGAATACAGCACCCGGCCAAGACGCAAGGTGTGAATACTTGTAGAAGAATGACAACATATTTATAAAATCAAACTTTACAAACAGCAAATTATAATAAACATACAGAGGTTTCTGTATACAAAGAAGAAAAAAGAAAAAAAGAAAGGAAAGAGGAGAACCTAGATAATAGGGCATGAATAATAATAGATAAACAGTAAAAGTAAAATATGACAAAAGACATACCTATAAACCAGAATGTATCGATACAGTTAAATAATCCGATAAATTAGGGTCTATAATATTACAGTTCTCCTAATAGATTAATTTTCAAAATATTACATCTATACCCGTTTTTTTTGCTGTTCCTTCTGTGCTGTTCATCCTGGAGCGTCTTATTCAGGATATTATCTCCTTTTCTCTTACCTGTTTATTGAAACTGGTTTATAGGTATGTCTTTTGTCATATTTTACTTTTACTGTTTATCTATTATTCTTCATGCCCTATTATCTAGGTTCTCCTCTTTCCTTTCTTTTTTTTTCTTTTTTCTTCTTTGTATACAGAAACCTCTGTATGTTTATTATAATTTGCTGTTTGTAAAGTTTGATTTTATAAATATGTTGTCATCCTTCTACGAGTATTCACACCTTGCGTCTTGGCCGGGTTCTGTATTCAATACCGCACTAGTTATTCTAGTTCATTTCCCTTCCTTCTTTTCTAAGTAGTGTTCACATGTGACCCTCGGGTCAGTTGCGATATGTAACACCGCATCTTTCATTCTACTTTATTTGTACTGTCATTGCCCATTTAGATAGTGCAGCGATATATAATTAAATTTTTGCTTTTTGAACTAACACATATGGTATCTTATAGGTCCATATTTTTTTATACTATATATTTTGAAATAATATTCAATTTGCGTTGTTGAATGCCGCACCGGTGACCAAGCGGTGTGATTGCTTAAATCGCATGTGGGGTATATTCACACCACATGCGATAATTATATGTTTAATGCGATTCCATTGTACTTCTATATTATTGTTTTATTCTTGTGATTGTCGTTTGTCTATTTATATTTTTCTATATATTGTCACATTCATATGTGGACATGTTATTTTATGTAACAACTCTTTCAAAAAAGTACTCTAATGGTTAATTCCTGGAGGTATATATGTCTGTTACCAGCCTTCTCTTGTCATGCCTGATGAAGCTGCGCATGCGCAGCGAAACACGTTGCATTTAATAAATCCATTGATTTTACTTGGCTTCCTGATGGTTCCTCTCTGCGCCGGACGAACTCCTGAATTCATGGTCATTCGGTTTTGATTTTACTTCTACCCAGGAGGGCTGCAGTGGACCTTCTTTTATATTTCTTCTGCATTTTACCTTGTTGTGTGTGGGCGCACAACCAACTTTGGTAAGCGGCTTGGGAATTACTGTCCCCCACCCCCACTAACAAGATCTGCTGATCCCGCACATGAGGCGCCTTCCTCTCTCTCTCTAGTATTTATATTATGTATATGTTCATAGCATTTATATCTTGTATATGTTCATAGTATTTATATCATGTATACGTTCATAAATTTCATATCATGTAAACGTTCATAGCATTTATATCATATATGTGTTCATAGCATTTATACAATGTGTATACATTCATAGTTTTTATAACATGTAAATATACGTTCATAGCATTTATGTCACGTATATGTGCATAGTATTGATATCATGTATAGGTTTATAGCATTTATACCATGTATGCATTCTTAGTATTTATATCATGCATACATTTAAAGCTTTTATATATGCGTACATTCATAGCATTTATAGCATGCATTAGTTCATAGTATTTGTAACATTCTTTAGTTTATAGCATTTATACTTGGTGTACATTCATGCCATGTGTCCCATGCATACATTCTTAGCATTGTAATATTTTTTAATACCTTTATTCATAGTATTTATACTGTGTATATGTCCATAGTGTTATATGTGTATACGTAGCATTACACTGAGTAGGCTTTTATGGCATAATATGTGCATACATTCATAGCATATATATAATGTGTATATGTTTTTAGCAATTAAACTGCTCTTATGTTCATAGGTTTTTACTGTGTTCACACTTATCACATTATATTATGTACCGTATATACTCGAGTATAAGCCGACCCGAGTATAAGCCGAGACCCCTAATTTCAACCCAAAATCCCAGGAAAAGTTATTGACTCGAGTATAAGCCTAGGGTGGGAAATACCTCATCCCCCCCTGTCATCATCCAGACCCGTCATTAACATCCTCATCATCCCCTTGTCATCATCCCACACATCCCCCCTTCATCATCCCCTTGTCATCATCCCACACATCCCCTTATCATCCCACACATCCCCCCTTCATCATCCCCTTGTCATCATCCCACACATCCCCCCTTCATCATCCCCTTGTCATCATCCCACACATCCCCTTATCCCACACATCCCCCCTTCATCATCCCCTTGTCATCATCCCACACATCCCCTTATCCCACACATCCCCCCTTCATCATCCCCTTGTCATCATCCCACACATCCCCTTATCCCACACATCCCCCCTTCATCATCCCCTTGTCATCATCCCACACATCCCCTTATCCCACACATCCCCCCTTCATCATCCCCTTGTCATCATCCCACACATCCCCCCTTCATCATCCCCTTGTCATCATCCCACACATCCCCTTATCATCCCACACATCCCCCCTTCATCATCCCCTTGTAATCATCCCACACACCCCCCCTTCATCATCCCCACCCCCCTTCATCATCCCCACACCCCCCCCCCCTTCATCATCCTCTTCTCATCATTCGCCCTCAGTGGTCTTCAACCTGCGGACCTCCAGAGGTTTCAAAACTACAACTCCCAGCAAGCCCGGGCAGCCATCGGCTGTCCGGGCTTGCTGGGAGTTGTAGTTTTGAAACCTCCGGAGGTCCGCAGGTTGAAGACCACTGCGGCCTTCAACATGCGGACCTCCAGAGGTTTCAAAACTACAACTCCCAGCAAGCCCGGGCAGCCATCGGCTGTCCGGGCTTGCTGGGAGTTGTAGTTTTGAAACCTCCGGAGGTCCGCAGGTTGAAGACCACTGCGGCCTTCAACATCATCCAGCCCCCTCTCACCCCCTTTAGTTCTGAGTACTCACCTCCGCTCGGCGCTGGTCCGGTCCTGCAGGGCTGTCCGGTAAGGAGGTGGTCCGGTGAGGAGGTGGTCCGGGCTGCTATCTTCACCGGGGGCGCCTCTTCTCCGCGCTTCCGGCCCGGAATAGAGCCGTTGCCTTGACAGCGACGTATCTGCGTCGTTGTCAAGGCAACGTGACTATTCTGAGGCCGGGCCCGAAGCGCTTAGAAGAGGCCTCCCCGGTGAAGATAGCAGCCCGGACCACCTCCTCACCGGACCACCTCCTTACCGGACAGCCCTGCAGGACCGGACCAGCGCCGAGCGGAGGTGAGTACTCAGAACTAAAGGGGGTGAGAGGGGGCTGGATGATGTTGAAGGCCGCAGTGGTCTTCAACCTGCGGACCTCCGGAGGTTTCAAAACTACAACTCCCAGCAAGCCCGGACAGCCGATGGCTGCCCGGGCTTGCTGGGAGTTGTAGTTTTGAAACCTCTGGAGGTCCGCAGGTTGAAGACCACTGCGGGTGGGGAGTTCACTCGAGTATAAGCCGAGGGGGGTGTTTTCAGCACGAAAAATCGTGCTGAAAAACTCGGCCTATACTCGAGTATATACGGTATGAATTCATAGCATTTACATCATGAATACATGGTTGGCATTTATATCATGCTTATGTTCACCACATTAGATCATACATATGTTCATATCATTTATACTGTGCATATGTTCATAGCATTAGATCATGCATATTTTCATATTATTTACACTGTGCATAAATTTATAGCATTGGTTTTGTATTTTACTACATTTGTTCTATTTGTACATTCATAGCTTATACCATTCAGACTGTCATAATCTTTATTTAATGCATACATTCATAACGTCTATTGTGCATATGTTTACAGCAGTATGGTATTTAAAAAAAGGGGTGTATACGTTTTTCATAGAATCCAGACACTGCACACCGCTGCACACCGCTCCTACAAGAATTCTTGTAATATATACAGTTTTAAACATATGTATGTTGCTAAAGAATTTAAACCAATTACTTGCTGTATAGCATCGTACCATGCTCATGCCGCTATAACATTTTTTAATGTGAATACATATTTGTATCATGCTCAGACTACTATAGCCAACATAGCAAGAATGTGTTGGTTATCTTAATGTCACAAAAATGATTATAGTGTCATATTACTTTGCATACGTTGCTGCAGCCTATATGTCACACATGTTACTACAACATTGGTACCATGTACCATGTCACTAAGTCAGTGTTACGGTCATATGTGAGTATCCTAAACTTCTGGACATGTTATGTCTCTACCTTACAATCTTATTTCCAGAATGATGCACTACCCTAGTATTTTAATTATTATTTTAATTAAGTATACTATTTGTGTGGGGAAATTAAAAAGAAAACCGCAATTTAGCAAATTTTGGAAGGTTTCGTTTTCACGCCGTACAATTTACGGTAAAAATGACATGTGTTCTTTATTCTTTGGGTCAATACAATTAAAATAATACCCATGATAACATACTTTTCTATTACTGTTGCGCTTAAAAACACTGTGCCATGATCTCTACTTTTTATTGATACCATATTTGCTTATATAAAACTTTTAATACTTTTTTTTATAAATTTTTTGGGGAATAAAATGTTATAAAAAAAGCAGCAATTGTAGACTTTTTTTTTTACGTTAGCGCCGTTCACCGTACGGTATCATTAACATTTTATTTTAATAGTTGGGATATTTACACATGCGGCGATACCAAATATGTATATCAAATATGTATTTTTTTACACTTTTTGGGGGTGAAATAGGGAAAATGGGACAATTTATGTTTTTATTGGGGAGGGGGTTTTTCAAATTTTTTTTACAATTTTTTAAAACTTTTTAAACTTTTATTTTTACAATTTAATAGTCCCCATAGGGGACTATTTATAGCAATCATTTGATTGCTAATACTGTTCAGTTCTATGCATAGGACATAGCACTGATCAGTATTATCGGTCATCTTCTGCTCTGGTCTGCTCGATTGCAGACCAGAGCAGAAAACCCCATGGAAGGCAGCGGAGGCAGGTGAGGGGACCTCTGGCTGCCATGCTGGATGATCGGATCGCCGCGGCAGCGCTGCAGGTGATCCGATCATCCATTTTAGTGACCGCGATGCTGCAGATGCCATGATTTGTATTGATCACGGCATCTGAGGGGTTAATAGCGGACATCTGCGTGATCGTGGATGTCCGTCATTACGGGCGGGTCCCTGGCTGCTATCAGCAGCCGGGACCTGCCGTGCATGACGCGAGCATCGCTCCGATGCTCGCAGTTATGCATAGGACATAAATGTACGTCCTGGTGCGTTATGTATCAGCTCACCAGGACGTACAGTTACGTCCTGCGTTGTTAAGGGGTTAAGAAACATATGCAGTTGTATACCCATCATGCCTGCCACGTCTGCAGGGGGCTGCACTGCACAGTTTATCATTACTGACACATCTTTAGAGCAATGACATCACAACACACAGGCAGGTGTAAGAACTATGATGGTTATACAAAGATCTGTCGTGTCTACAGGCTCAATGGTTATGCAAGGCCTGTCACCTGTACAGGCATGGTGGTTATGCTGATTTCTGTTTCACCTACAGGCACGATGGTTACACTAAGACCTGTTAGAGCTACAACCATGACGGTTACGCATAGAACTATTGCATAAAAATCTTACAGAAAACTGGGGTATTATTACAGAAATAAAACTTAACTTTTAATATATCTTATGCACTAAAAACAAAGTGTGTTAAGTTATAAATCAAGAACAGAAGGCCATAGCTAGTTCACTAAGATTAATGACCCTCCTTTTAGAGGAATAGAAACTAGCTTGGGAAACTAGATCCAAGAAACTAGAGGATCTAAGAAAGCAAGCAATAAAATTGCAAAATGATCCACAGTTTACTAAAAAAGAAACCATGCTTCAAAGCACACTTGAGAGGTTTCAATTCACACTTAAAGAAAGGAAACCTCAACAATTCCGAAAAGATCTGCAGGAATTTAAGGAAAAAAGGGCTTATACATTCATCAGTAGGGAAGCCAGAGAGAATAAACCAGAAATATCATCATCAAAAGTAGAGGGCTCTGAGGATAGGGAACCAAGTGGAGAAAAACGTGGTGACTATCGACCCTATAGAGGTAGATATATGGAAAGAGGGAGATGCCCGAGAGGATGAGGAGAACAATTTTTTTTTTTCAATGGGACTACAGAAGTCATAAATCTTTCATCCTTCAACAACTCTATATTGAGGAATAGGAGGCACCTCCTTATTCCTAAACAGACAGTGAAGGCAGAACAGGAAAAGGTTTGTGTGCTTTGGACATTTCACAGTATAAACAGGGAGGTAAGGGCAATTTTTCAAAATACTGGGACATCCTCCGGGTTGAGGAAGATATAAAATCGTCAAAAGAAGAGAGATTACTAATCACATATAGAAAGTGACCCAGTATGAGAGATCTGGTGGTTCCTAGACATCTGAAACTAAAACAAAGCCCATGGACCCTGGCTGGACCGCAAAGCTAGAGGGACCTTTAGGTGCAGCTCATGCTTGGCATGTGCATCAGTCTGCAGTTGTAAACACTTTACCTGCTCTGCGGATGGAAAATGGTTTGAGATTAAAGATTTATAAACTGTAAATCTGTGGGTGTGATATATCTGGCACAGTGCCCCTGCCCTCTAGATTATGTGGGCAAAACCCGCCGGGAGTTCTGGCGGCAGATTAGGGATCACTACAATGACATTGTAAACCAAAGGGACACCTCTTTGGCTAGACATATACATCAGAAACATGGTGGAGATTGGGACAAGAATTGGTACATGAATTTACTATAGATCGAATGTAAGAAGTGGATCTATAGACTAAACTCAATGGCCCCAGTAGGCCTGAATGAGGCTTTGTGCTTTACTTGTTATATTTAATTCATAAATGTTATTGCTTGCAAAGAAGAACTTAACCCTTGTGTATTCTGAGTTTAATCTGACTCCATCACATGCCGAGTGGGGTGAAAAAATACACTCCCAGTTTTTTCAAACTTTATACATATTGATGACACGCATGGTATATGAGAGGACCTAAGGTACGGCATGATTTAAGTGTATGCTTGGCAGTGTTACCCTACTTTATAGCAGTATTAATAACAACTATATTTAATTTTTAGAGGGCACCCTTAGGCAGGGAAATATATATGATCGTAAATTACAACTAAGAGTTGTTGATTATTTTATTGTATGATATAGAATTGTAAAGATCTATTTATTTATTTGTTTTACTTTAGAAATAAGGTATAATCCTTGTGTGTATCTTGAAGTTTATGTCAGCTGGGAGATCATCCTAGAAATCTATTGATGACCTTGAAATTTACCCATTCGTATTGACTCTATGGCATAATCTAGTGGATCTAAGGAGGATTCTTTGATGACTTTAAGGAATTCCAGTTCCACAGATTATCTGATTCCCGGTATGTCAAAGAGAGTGATGCCATTTGGGAATATTTTATGACCAATCTATTCTCATTATAACAACTGTTTCACCTGGATTACCAACAATTATATTATCATTATTTATATAAGGAGTTAATGTTACTGTATCTATGTAGGGCATATATCTGTACCAATGACCAACGTGACCACTATAATATGGGTAACCAAATGCGTCTTTCCCTATACCATTTGTACCATCTGTGTAAAATATCATTACTGTAGTAGCCTTTATCATCTTTTCGTAGCTATCTCTATATTATACAATAGATCAATCCAACACATCTGCATTTGTATGTAGTCCTAATTTGGTCAAATGTAATTTCTCAGGCGAATATTGCCAAAACTGAAGCTCTGGTCCGGGAAACGCTGTTAGTCCCCTTGACAACCTGACACTCCCTCTCCATGCCATCACACGTTTGGAGGAGGCGCGGCCCGTGGGGAAGAACGCTTGAGACGCTGGCCCTACGTCACCCCCGGGGAGATCCTGCACTGCTGTGCTGCACAGAGGCACCAATCACGAACAGGTAAGATGATGTGGAGTGTGATGTGTGATGATGTGGAGTTAAGCAACATAAAAGACTGAAAGTCCTAGTATGGTTGCCACTGCCACCAATGCAATCAAGCTGTAAAGACCTAAAAATCTCCCTGACGAGCTACTTAGCGAAACGTTGGGTAGGAGACCAGGTTTTGGACATTATTACTATCTGATTATGATAAGTATTGCACCTTAATATTGTATCTGCATTATGCACTTTTTTACTTGAATACATATGTGGTAAGGACCGCTTAGAGTAGGAGCGAGGTTCCAGAGGCACGGGGGTCGCCCTTTTTTAGGGCGAGACCCCAGTTACATGCAACACAGTTAGGGCAAGGAATTAACAGGGGCAGCTTTGCATTGCACGCCAGGGATTTTATAGTGAGTATAGGGAGAGCATATCATTTTGGGCTATTGCTTATGATAACTCCCTCCGGACGTGTACCCCTGTCTGATGAAAAACAAATGTTGACTTCCTGTATACTGCAGACTGCAGTTACTAAGGTTATCATATTTATTTGTGTTTGCATTTTTTTACAGAATGTGTGATGTTACATAGTTACATAGTTTGCATTTTTTTACAGAATGTGTGATGTTATGGTGCAATAATATTGAACTTATGGACAGAAAACTGTCTGTCTTACTGAGAACCGTGCTGCAGGTTCTTCCGTGTTGTAGCTTTTGATTTATGATTTAATACACTTTGTTGGAGTTTTTAGTTTATACGATATATTAAAAGTTAAGTTTTATTTCTGTAACTATACCTCAGTTTTCTGTAAGATTTATATGCTATTTGGTGGGGCCACGTATAAGCTTGTTGGACAATTTGAAAACAAGCTCTACTTTTGGGATAGAACTATTACGTCTTTAAGCAAGGTGGTGCTATGGAGAAATGTTGCTTATGATCAGGAATTCAAATAGTTAAAATAATTTAACTCTAAATAAAACTTAAAATTGCAGCTTGGATTACATCCTAGATAATATTCGGAACAAAGCAGAACTATCTTGTGGTATTTTGTATTGACGTCTCATGATTATTTTGGTTGAAATAATTTTTATTGGATTTCTTTTTTTGAGAAATTTACAACAAAGGAAAGATTGGCCAAAGAAAACCACATGGCCAAGGAACAATACATAACAAATATAACACAGTTATATAAATATTACTAAAGCGATCACTCAGCTGTATGTAGAAATATTAATTTGCAGAATGGTGTCTTTGGATGTTGCGGATATTATAGACATATCCAGTAGATCATTATAGGTCATCTTGAAAAATAAAAACATCACATAAGCAGTTTTAAAGTATTTTATAGTCATACCTATAACTCTGCAGCGAAGAATAGGATTTTTCCTTACTAGATCCCGTAGTCCTCCCCTCTCTCGTCACAGGAAGACTCACCGGAAATATGTGCAAAGTGTGACACCCAGTAATCATAAGTAGTAATGGGTAGTTAGAGTAGTACCATTTAATAATATAGGATGAACATAATTTAATGGAATGGATCCCAGAACAGCATGAAATCTAATAAAACCGTGATAGAAGTGATGTGCATGGTTAATTAGCAACACCTAGCCCAGTGGATTTTGATTGGTTGTTTTGTTTTAATCTAGGTAGACTTTGACCAGAGTGTGTCCTTTACCATTAAGGCATATTTAGAAAGATTTATTTTCTATTAAAGGTATTAAAAGGGAAACTAAGTCAAATGATTGACTTGGTAAAACAACATCTGTTTACAAATGTCTACCTGAAGTGTCACATGATATTTATTTTCTACTATAAAAGAGGGGAAGTTACCCAGTCCAGTTCATTCTTAACCACATAAGGATCAAGCCCATTTTGGCCTTAAAGGGGTACTCCCCTGGTAAACATTTTCTTTTAATTAACTGGTGCCAGAAAGTTATACAGGAAGTTATTTTCTTTTTGAATTTCCTTTCTATCTGACCACAGTGCTCTCTTCTGACACCTCTGTCCATTTTAGGAACTGTCTGGAGCAGGAGATGTTTGCTATGGGGATTTGCTCCTGCTCTGGACAGTTCCTAAAACGGGCAGGGATGTCAGCAGAGAGCACTGTGGTCAGACAGAATGGAAAGTCAAAAAAGAAAAGAAGCTCCTGTGGAGCAAACAACAGCTGATAAGTACAGGAATGATTAAGATTTTTTAATAGAAGTAATTTACAAATCTGTTTAACTTTATGGCACCAGTTGATTTAAAAAAAATGATTTTCAGGGGAGTACCCCTTTAACCCTTTGAGGACCAAGCCCATTTTCCACTTATGGACCAGAGCGTTTTTTGCACATCTGACCACTGTTACTTTAAGCATTAATGACTCTGGGATGCTTTTATGTTTCATTCTGATTCCAAGATTGTTTTTTCGTGACATATTCTACTTTATGTTAGTGGTACATTTTTGTCGATACTTGCATAATTTCTTGCTGAAAAATTCAAAAATTTTATGAAAAAATTTAAAATTTTGCATTTTTCTAACTTTGAAGCTCTCTGCTTGTAAGTAAAATGGATATTCCACATAAATGATATATTAATTCACATACACAATATGTCTACTTTATATTTGCATCATAAAGTTGACATGTTTTTACTCTTGGAAGACATCAGAGGGCTTCAAAGTTCAGCAGCAATTTTCCAATTTTTCACAAAATTTTAAAAATCAAAATTTTTCAGGGACCAGTTCAGTTTTGAAGTGGATTTGAAGGGCCTTCATATTAGAAATACACCACAAGTGACCCCATTATAAAAACTGCACCCTCAAAGTATTCAAAATGACATTCAGTAAGTGTGTTAACCCTTTAGGTGTTTCACAGGAATAGCAGCAAAGGGAAGAAGAAAATTCAAAATCTTCATTTTTTACACTCGCATGTTCTTGTTTTTGAAATTTTACAAGGGGTAAAAGGAGAGAAATCTTCCTAAAATTTGTAACCCAATCTCTCTCGAGTAAGGAAATATATCATATGTGTATGTCAAGTGCTCTGCGGGAGCACTACAAGGCTCAGAAGGGAACGAGCAACAATGGGATTTTGGAGAGTTTTTCAGAAATGGTTTTTGGGGGCATGTTACATTTAGGAAGCCTCTTTGGTGCCAGAACAGCAAAAAAAAAAAACACATGGCATATTATTTTGGAAACTACACCCTACAGGTTTTTGACGACTTTTTGTTAAAGTTGGATGTGTAAATGATTTTTTTTTCCATTAAAGTGCTGGTTTTCCCCAAATTTTATATTTTTACAAGGGTAATAGGAGAAAATGCCCCCCAAAATTTGTAACCCCATCCCTTCTGAGTATGGAAAAAAACCATGTGTGGATGTCAAGTGCACTGCAGGCACACTACAATGCTCAGAAGAGAAGAAGAGTCACATTTGGCTTTTGGAAAGCAAATTTTGCTGAAATGGTTTTTGGGGAGCATGTCCCATTTAGGAAGCCCCTATGGTGCCAGAACAGCAAAATAAAACCCACATGGCATACTATTTTGGAAACTACACCCCTCAAGGAATGTAACAAGGAGTACAGTGAGCCTAAACACCCCACAGGTGTTTGACAACTTTTTGTTAAAGTTGGATGTGTAAATGATTTTTTTTCACTAAAATGCAGTTGTTCCCCCAAATTTTACCTTTTTACAAGGGGTAATAGGAGAAAATGCCCACCAAAATTTGTAACCGCATCTCTTTTGAGTATGGAAGTACCCCATATGTGGATGTCAAGTGCACTGCGGGCACACTACAATTTGCAAATTTTGCTGAAATGGGGGGGCATGTCGTATTTAGGAAGCCCCTAGGTGCCAGAACAGCAAAAAAAAAATACATGGCATACTATTTTGGAAAGTACACCCCTCAAGGAACGTAACAAGGGGTATAGTGAGCCTTAACACCCCACAGGTGTTTGACAACTTTGGATGTGTAAATTTTTTTTTTTTCCCCTAATATTACATTTTTACAAGGGGTATTAGGAGAAAATGCCCCCAAAATTTGCAACCCCATCTCTTCTGAGTATGGAAGTACCCCATGTGTGGACATCAAGTGCACTGCGGTTGTACTACATTGCTCAAAAGAGAAACAGTCACATTTGCTAATTTTGCTGAAATGGGAGGCATGTCGCATTTAGGAATCCCCTATGGTGCCAGAAAAAAAAACACATGGCATACTATTTTGTACACTACACCCCTCAAGGAATGTAACAGGCAGTGTAGTGAGCCTTAACACCCCACAGGTGTTTGATAAATGTTCATTAAAGTGGGATGTGAAAAGGAAAAATTTGATATTTTACACTAAAATGCTGGGGTTACCCCAAATTTTTCATTTTCACAAATGGTAAAAGAAGAAAATGTCACCATAAATTTGTAAATACATTTCTTTGGAATAAGGACATACCTCATATCTGGGTGTAAGCAGCTGTGCGATGCACACCAGTCACGGAAGAGCAGGATCACAGTCAGGGGCCTTGAGCATGTGTATAGCTGCCTATAAAGTCAAAACAGTGGGACTCTTACATGGGGTAAATTACTAAAATCGGGTATAGTGGGACATAAAATCATAAAACAGGTTATGTTCCCAGAATGATGACCCAGAGCATAGCCAAAACTAAAAAATATGCCCACCCCAAACCCTATGCTCTGAATCATCATTCTGGGAATGTGATGTGTGTGGCCATCCTTGACCTGTTGCCCCAAATGCGCACACCGCTCAGGTGGAGAGAGTGCACTGCACATTTGAGGCAACATAAAAATTTCCACAATGTTAGTGACTCAATCACCCATTTTTAGAAAAAAAAATACCCCCAGAAGTCTTTTCAGTTTTTTTTGTTTTTTTATAAAATAGTTTTTTGGGCAATTTTGTGGTTTTATGGAGTTGAAACTTGGATGTACTCTGGACTCGGTACATTGGGGTCAAATTATGGAATATTTTAATGAAAAGGGAAAATGTAGTACTCCATGGAAGTGTGATACTCCCTGAAGCAGTTTTTAATGCAGAGGCCGGGATGATTGGGGCAAGTGTCACACTGAGTGGTGGTGTCCTTCCATATCCCCCTCTTGTGACACACTCTGCATTTTTTTCTGGGATCGTCCATTCTTTCCATTATGTGGGACTTCACATGGATAGTGCTGGCCTGGGATGATCCTGGCACCTATAACTTCAGCTCCTTGGGAAGTCTGCCCTGCTCTTTCCTGGTCGCCAAAGATAAGGGCCTTTAGGACTTCTTTTTGGAACTGGAGGAATGTCCCTGTGTTGCCAGCATGCTGGGACAGTACAAAAGAGTTTTACATGGCAACTTTTTTTTACCATATCTGTTTTGCACATGGCGGTGTATGGCTTGAGGACTTGATCAGAGAGATCAACTCCCCTATATAGTGATTGTAGCCCAGAATACAATCAGGCTTGAGGACCGTTGTTGTGGTACCTTGCACTGGGACAGGTGAGCTGCCATAAGCATGAATTGTGGTCAACATAAGGGCATCCCTCTTATCCTTATACCTGACCAGCAACAGGTTTTCATGGGTAAGGGCACGGTACTCACCCTTGAGCATAGGTGTCTGAACAAAATTTAGAGGGAGGCCTCTTTGGTTCTTCTACATGGTTCCACAAGTGGATGTGGATCTGGCAGCAAGGGATGTGAACAGAGGGATGCTGGTATAAAAGTTTTCCACGTAAAGGTGGTAACCCTTATCCAGCAATGGGTGCAAAAGGTCCCAAACGATTTTCCTACTAACACCCAGAGTGGGGGACATTCTAGGGGTTCAATACGGGAATCTCGTCCCTCATATACTCTAAACTTGTAAGTGTACACGGAGGTACTCTCACAAAGTTTGTAGAGTTTCACGCCATACTGCGCCCACTTCGAGGGAATATACTGGCAGAAGATAAGTCTCTCCTTAAAACTGATAAGAGACTCATCTGCAGGAGCTCCCTGAGGGGTATGTAGGCCTCCAAAAATTTGGCCCCAAATGATCGATGAATGGCCTCACTTTGTAAAGCTGGTCATAGGTGGGATCACCTCGGGGGGACATGCTGCATTCAGTGTAATGGAGGCATTTCCGAATGGCCTCGAATGGCCTCCGTGCCATGACCATACTGTAAAGCGGGGTCTGGTAGAGGATGTCCCCACTCCAGTACTGTCTGACTCTGTGTTTTTTGACCAGGCCCATATGCAGCTCGAGGCCCCAAAATGTTCTCATTTCGGCTGGATCAATGGCGCACCATTCATTGGGCCTAGCCAAAAGCGAATCTGGATGTTGGGCGATGAACTGTTGGGCATACAGATTCGTCTGCTCCACCATATGATTGACAAAGCTGTCATAACTAAATAGTCAATATCAGTGTATCCAGCCGTGTAAATCCGGATTCCTGAATCGCCAACAAACTCAGGAATCCGTGGCTGATAACCCTCTGGGGGTCTCCAGACAGTTTCACGGGAAGAGGGCTCTGGTACACATGTCTGGGGGGTCGGACTCCAATGACGAGCGTCATGGACACTCGTACTAGTGTCAGCCACTGGGTCACTCTCATGGGGAGGTGCGTGGCCTTGCCTAGTGGCGTCTCTGCTGCCGTACAGGGGACTCATCATCAGTGCTAGATGATGAGGAGGACGAGGAAGAACACAGAGAAGTAAGATCTTCCTCCTCCTCGGAGGCAAGTAAAGCATATGCCTCTGCTGCCTAAAATGCCTGGAGCGCCATCATCTTTTTTCTACAGTGGCAGGGGGTGAGGGGAGGGGTCGGTGTCAGGGGGGAGGGTGTGTGTCTGTGTGGGGGGGAAGTATGTAGTGTGTGTGCTTGGTGTAACATTTATATATATATAACGGTGTGTGATTATAAATCACATACTGTTATATGGGGAAAAAATGCTGCGGCCCCCCCCAAAAAATGAGGGGACCAAATGCAGCACCCTGAACCCCTAATAGGGCCCGGGTCACGTTGAAAAATATGTGCCCTTGAGGACCTATTAGAGGTTCAGGGGGGAAAAAAATTTTTTTAACTTATTTTTACGTGAACTCCTACCTGTCCCTGCAGGTGAAGAGGGGCACATATCTCGGCTGAGGGGGGGTCCCTGGCTCCTTCTCACAGTTCTGCCCGCTAATTGAACTCAGTGGGCTTGCAGAGCTGCGAGAAGGGGACGTTAACCCCTCCCCAGCCGGCTGCTATTGGTCGGATGACCAATAGCAGTGCTCCTGGGGGTGACAAAATCGCCACCTCCCCATAGATACAGGAGGTGATCAGGGGTGTATTCTGCACCCCGATCACCATGTCTCATCAGGTCACACTTGATCTGTATGACCAGAATCGCCGCAAATCGCCGGTGTGAATTCCCCAGCGATTTGCGGCGATCATGGAGGGGTCTCAGGATCCCCCTGGGCATTTGAACGGGGTGCCTGCTGATAGATAGCCCTTAACTACCAGGGTGTCAGGGCGTACATGTACGCCAGTGGTCACTAAATGGTTAAGGACCAGGCCAATTTTCGTTTTTGCACTTTCCTTTTTCCTCCTCCGCTTCTAAAAATCATAACATAATTTTGCACCTGCAGACCCATATAATGGCTTGTTTTTTGCATCACATATTGAACTTTGTAATGACATCATTTATTTTCTACCAAAATCTGCGGAAAAAAACAAGAAAACATTATTTGTAAAGTGTAATAAAAAAAATTCAATTTTGTAACTTTTGGGGGCTTCCATTTCTATGCAGTGCACTTTTTGGTAAAAATAAAAAATGACAACTTATCTTTATTCTGTAGGTCAATACAGTTACAAGGATACCAATTTATGTAGGTTTTATTTTATTTTACTACTTAAAAAAAAAAAAAAAATTATAACTACATGCACCAAAATTTGTTATGTTTAAAATTGACATCTTCTGTGCTGTGATCTGTAGATTTTATTGGTACCATTTTTTTTTCAAAGTATATCTTTATTAAGTTTTCATATAAACATGTAAACACATAAGGTCAAATATGGCAAAGTGTCGTACACAATCAACTAAGAACAAATCTCACAAAATAAACAGTGGATTCACAGGTAACAGCGACTTCCACAGTCATGGGATAACCGCTCTGGCCGCTAGCAAGAGATGTTGGAGTAATTTAGTGGAAGAGCCGGCATGGAAGTCAGGGGTATAGAGAGGAGGAGTAGCACAGGAGATTTTGGGATTGTATGCGAGACTAGTCTGGAAATTATACTTAGTGTCTGGGACCAAAAGGAGTATTGGTACCATTTTTATTTTGACGGGACTTTTTGATCGCTTTTTATTTTATTTTTTTATGGTGTATGAAGTGACCAAATTAGAATTTGGGACTTGGTACTTCATCGACCGTGAGGTTTAACTAACCTTATATTTTAATGGCTCAGACATTTTATGGTACCATATGTGATAATTTTTATTTTATTAAAAAAATTTGGAAAAGGGGGAGGGGTTCAAACTTTTATTAAAAAGGGTTAATTCACTGCTGAAGCTTTCTGAAGCAGCAAAGGACCGATCGGACGGCAAAAAGGTAGGTAAGGGCCCTCCCGCCGTCCACTCAGCTGATTGGGACATTGCGATTTTACACCCTCGGTCCTTAGGGTGTTAAATACATAGGGGGAGATTTATCAAAACCTTTCCAGAGGAAAAGTTAATGAGTTGTCCATAGCAACCAATCAGATTGCTTCTTTCATTTTGTAGAGGCCTTTTCAAAAATGAAAGAAGCAATCTGATCGGTTGCTATGGGCAACTAAGCAACGTTTCCTCTGGATATGTTTTGATGAATCTCCCCTCATAGTGTCTGTGTGTTTATTGATCTGAACTCACGGCTGGCCAGCCACACCTATACCTCGATTTGAACCCACACAGGTGACCCCAAACCGGAAAGTTTTCCACATCAGTGGTTAATAGTGTTGCTCACGAATATTCGCAATTCGAATATTCGTCGCGAATATCGCATATTTGCGAATTTGCGAATATTACGAATTTCGCGATTACAATTCGCTATTACGAATATTCGTCTTTTTTTCAAACTGTTATAAAAACTGAGCACATTGTAGGGATCTCCTTCGACTGATAAATGGAATGCTTGTATCATTTCATTAAAGACCCAGGGATGAGACTGTGAGGCGAAAGGTTTATGCATGCAAATATTCGCAATTCGAATATTCACAATGCGTATATTAGTGGAAATTCCGCCCTACTTATGCCTGTGAGCCAATGAGAGTTTTGCAAGCACAGTTGTCAGAGCTTAGCAACGTCCCTAGCAACGTCCCTCACATGATGTTATAGCGCGCATGCGCAGACGAACAAAATTTCGCTATTAATTTCGCATTCGCAATAGTGAAATTTCGCTATTCAAAAAAACATAATGAATATAACGAATATTCGAATTTAATAAATATGGGACGAATATTCGTCCTCATATTCTCTAAATATCGCAAATTCAAATATGGCATATGCTGCACATCACGGATAAGTTGGACCTCTCAGATCGACAGGCAAGGATAATTATGTCAAGTTTTCAGGGGAACTGGCTGTTTAATGATCTGTTAAAGGGGTACTCCGCCCCTGGACATCTTATCCCCTATCCAAAGGATAGGGGATAAGATGTTAGATCGGCGCGGTCCCACTGCTGGGGGCCCAGGGGATCGCCGCTGCGGGACCCCGCCATCATTACTCCACAGAGCGAGTTCGTGTGTGCGTAATGACGGGCGATACAGGGGCCGGAGTAGCGTGACATCATGGCTCCGCCCCTCATGACATCACGGTCCGTCCCCTTAATGCAAGTCTATGGCAGTAGGCATGACAACCTCCACACCCCCTCCCATAGACTTGTATTGACGGGGCAGGCCGTGACATCATGAGGGGCGGAGCCGTGATGTAACGATGCTCCGGCCCCTGTATTGCCCGTCATTACGTGCAGAGCGATCTCGCTCTGCGCAGTAATGATAGCGGGGTGCTGCAGCTGCGATCCCCGGGGTCCCCACCAGCGGGACCCCGGCGATCTGATATCTTATCCCCTATCCTTTGGATAGGGGATAAGATGTCTAGAGGCGGAGTACCCCTTTAAGTTTACAGATACGGTTGGCTTTCAGAAAGTGGGTATATATACAGGAAAACTGACTGTGCTAAGGCACAGGAAAGGCTCCTTCCACCGGCTTGGTTCTTGGAATGCCTATCTATAAGCTTGAGTATCACATTATTCTGGAAATAACTATGAAATGACTTTGCTATGTTAGCTTTTATGTTTCAGATGGTTGCATTCTTATATTACCCCTGGCACATCGTCAGATCGGCTTGACTTCCACTCATGTCGTCGCTAATTAATAGGGTTACAGTTTATGTGCTGTTTGTTTTGATTCATTGTTTGGTTCTGTGCATGACCTGTCATGTCTACAGGTTAAATTGTGTTTAACAGGTCACGCTTTCAGGCAGATGTTATAACTAGAACATATGTACTCAGTCAGATGATGATATACACTGGCTTGTAGGTTTTCATTGTCACAGGTCCTCATGTACCATTTCCCTAGTTGTGTTCATGTTGCCCTTTTTTCAACTTCAGTTGCCTGTGCATCAGCTGGGACAAAGATGATGCTGCAGCCGGACAGGATTATGTTGTTAATAGTATGGTGCCTCCAAGTTTTTTATGATTTCTATAAAAAGGACATATATTTTTTTTTATTAAGTATATTAGAAAGGTTAATGTTTTGTTAAGATATACAACATAAAAAACATTTTTGATTCCGACAGTGTCCATTTAAATTGTAACATAGAATCCATATCAGATCAACAATTTAAGAAGCCTCATGTAAACATACCTCTGAAAATCTGGCAAAACTTGAAGAAGCTGTTCTCTTGTTAATATTTTTGGACCACACTGTTTGCTTTGGCCATGAAAAACAAAAGTATTACATTTATGAGCATCCTGAGGGCAATGAACAGATAAACTTTGTAATCTAATTAATGAAAACATTTTATTAGCCGCGTTTCAACCATCGAAGGAGCAATTTGATTCCCAGACAAGTCGTTTCAATTGGATTTTTCTTTTTCACCTTTGTAATCAAGAACGCCCCTCCCCCTCCCTCCATGTATTTGTTTATGTAATCATCGCTATGGTGTTATAAATAGGTTTCCATTACGAGAAAAGACAAATAAAATTAAACTGGTTTTACCTGTTCTAGCATTAATTTGGTTAATTAACAGACAAGATAGCTTCAAAGCACATGAAGAATTACCAGGCACCCGACAAACATTGAATGCTAATGCGAAAACTATAGGAAGCCCATGTATTTATTTCCAACACATAACTCAAAAGCTTTTAATTACATTTAATGAAAAATGTTCCTTGACCCTCACATCTCGTGAATGCCGGCTCCTGACAAGGAAAAATGACTTGCTTTTAATTTAAGTTGTGCTTTCTTCTCCATCTTTAAATAAATATGGCAGAGGTTACAAGACTTTTATACATTTTCCCAAACTAAGCACGCTTCTGAGTGTGTTTGTGCCACAAAAAACTTCTCATTCTACTTCCCTTCAGAATACTGTATCTCCACCTACAGTAAAGAATTGACTTGGACTCTGAGTTGTAGCAGAAACAATCAGAAGAATAGTTTTTTTTTTTTTCCATAAATAAAGAACAAAGAATAGAAAAAGAAAGTCTGGATATATGCTATGTTGTTCATTATTTTTTGTAAATTGAAATAAAAAAATAAAAAAACAAGAAGAAGCAAACTAAGGCTACAGCTTTGTGTAACTAACCTCAAAAATTGTGTCTATTTATAAAGGTGTTTTTTAATTTTTTGTTTTTTTTATTTTTTCTAATTAGAAGTCATGTGATATCTATTGAACAATATGGGGAAAAAGGTGCCAAAAATTTGCAACCTACTTGCACACATGTCGTGTTCTATGGGAAGAAAAACATCTTGAAAAAAAAATCATACACAAAATATGCAATGATTTTGAAAAACTGTCACTGACCCTAAAAATGCCCTAAAAAGTTAAACAATTGAAAAAATAACCCTGATGTAAGGATAGACTTCTCATATTTTCCTATTTACTGTCAGCTAGTTACTGTTTTTTTTTTTTTTTTTTTAAATACTGTGTCTGTTTCCAGTCTTAGACTATGTGCACACTTTTTTTTATCCCTATTTCAGCCTTCATGGTCTGCTATTTGTAAAATCTTTGAGGTGATTTTGACATTTGATCATTGACAATGATTTTTTTTTTCAGATTTAGTTTCAAATGTCACAAATGTTTATAAATTTCAGCTGTTTACTATTGTCACTTTAACAGATGGAAATTAACAAGAAGATTAAAAAATTCTTGTTTTTCATTTTGTTCCATAATAATTCTGCACATATTTAGTTGCCTAATAATTATGAATACATAGATATTCTCTTTAGAAAGTCAAAACTTAAATATGTTTAAACTGTAATAGAAAAAACAGCCACTAGATGGCTCTGTTCTGATCCCTGCCACAATTAATACAGAGAGTTTGGACTCCTCCCAGTCTGGCAGGAGACCAAACTCATGAAGTGCTTCTGGCTGCACTGAGCTTGATTGACAGCTGCACAGAGCCTCACTAAAAGCTTCACAAACTGAAAGCTGCACAGAGCCTCACTGAAAGATGCTCAGAGCCTCACTGAAAGCTGCATAGACTGAAAGCTGCACATATTGAAAGCTGCACAGAGCCTCACTGAAAGCTGCACAGAGCCTAAGTTCTTCTATTCATCACAGCACTACAAAGATGTGAGGGCAGAAGTGGTCCCCCAGCAGGCTTCAGTGATGTCATGCCTGCTGGGGAATGGCCACTTTCTCCTGCTGATAAATTGCACTATGTGAGTAAAAAGAACAGTAAGATACAGAGCTTTTTAATAGAGATGAGCAAACTTTTCAAAAATTCGATTCGGCCGATTCGCCGAATTTTCCGGAAAAGTTTGTTTCGATCTGAATTTTTTCGCGGCGGAGCTATATTTAAAAAGGCTATTTCTAGCCTACTTACAGCCTCTATAGGGGTATAGAACACTTTTCTGTGTTCTAAAACGCATATTGAGTGTGCTGGGTTAGTGAAATAATACTGTTATTCAGAATAACATGCAGATTACCGGCATCGCTTTTAGAATCACTGCCGCACAGCAGCACAATGACAGAGCCTGGTGGTGGCATCAGTGTCAGGAGACCATATAGTGACTGAATGACTGTGTGGAGGGGTTGGCAGCATGAGGAGACCATTTAGTAGCTGAATGGCACAGCGTTGAGGGGTTGTCCGCATGAGGACACCCTATAGTGGCTGAATGACACAGCCTGGATGAGGCTGAAGCATGAGGACACCATATAGTGGCAGAATGACACAGCATGGAGGTGTTGTCAGCATGAGGAGACCATATAGTGGCTTAATGACACAGCATGGATGTGTTGGCAGCATGAGGAGACAATTTAGTGGCTGAATGGCACAGCGTTGAGGTGTTGGCAGCATGAGGACACCATATAGTGGCTGAATGACACAGCTTGGATGAGGCTGAAGCATGAGGACACCATATAGTGGCTCAATGACACAGAATGGAGGTGTTGGCAGCATGAGGACACCATATGGTGGCTGAATAGCACAGTGTGGAGGTCTTTGCAGCATGAGGACACCATATAGTGGCTGAATGACACAGCTTGGATGAGGCTGAAGCATGAGGACACCATATAGTGGCTGAATGAAACAGCTTGGATGAAGCTGAAGTATGAGGACACCATATAGTGGCTGAATGACACAGCTTGGATGAGGCTGAAGCATGAGGACACCATATAGTGGCTGAATGACACAGCATGGAGGTGTTGGCAGCATGCGGAGACCATATAGTGGATGAATGGCACAGCCCGGAGTTGCCAGCAGCATGAGTAGGCACTAGGCCTTCACAATCCCTAAGATTAAAAGATGATTTAAACCGAAGATTTTGGATAGCGGGTGCTACCTATGAGAAAATTTTATATTACCAGAACCAGGCCCCACAGCGGCATCAGTAACCCATATATTGCCTAAATGACACAGCCTGGAGTTTGCTGATGCACGAGTACACACCAGGGCTTCACAATCCCTCCAAAAAAACACCACAATTTTAGAAATTTTTGAAAAAGATTTTGGATAGCGGGTGCTACCTATGAGAAAATTTTAAATTACACGACCCAGGCCCCACAGCGGCATCAGCAATCCATATATTGCCTGAATGACACAGCCTGGAGTTGGCTGATGCACGAGTACACACCAGGGCTTCACAATCCCTCCAAAAAAACACCACAATTTTAGACATTTTTGAAAAAGATTTTGGATAGCGGGTGCTACCTATGAGAAAATTTGAAATGACCAGACCCAGGCCCCACAGTGGTATCAGCAACCTATATATTGCCTGAATGACACAGCCTGGAGTTGGCTGATGCACGAGTACACACCAGGGCTTCACAATCCCTCGAAAAAACATCACAATTTTAGAAATTTTTGAAAAAGATTTTGGATAGCGGGTGCTACCTATGATAAAATTTGAAATTACCAGACCCAGGCCCCACAGCGGCATCAGCAACCCATATATTGCCTGAATGACACAGCCTGGAGTTGGCTGATGCACGAGTACACACCAGGGCTTCACAATCCCTCCCAAAAAACACCACAATTTTAGAAATTTTTGAAAAAGATTTTGGATAGCGGGTACTATCTATGAGAAAATTTGAAATTAACAGACCCAGGCCCAGCAGCACCATGATTTTTTTATTTGAAATTTAAAACAACCTTTGCGTGTCCCGGACCCCAGCGTGTGGGTACGAAGGACCAAATCCAACAAGCAAACAAAGGGCTCATGTGGCCGTGAGATTTAGGCGAAACGTCTTCATTGCCCTGACCGGCCATTGTTTTCAAGACTTCTCGCCAAGGCAAACCATGTGAAGAACAGCGTGACACGGCCGTGACCTGCACACATGGAAGGGCCACTAAGACTTGTCCGGGCAGTGGAGGCTTAAGACACAGTGGAGGATGTGGAGGTGGAGTAGCACACTGTCGCAGGACCAATGGGCTGACAGAGTGTAGCAGGTAGCAGCATTGAGTACACACCAGGGCTTCAGAATCCCAAAGAAAAAACAACTATTTTTAAATAATTTTAAGAATATTTAGGACAGTGGGTGATACCTATATGTTGCATGAATGACAAACCCTGGAGTTGGCTGATGCACGAGTACACACTAGGGCTTCACAATCCCTCAAAAAAAACAACAGCAATTGTAGAAATTTATGAAGAAGACTTATGGATAGCGGGTGCTACCTATGAGAAAATCAGAAATTCCCAGATCCAGGCCAAGCAGCACCATCAGTAAACCATATATTGCCTGAATGACACAGGCTGGAGTTGGCTGATGCATGAGTACGCACCAAAGCTTCACAATCCCTAATAAAAAAGACAAACATTTTTGACGAAAAATGTTAACAAAAATTTAGGACAGCGAGTGCTCTCCATATATTACCAGAATGAAGCAGCCTGGAGTTGGCTGCAGCATGAGGAGAAAATTGAAATGTGTAATTTTTTTATTTGAAATTTAAATCAAAATTTGTGTCTTGGACCCAGCCGTGTGGGTACAAAGGACCTAATCTCACAAGCACCCACAGGGCTCATGTGGCCGTAAGATGTAGGTGCAACGTCTCCATAGCCCTGACCGGCAATTTTTGGTTTTTGTACCTTTGTTTAAGAACAAGCGCATATCCAAGAGTCCAGAAGACTCTATAATACAGGACGGTGGACCACCAAAAGACATTCTTCTATAAAAGATTTTTTTATGAAATAAAGAAGCAGAGTTCATCCCTCTGCATATTTTTTTTGAAAATTTTACGTAAAAATCACACGCAACAATTGTTCAATGGTGTAATGGTTATTATTGTGGGAAATTCAAGTTTATTACTGTGATAATTATCAGAAAATTTGAAAAAACACTACCCTAGAGTGTTTAATAACCCCATACATTGCACCATAAATGTTGAAGTTTAAAAAAATAATATCTAACATTAATATCTAACATTAAATAAAAATAAATCCTAACATTAAAGGCCCAAGCCCAGAAGCATCAGGAAGTCAAGCACTTCCTGAAAGACACAGGTGCAGTCAGGAGTAGGCATCAGCAGTACCCAAGAGGCTTTAATAACCCCTTACATTGCACAATCACTCGCGAAATCGAGCAATAACAGGTGTGTCATGCCCTCAGATGTCCGGGGCTGCACGCGCGCTACACTGAATGGACCAGCGTGTGTCTTTCTTACACCGACAGGTGCGGGTAACCCCCTTCGCGATAGGGATCAGGGATTGCAATTATTTGCCAGGAAAGAAGAATCACAATTAAGCGCAGGTCATAAGCTCGGGTTCATTGAGTCCCTGCCCTTTGTACACACCGCATGTCTCTACTAACGATTGGATGGTTTAGTGAGGTCCTCGGATCGGCCCCGGCGGGGTAGGAGAAGGCCCTAGCAGAGCGCCGAGAATTTAAAGATCATTGTTGAAATTAGCATTAAGCATGTATTAGCTACTGCTAAACTTCCAAAAATTTAAGGCCCAAGGCCTGAGGCATCAGGGAGGCAATTATATCCTGAACGACACAGAATGAGTCAGGAGCAGTCATTCACAGTACCCAAGAGGATTTCCTAACCAGCCCCTTACATTTAAAGATCAATGTTGAAATTTGCATTAAGCATGTATTTAGCTACTGCTAAATATCCAAAAATTGAAGGCCCAAGTCCTGAGGCATCAGGGAGGCAAGTAGTTCCCGAAAGACACAGAATGAGTCAGGAGCAGTCATTCGCAGTACCCAAGAGGGTTTCATAACCATCCCCTTACATTTAAAAGTCAATGTTGAAATTTGTATTAAGCATGTATTTAGCTACTGTTAAACATCCAAAAATTGAAGGCCCAAGGCCTGAGGGCAGGGAGGCAAGAAGTTCCTGAAAGACACCGAATGAGAATGGAGCAGGCATTCGCAGTACCCAAGAGGGTTTCATAACCCCTTACATTTAAAGATCAATGTTGACATTTGCATTAAGCATATATTTAGCTACTGCTAAACATCCAAAAATTAAAGGCCCAAGGCCAGGAGCATCAGTGAGGCAAGTAGTTCCTGAAAGACACAGGATGAGCCAGGAGCAGGCAATCGAAGTACCCAAGAGGGTTTCCTAACCAACCCCTTACATTTAAAGATGAATGTTGAAATTTGCATTAAGCATGTATTTAGCTACTGCTAAACATCCAAAAATTAAAGGCCCAAAGCCAGAAGCATCAGTGAGGCAAGCAGTTCCTGAAAGACACAGGATGAGCCAGGAGCAGGCAATCACAGTACCAAAGAGGGTTCCATAACCCTAATTGATATCCCAAGAGGGTTTCATAAACAACCATAATTGGGAAATGTTGGTGTAGCAGCTTGGTCAATCTACTCTGGGCATCTGGCATTGGTGGCTGGAAATCCTGGCTGATCCATCCCTGATTGATCTTGACAAACGTCAGTCTCTCCACATTTTTAGTGGACAGAAGAGTTCGCCTTGGGGTGACTATGGCCCCGGCTGCACTAAACACCTGCTCTGATGGCACACTACTGGCTGGGCAGGACAGCTTTTCCAGGGCAAACTCTGCTAGTTGTGGCCATAAATCAAGTTTGGCTGCCCAGCAGTCCAGCGGACCTTCAATGGTTGTTGGCATGGCCATGTCAAGGTATGCCACCACCTGCTGGTTCAGGTCCTGCTCCATGTCTACCTGCTGCTGATGAGTCGCTTCACTATGCGGGTGAAGAAAGCTACTCATCAGCGACTGTAGACTCAGGCTGCTGCTGATTGAGCTGGTACTGCTCTTCCCACCCCTCCCCTCCCCAGCAGCCATGGCAGTGGAAGGTGAGCGCAGAGGGCCCCCCGAGTCAGACCTGCGAGTGGATGGACCATGTGGCCGATAGGCATCAGCCAACTGACTACGTAGAATCTCTCTGTAGTAGGTCAGTTTGTCCTTCCTCTCAGTGGGTGTAAAAAAGGCCCCCATTTTGGGAAGGTAGCGAGGGTCTAATAAGGTGGAGATCCAGAGGTCCTCACGCTTACGAATTTTGACAATTTGGGGGTCACTACGCAAGCAACTGAGCATGCATCGTGCCATTTGTGGCCGTGACTAGGAGGGACTACCTGCCTTCATCTCCCCTGCATACTGCCACGGTGTGTCTGGGTCCTCTGTCTCAACTTCCTCATAACCCTCCAGCTCCTCAGGCTGCTCCTGCTCCTCCTCTCCTGTCAGAAAACTAGAAACACCAGCCATCTCATCCAACCTAAACTGTGCTCTGCTCTGCCCCTCATCATCATCCTCATCCAGTTCAGCCCCCACAGGGCTCATGTAGCCTTGAGATAGGCACAACATCTGCATTGCCGTGACCAGCCATGGTTTCAATCATTTGTTGCAGGAAATGTAGGAAATGTAGGAGTGGAATTACGTCGTTCATGGCATAATCCAGGCGACTCACAAATAATGTGGCTTCCTCAAAGGGCCTCAGCAAACGGCAGGTGTCACGTATGAGCTGCCACTGGTTCACATTGAAGTTACACAGGGGAGTACTCCTATCTGCTTGGATCATCAAGAAATCGGTGATGGCTTTTCTTTGTTCGTATAGTCTGTCCAACATATGGAGGGTGGAATTCCAACGTGTGGCAACGTCACAAATAAGACTATGATGTGGGATACCGTTCTGACGCTGCAGCTCAAGGAAAGTGTGCTTGGCGGTGTATGAGTGGCTGAAGTGCATGCACAGTTCCCTTGCCATTTTCAGGATGTTTTGCAAATGGGCTGAAGACTTGAGGAAGTGCTTGAAAACCAAATTCAACACATGTGCCATGCAGTGCGCTTGTTTCACACTTCCTTGTTGCAGCACGGACACAATGTTCTTCCCGTTGTCTGTCACCATGGTTCCCATTTCCAGATTTCGTGGAGTAAGCCATACTCGGATTTCTTTACGAATGAACTTTAGCAGTTTCTCCCCTGTGTGACTTCGTTCGCCAAGGCAAACCATGTGAAGAACAGCTTGACATCGCCGTGCCCTACACATATGGTATAATGAAGGGCCACCGAGATTTGGACGTGCAGTGGTGGCGAGGACATGGTGGAGGATGAGGAGGCGGCGTCGCACACTGTAACAGGACCAACTGCCTGGGAGCGAGAGCGTGGAGGAGGAAGCGGTGTGACCTGTCCAAGTTGCTGTTGTGGCTGTGCAGGAACCACATTTACCCAGTGAGCCGTAAAAGACAAGTATTGTCCCTGCCCGTAGTTACAGCTCCACACGTCGGTCCTGCCGTGCACTTTTGAACACACCGACAGGCTCAAGGACTGGCCCCCCTTCTCTTGTACAAACTTATGCAGGGCTGGTACTGCCTTCTTCGCAAAGAAATGACGGCTTAAGACTCTCCACCTCGGCTCGGCACAAGCCATCAATTCTCGGAAAGGTGCAGAGTCCACCACTTGAAAAGGGAGGGAATGCAACCCCAGCAACTTGGACAGGAGCACATTCAGCTTCTGCGCCGTTGGATGAGTGGGCACATACTGTTGTCTCTTGGACATTGCTTCGCCGATGGATTGTTGGCGGAATGGCTGACTAAAAGCGGGAGAAGCAGGAGCTACAGAAGGAGGGTTTGACACACAGCTCCCTTCGGCTGAGGTGGTGGAACCTTGGCTGGATGAAGGAGGGAGCGGATGGCCACTGGTTGATGCAGCAGGCTGGACCACTACATCGGAGCCACGGTTCTCCCAGGCCGCTTTATGGTGGTGAAGCATGTGTTGACGCAGGGCCGTGGTGCCAACATTGGGACCCTGACCACGCTTCACCTTCTGCCGACAGATCTTGCATGTGGCTACCTGAACTTCCTCCGGATGCCTTATGAAAAACTTCCACACCGCCAAGTAGCTGATTTTCCCACCCGCAGTCCCCACTAATTGACTGCTACTGGCGCCGTCTCCAGGAACCCCTGTTCCACTACCTCCCGGAAAGGTAGGCTGCGTCAAAGCAGCTGGCCTCCACCGGGCATGTTTGACTCCTGAATTTCTACTACTGCCACCACGCTGACTGCCAACCGTGCTACCGCCTTGCTGCCTCAAGGGCAACCTGCAACTCTCTTCTCCTGATGATGATGAAGCCCCTTCTGCACCCGGCTCCCAATTGCGATCGGCTTCATCATCTTCAACAGTTGTGTGCACGTCACTGATGTCCTCCTCAGGTTCCCCAACAGTGTCTGCTTCAGGACCCTGAACACTTGCAACACCGCCTCCCATGTCACTCTCCGCATCACTACTTGGCCGCCTAGCGGAGCAAGCGGCGCATGTCTCCTCTCCTTCTTGGCTGTCCAGTAGCTGCTGACTGTCCTCTATTGGATCGTCCTCAGTAAATAGTGGAGCTGAACCCACAGCATAAGATACTTCTTTAGGAGAGGGAACAGCATAGGACAAAGGCAATGGGAGGACATGGACTGCTCCCGGGCCATGCCAACTGAGGGTTGTGTCTGAGGAACCCACCGACTGTTGACTGGGGGTGTCAGATGTCACTTGTGATAATGTGGATGAGCGTGTTAACCAATTGACGACGGCAGATGGGTTGCTGGTGGAGACACGACCGCTGGCTGATAACGGGAGCTCAGGCCTCTCGCTGCGACTCCTGCTGCCACTCGCCCCAAGTCTGCTGCCAATTCTGCCTGAAGTATTTAGGCCTCTGCCAGTCCTCTGTGTACATCCTAGCACTTCTCTGCCTGTCATACTTAGTGCGTTTATGAGGGTATTACAATAAACTACACTACTCTTTAAACAGTATTTGTCTAGAACAGCAGCAGGTGATTACTTACGGCTGTCCTTGAACAGTATGTAGGCCCTTGACAGATTAACAGGTACTAGATGGTACTATACTTGAATGTACCTATGCGGTATGGACTGATGAGGGCAATAATATGTCTAACTATTAGCAGAAAAAAAACTCTGTATTTTTGTAAAACACCAGCCGGTGGATACTATTGTTTGGACTTTGATGGTTTGGAGCACCTTGACAGATTAATAGGTACTAAATGGTACAATACTTGGATGTACCTATGGGGTATGCACTGATGAGGACAGTAATATGCCTAACTATTAGCAGAAAAAACTCTGTATTTTTGTAAAACACCAGCCTGTGGATACTATTGTTTGGACTTTGACGGTTTGGAGCACCTTGACAGCTACTAAATGGTGCAATACTTGTATGTACCTATGCGGTATGCACTGATGAGGGCAGTAATATGCCTAACTATTAGCAGAAAAAAAATCTGTATTTTTGTAAAACACCAGCCGGTGGATACTATTGTTTGGACTTTGACGGTATGGAGCACCTTGACAGCTTAACAGGTACTAAATGGTACAATACTTGGATGTACCTATGCGGTAGGCACTGATGGGGGCACTAATATGCCTAACTATTTGCAGAAAAAACTCTGTATTTTTGTAAAACACCAGCCGGTGGATACTATTGTTTTAACTTTGACGGTATGGAGCACCTTGACAGCTTAACAGGTACTAGATGGTACAATACTTGGATGTACCTATGCAGTATGCACTGATGAGGGGCTATTAGTAGAAAAAACTCTGTATTTTTGTAATACACCAGCCGGTGGATACTATTGTTTGGACTTTGACGGTATGGAGCACCTTGACAGCTTAACAGGTACTAAATGGTACAATACTTGGATGCACCTATGCGGTATGCACTGATGAGGGCAGTAATATGCCTAAATATTAGCAGAAAAAACTCAGCATTTTTGTAAAACACCAGCCAATGGATACTCTTGTTTTATACTTTGACGGTTTGGAGCACCTTGAAAGCTACTAAATGTTACAATACTTGTATGTACCTATGCGGTATACACTGATGAGGACAGTAATATGCCTAACTATTAGCAGAAAAAAAATCTGTATTTTTGTAAAACACCAGCTGGTGGATACTATTGTTTGGACTTTGACGGTATGGATCACCTTAACAGGTACTAAATGGTACAATACTTGGATGTACCTATGCGGTATGCACTGATGAGGGCAGTAATATGCCTAACTATTAGCAGAAAAAGAATCTGTATTTTTGTAAAACACCAGCCGGTGGATACTATTATTTGGACTTTGACAGTATGGAGCACCTTGACAGCTTAACAGGTACTAAATGGTACAATACTTGGATGTACCTATGCGGTATGCACTGATGAGGGCCTATTAGCAGAAAAAACTCTGTATTTTTGTAATACACCATCCGGTGGATACTATTGTTTGGACTTTGACGGTATGGAGCACCTTGACAGCTTAACAGGTACTAAATGGTACAATACTTGCATGTACCTATGCGGTATGAACTGATGAGGGTAGTTATGTATGCATAACTATACGCAGAAAAAATTGTTTAAAAATAAAAAAACAGCCGGTGAATAGTATTTTTGGGACTTGCACAGTATGTAGCCAGCCCCTTGACAGATTAACAGGTACAAAATGGTGCAAATACACTACAGTCCACTGAACAATCACGTATTTCTGAACAGCAGCAGGACCCAACAGTGCAGCACCACAAAAAAAAAAAATCTAGGGATTAAACCCTAAATTGCACTCTGTCACACAATTCTGAGCAGCAGAAGTTTTGTGGAGCAAATAAAAATAAACTCAATTGGGCTGAACAATGAGGAGATAAGATGCTTCAGAAAGTTCAGGCAGCTTGGAGATCTGTATGAGGCAGCTGACAGCTATCTGCCCCTCTCTGCTGCAATGCTCAATAACGTGAATAGAAGTTTTAGCAATCAATGATCCTTCTCAGAATAACAGCACAGCACTCTGCACTCCTGCCTTTCCCTAATGCTGATGTGAGTAGCAGTTGCAGTGTAACGCTGTGGTATGAGCTATTCACACACACGCAGTCCTGTCCTCTCCATCTGAGTGCATAGATGAAATGAAGAGAGGCAAGATGGCTGCCGATTATATAGGGGCTGTAACATCACAGGGGTCAGTGAACACTGATATGCTGCATCTCACATGTGGTTCTGGGTCAGCCCGCCTACCTTCATTCCCGCCGCTGTTTCCCGCCCTCCCATAATCCCCTGCCCCATGTACTCACATGTGGATCCGCCATCTTAGCTCTACAATAGTCTGGAACGCTGTAAAATGGAGTTTAATGAAGCGATTCGTGCGATAGAATCGCGGCGATATTCATATTCGTTGCAAATCGAATTTTTCATGAACTTCGTAACGAATTCGGGTTCGTCAAGTTCGATTCGCTCATCGTTACTTTTTAAAGCTCTGAAATTTTTTTTGAGGGTGGAAGGAGTATTAGGAGTAGTTAGGGAACATAGCCTGAGTTAGTTTAGAAAAGTTTATTTGGTGCATTTTTGATTAGTTGATCATTTCATGTCATACATTTTGGGTTATATTAATCCATAAGAAATGGAAAGAAAGGACACATCTGGATATTTCTTACAAACCAGAATACCACTTAAATTCAAAAGCCACAAGGAGAGGTTAATAATTTAAAAAAATTGTAAGGGCATTGGTTAAATGTTAAATATTCTTCTTCAGCCTATTATTCTCCATTACTAAGAGCTTCCTGCACAACTTACATCTCCTTCTAGAGAAGTACAAGGAGTGTCCTGTTCAAAGCAAATCAGTTAATGTATTGCCCATCTTTCATGGATCTCGTAGATCCTGACACTTCGTCCTTCCCGGTTTTATTGGAGTCAATCATTAGAGTATCCTGCTAATGCTGCTGTGAAGATGGAATAGCAAGATAAAGCTGAAAACTATTAAATGTAAAGTTTAAATATAGCTAGAGGGACAGATACTTCATGACAAGTTGACAGATGTCTGGGAATGATCACACATTCCTTCATAACTAATTACAAAATCATTTATCTTAAGGAACGGACAAAACAGAAGTAATTATGGAAAACATGATTCTCAGGGGATAAAAAGATAACATCATTTTAAAACATTGAAATTATCATAACCATTTACAATCTTTATTAGTTTTCTGGATTGTATGACAGTTGTACTTTTTATGCCAGCGGGAGTAGAACTTCCTTTGGCAAAGATGGAAAAAAAAAATCCTAATTTGCCCAATGTCAATCTCTGGAGATCCATTTGATGAACTGTTTCTACTGTGGAAGGATTTTCAGCAATATTATTAAAAAAAAGTTGTAATTATGTTTGTTTGTATAATTACATGAATGACTTAGTAAATATGTTGGGTTTAATGTTCACTCATTCATTTATCAATTCGCTTTTAGAAAGAGACTGTATCTGCAGTAAAAGCTTGGCATGTGATTGTTTGACACATTAACCTATATTTTATGGTGTATCAAGTTGATTGTAGCTGGTGAATTTGTTTTTCATACCAAATTTCCAACCAATTGGCCCTGATTTACTAAGAACGGAGTATAGTTTTCTGTGTGTTTTATTTTTTTCCTGACAAGTATTTTTAAATGGTATTTACTAATTAAGGCAATACTTTCTTGTTTTCACTGATACCATCTTCATTGTCTATGAAAGGGCATGTAGGTCACAGCTTGTGTAGTCTACATACTGATACAGACTACTGGAAATGTTTGATTGCATTGGTATGGTTGTGCATGGACTATATAAGTTGCAAGTAGGAAGAAGGCTGTACCGTGTGCAGAAAGATTAGGCAAGACCGCAGAAGATTTAGTAAAGAAGTTGTTGGACTGGGTAAAGAACAGAACATTTCTTGCCATGTCCTTGGCGAGTAAGAATGTTGATGGCAGTACCAGTACAGGTAGCAGCAGCAGGAGCTAGGTGTCTGGTGGTAGTAGTAGTATCAGCGCGTCAGAAAGCAAAAGTTCTCACTGTCTCCCAGGAGTTGTGTAGTTTCAGATGATAGTACCGCCCTTGTTGGCTGGTTGACTGGTTCAAGGTCTTCTCAGCAAGAGGAAGAAGAGCCTGATGATATGACAGTGAGCCAGCTGTCAGCGGATCCCTAATCTTTTACAATTGCATGGAGCTGTGTGTTCCATCATAACTGTCTTTGCCCCACCCCCCCTCCCAATGCTAAGCATTCAAAGTATTTATTAAAGTCTACATAAAGAAAGAGGTCAACCAAGAAGTGAAATAAAATTAGATCTATAATTAAGGTCAGAAACACATTTCCAAGGAGTAAAAGATTAGTAGACCTAGACCGGAAATAAGAGGTAATGTATGATCTAACCCATACATAAAGTACAATCAATATCAGCCACACAAGCTTAGTAAATTACATTTAAAGCACATGACTGCACTTGCTGCTGCATATTTAATGTAAATACTTAGTTACCGTTTCTTCCTTTAAGCTCTCACATCCAATACTTTGGCGTTATGGTTCATCGGCCAATGCAGGAACGATTGTCTGCCCAATATAGAATACTGCTTCCAAAATGATGTCTTCAATCAATGTGGATGCATCACGCCACCGAGTAGTATAATAAATAATGGTGGTATATTATCCATCCTTCCTTCTGTCTGCCACCTGTGACCATTGCCATAAATTAATGATATCGCTTTTCAATGAATACTTATCATTAACTTAGGATCTATTGTATAGTTAGAGAAGATTCAATTTTGTCTTCACAATCTGTCTTTCAGGCCATTCTTAGAACTAATATGACAGAAAGACGTGTTATATCATTAGAAAACTGATGAACCACAGGCTCATTTATTCATTCTCCAGGTCGAGGAAGCGACATAATAAAGTTAAAATTTCATAGAAAGAAGACTTACTCTACAAGTTTTTATATTTCACTTAGCTGTATATAATTATTTTACATTGTTCATTCCAACTATATATATATATATATATATATATATATATATATATATATATATGCTATTTTATGTAGATATATATATATATATATATATATATATATATATATATATATATATATATATATATTACTACATAAAATAACAAAGCTCGAAGAAGTTATCAAGCATTGGAAATTATTATCCAGAAATTGGATTAGTGTCTGATCCCAAAGGGTCTGATCCCTGGGACCCCATATGATCTCCACAACATGTTTCTAATCTTCCTGTTTACAGAGCAGGGTAGAAAATCTCCCTCCATGCATACTTTATAGCACATACACAATCAACTGGGCTATCTCCGGCACTGCCATAGAGAATGCAAGTAGGGGGCATGTTGACCCTGCACTCTGTGCACAGGGAGATCTGGTTGCTGTTCTGGAAATTACAGGGGGCAGGGGATATGTTTTAAATTGCTTGAATACTTCTTTAAAGAACAACAAGATACATTTTCTGTACTCTGTTAGGAGATGTTTATACATATATAGGTCTATGTATGACCACCCATTGGTTGTAAAAAGCGGCCAGTTACGAGTTCTGATAGTATGTCACAATAATACATTTAATTTGCATTGTAAGAAATTGAAATCCTTATAGTGAACCAGTCATTATACATATGCTGTCTGAGCTACAGACAGCATGTAATAGAGGTGGATGAGCTGAGTAGATTAATATATATTTTATGGGAAAAGGTTTAGCAGAACTTTTCATCCATTCATTTAAATCTCTCATTCTGGACAAGAGTCAAGTTGGTGGTGCTATTAGTGATTGACAGCCTTCCAAGGGTACCTGTCAGTCACCATGTAGGATCACCCACTGGACCCATTAGTATGTTTCCATAGGAAAAAAACTAAACTGACGGGTCCTCTTTAGATAAAAGTAGGGTTACTGTGTATTCATATACTGTACCTGTATTTCTTAGCAGCTTATCAAACTCATAAGAATAAGCTTCAATTTCACTCTAGGCTACATTTTTACTATGGCTCACTAATGACTCACTAATTGATATAAATATCTTGTAAACTATATCCTACTACAAAAAAAATACCCAAATACCCACCCCAAATAAAAAAGAAAAAGACAATATAAATTATATATTGTTGTTTATTCCAAAAATAATTCAGCACAAAACACAATAAAAAGCAGACTAACAATAAAGAAGAAAAACAGTTTTACAGGCACTTTAACCGACAGGAGTCACAGGTAATATAGTGTAATGTCTAGAATGCATGAATGGCAAATGAGTAACAAATGGATCACCTATAAAAGTGCTGAGTGCATGAAAGTATGAGCAGCTGTCATTAATCATTCAAAAGCACAACCAAATTGATAGAGCAGGTACACAAGTATAATAAAGTGCTAGTGCCTTAAATACCAATCTGTATCAATTCATATCAATTCTGTATATGAGCAAAGTGCTAGTGTATGCCAAGTAAACAATATGGTACTAAATGTACAATTAATATAACTCAGCTAGCATTCTAAACACCCTATAGTAGTAAGCTTTGTACGTAAAATATATATAACCCACATCCAAACGCTAAAGGGGTAACAATAATAACAAACCTGGACACTGTTTGGAAAAGACGCACCCCAACGTGCATTTCAGATACACTTCCTCAGGGGATAACGTTAAATGGTAAAGTATGAAAGTAACATTTCTACTTCAGAAGATATCCCATTAAAACTTAATAAGTCCCGCCTGCAGGAATCTCTGGGGGTCCCCTAATTTTAGTTAGAAATATAGTGGAGAGATTTCTGCACATGTGTCTTGTTCTTTCTTTGGAAGCTATAAAAAAGGGTACTGCATCCTGACCCCTGCTCCATGCACAAGAAGAGTCAGAGCCCTGTACAGGAGCTTGTGAGGGTCCCAATGGTTGGACCCCCTTGATCAGACACTTATCCCCTATGCTTCCAATAGAGGATACATTTTCCTACATGGGACTACACCTTTAAATACACAAACTGCACAGCAAGATGTGGTACACAGCTTTGTGGCAATGGAAGAGTTCTAGATAGCTGCAGTTTTTTTTATAGGACAAGGTATGATGAGCAGTAGTCATGACTAAAGATGAGCAAAGCTCTTGAGGTTCATTTAGGAAGATTTCTCTCAATTCAGACTGTTAAATTTGTTTCACATTAAAAGCTGATTTGGATTAGGCCCTACAGTGAGTGAGACAATGTACAGCAATGGCACTTACCGGCAATTCATTAAACAACCATGTATGGAGCATCAGTTTAATGTTAAGACCACATGATCCCACATGTTGAGCAAAATTAGCTACCTCCTTGAAAGAACAGTTATCTGTGGAGGGTCAGCGCTTCATGAGCAATGATGACTTAGATTATAGGAAGAGGCCACAGGTTGGAATGCATATGTTTGTCAGGTATTTTACACACACACACACACACACACTCACACACTTATTGTAGAATATACACTCTTAATTCACACATTTATTTTATTTAAAAAATGGTAAATGGGGGGTGATTCAAACTTTTATTAGGGGAGGGGCTTATTCTCAATTATTAACTTTCTTTTTTTTAGCAAACATAGAGGGCAATACCATGTAATATTTTGATTGCATACACTGTTCAATGCTATGCCATAGCATAGCATTGATTAGTGTTATAGGTGCTCTGCTGCTCCAACCTATATGGCTGGCTGGGAGCAGCAGAGAACCGATCGTACAGCTGGGAAGCAGATAAGAGCCCTCCTGCCGCCCTCTCAGCTGATGAGGACATTGCGATTTCATCTAAATGTTCCTGATTAGCTCCGCTGAGCTGCCAGGATGCTTTCATTTTAATTTTAGACACCTCAATCAACTTTGATTACAGCGTCTAAAGGGATAATGCTGGGCATCGGCCTGATCGATGATGCCCGACATTAACCCTGGGTCCTGGCTCCTGATTGCAATTAGGACCTACCGGGCTTAAAGCAATCTCCGCTTGTGAGATTGCTTTAAACTGTGGTAAGGTGACCAGGGCATACCTGTACGCCCTGCATCCGTAAGGGGTTAAGGATTGTAATTTCTCATAAAACCCTTTCAGCAAAATATTACAACATCTTTTAGAAAGCTCAAAAGACTTCATTCAAATGACAGTCAAAAAGTGTCACATCCTGAGTAGGGATATGCACAGACCTGGATCTCAAATCAACTAATGTACCTATCTACATGCAGGTGTGTAAGAAGTGTCAGACAGTCCAGGTAAGCAATCTTCTGGAAAAACAGTATACATATGGCAAACAAGTGGTTAACCAGGAAACAAAAGGGTCAGATCCCAGAGAACAGTGAAGTACACAATCCGAATTTCAAGTCAGGGTGGCAAAACCTATTAAACAGCATAGTGCAAAATCTGAAAACAGGAGCAGAGCTAAAAAACAGACAAATTGGTAGGTTGCAGAAAGGCCAAAACAGTAAAAGGCACAGAAGGGAACAAAAATGGGAGGGAAGGGTTAAAACCTCTGTTATGGGCGACTCATTTACCTGTTTAAATCTTCTACCTCCATGAGGTGTAAGCACCAGTACCACAGCTGATTGATCTGAAGCACCCATCTCTTGATTGGTCACGATCGGCCAAGTCACCAGTGATGTACAGCCCTGCGATTTGCAAGGCCATCATCCTGAAAACTCACTGCAGTGCAAGCCATGGTGAATGAAGACTGCACTGGATCCAAGACAGGTATGTATATTGCAGTGGGTGTCCACACATAGACATAAAATGTGGCACATTCCTAAACCATCCAAACTAAGTAGAAGGCAGATTAGCAAATCCAGGTCAGTGTCTACATCTACATGTCACTGAATCATATTGTTGTGAAAAATCGGCTATCTCACTATATCTCAGAATATAGTGCATTTAGAGATGAATTAAGAAAGGTCACATCAGTAATGTAAAAATTATATACATTTTAATATTTGATCACATAATCTCATGTGATAATTATGTCTTCAGTTACTTCATCTTTGCGATATGCTGTTTTTATTCAGTAAAAAAACTTTTAAGATCTATTCTGTTATTTAACATTTTTTGGTAATGCATTTAAACTATGACAATCAAATATAAATATATATATACATATATATATATATATATATAATTATTATTATTATTATTATTTTTTTATAATAAAGATACATTCTGTTATCCGTCGTATTAAAATTAAAGACTACAACACCACCTTTATTTAATGGGGCAAATTCTGTTTTCTAATCCATAAAAGTGATTTGTTTTATTTAAGAAAATGCATAATCTTCAGTAGAATTTAGATATTTGTATCTATATAAAATGTTTATCATAAAATTTTAAAAGGGTCACTGTTCATAAAAGTGTTGAATCTGGATCCATAACAGTTTATTAAAGAATATTAATACAACAAAAGCAGCAGATGATGTACTGAACTGGTAATATTGCTGTTTATATGAGGATGCTTAATGCAAGAATGTTTTACTGTGTTATGTTGATCATGTAGTATTATAATGTCATAAATAGAGCTTTTGCAGTATATTGTACTTTAAGTTGAAAAAGACCCTTATAAACGGATACATAGATTATTTTTTTACGTTGTTTAGAACATATTGGGGTTTATTTACTAAGAATGGAGTGTAGTTTTCTTTCTGGGCTTTGATTCCCAACAGGTATTTTCCCAGGGTAATTACCAAGGTTTCCCTACATTTTGCACTTTTCCTTATGTTTTGCTTTTTTTTTTTTTTTTACAACTGTTCTGATCTGTGGAGTTTTTCCTCAGCTCAAATCCACTGCTTTTTCTGAGAAAACCTTAGTAAATATGTTAGGATTTTTCAAAACTATCGGGGACATGCCCTTTTGTTTGAGACTATGCCGTTTCTCCCATGGCCATGCCCCCGTTTTCAGGGTTTTCTTGTAAAATGGAGGGTTTTGGGTTTTTTTTGGTCGCAAGTTCCGTGCAACACAATTTGGGCACAAAACCTGGGAAAAAAAGAGTCAGGATCACGTTAGTTTATAAACCCATTATGTTGTCAGTTCAAGTGTGTGTGCATATGTATATATTGCCAAAAGCGATGTTGGAATACTGTTGTGGAACACAGAATATATGCTTATCAGGTACATCTCAGTAAGTGAAATGCGCTTCATTATCTTTTATTTTTTATTTTAGATTGACACAACCTGAAATAAGTGGCTAAAGATAACTTGCCTTAAAAGTGTACTCTGACTCTAGACAAGTTATCCCCTATCCAAAGGATAGGGGATAACATGTCTGATTGTGCACCAGCTGTTATGCCCCCTCCCAAAGTGGCCGGACCCCCCGCGATCAGGCATGTTATTCCCTTATTCCTTTGCATAGGGGATAACATGTCAAAGGGCTGAGTACTCCTTAAAAAAATACAATATATGATTTCATGATGCTCTGTCAGTAGATGTTTATATTATATATGTCTATACGTGAAAACTATTTGTTGAAATGCAGCCTACCAAGAGTATTCCTAGCATGATACAATAGGGTACTGCATTTGCAATGTGAGAAACTGGGTTTTCAAAGCTGAAATGAGTGATGGCTTATCCCTGAGCTCTATTGGTAGGAGATCCCCAGCAGCAACGTAAACCTAGATTAAGCCTTGGGGTGCCATGGCAACAGAACCCCCTCCAAGCTATCACCATGCAGAGGTGCAATCCGGACCACTGCCCCACCAACCCATTTAGATGCTGCTGTAAACTTTGACAGCAGGCATCTAATGGGTCAAAAGCCAACAGCGGTGATAGCCATGGCATAAATGTATGCCATGGGTAGAAAAGGGTGAATGAAAAAATTAATGCCATTTACTTGCAGAGATTATAGGTCTGCAGTAACTATGACGAAGGTCCCTGTTCCAGCCAAACCATATGTAGCAGAGATTTCACTGAATCCCCTCCTTTTAGCCAGCCCAAAGGTGAAGCAGTTACATTTGATAGGTAGTGGTTGTTAATGTGGAGGAAAGCTAAACTTAAAGCGTACCCGTCAGATCCAACAAAAAAACATTTTTTTAAATATCACTCAGTACCTAATCCTGACCATGTACATCAAATTTGTATGTGTCTAGCACCTTTATTTATTTTTTAATTCCTCTCAAAGGGAGGGGGTGTGGCCTCACTGTGCAGATCCTGCCAGGCTTTATCATTCAGAACACAGGAACCACCGCAGCAGGAGAGGTGAGCCCTTCGGCTACCTCAGAACTGGATCGCTCCCCCACGATCATGCTTTGAGGGGCGATCCACCCCACTGGACCACCAGGGAGCATTTAAATGACCCTTTAGAAGCCACTGTCAACTTTGACAGCGGCAATTTAAAGGGTTAATAGGCGGCCGCGGTAATCGCCACATGCCAGCTATTAACGCCGACCCCAGCTATAGGAATCAGCTGGGGGCCGTGCGGTATGACGCGAGCTTAAGTCGAGAGCTCGTGTCATACAATGGTTGCCGTCTCAGGACAAGTCTAGTCTGGTGCCAACAGCAGCAGTAATTCCAGCTCCAAGTAGTGGAAGTGTTAAGATTTTAAAGGGATACTCCAGTGGAGATTTTTTTTTTTTTAAATCAACTGGTGCCAGAAAGTTAAACAGATTTGTAAATTACTTCTATGAAAAAAATCTTTACCCTTCCAGTAATTTTTAGCAGGTGTATGCTACAGAGAAAATTCTATACTTATTGAATTTATTTTTTGTCTTGTCCACAGTGCTTTCTGCAAACACCTGCTGTCCATATCAGGAACTGTCCAGAGTACCATAGGTGTGCAATAGGGATTTTCTCCTGCTCTGGACAGTTCCTGATATGGGCAGCAGGTGCCAGCAGAGAGAACTGTGGACAAAACAAAAAATTAATTCAAAAAGTATAGAATCTTCTCTGTAGCATACTGCTGCTAAAAAGTACTGGAAGGGTAAATATTTTTTATTAGAAGTCATTTACAAATCTATTTAACATTCTGGCAGCAGTTGATTTTAAAAATAAAAGTTTTCCACCGGAGTACCCCATTAAGTAGAAGAAAATTACAAATCTGGAAAAAATTGTTTTGAAACCAACTAGTGGCAAAACATTAAAGGGGTACTCCAGCCCTAGTACATCTTATCACCTATCCAAAGGATAGGGGATAAGATGTCTGATCTCGGGGGTCCCCAGAAATCTGTCATTGCACACCCACTTTTTTGAGCTCTTTGCAGTGCTGGAGGCTTCAAGTGTGTAGCCTGACGACCATGGGGCCGGAGTATCGTGATGTCACGACTCTGCCCCCGTTTGATGTCGTGTCCTGCTCCCTCAATGCAAGTCTATGGGAGGGAGCGTGATCCCCGCGATCAGACATCTTATCCCCTATCCTTTGAATGGGGGATAAGATGTTTTAGGGCCAGAGTACTCCTTTAATCTCATGTTCCCCTTGTTAAGCAACCTCACCCAGGTTTATGGAACGGACTGTTGCAGAAATTTCCTCCCTTTTAAATCCACCCTTGATGACCTTGTCACATATAATACTATCTCTTTTTTGTCACAGATTTGACACTGTGTGGGGTAAGACTGGAGGCATTGTGTGTGGGTGAGGCTGGAGGAATATAGGTAAGGGAGGAGGCATTGTGTGTGCTTGTAGGGGGGGACTGGATGCATTTGAGTGAGGCTGGAAACATTGGGGGAGGTTTATCAAAAACTGTGCAAAGGAAAAGTTGCCCAGTTGCCCATAGCAACCAATCAGATTGCTTATTTCATTTTGCAGAGGCCTTGTTAAAAATGAAAGAAGCACGCTGATCGGTTGCCATGGACAACTGAGCAACTTTTCCTCTGCACAAGTTTTGAAAGATCCCCCCCCCCCCTTTTGCATTGTGGGAAGGCTGGTGGCATTGTGTTTGGAGGAGGCTGGAGTCATTTGTAGGGAAAAGTGGAAGATAATGCTGGAAAAGTGCAAAGCCTTATATGTTTGTGATGCAGGTTCTGCCCTGAAGAGTTTTGGCTGGAACAGATTATCATGATGTCCTGGGCCAGATGGGGAATAAAAAAAAAAGGAGAATTACTCTCATTAGTAAATATGTCATTTGTGAGTCGCTGCATAAAACCGTAATGTAATCTACATGAGAAACATATTAAAAAAATAATTTGGTTGGGGTGGCCTGCAAATTTTTTTCTGAGGGGTGCCCCGAGTCCAAATGGGGGAGGGGGCACAATCTTTTACTCTTGCTTCGGCTGAAAAAGGAGCAAGCTACAGCTCTTTCTGATTCCCCTCTGTCTCCCAAGTACATCCCTCTGTTACCCCTCTGTCACCCATGTACACCCCTTTGTCACCCATATACACCCCTTTGTAACTCCTGCTCACCTCACTTTCACCCATGTATACCCCACTATCATTTCTCTACAGCTATCCACCCCTGTACTCCTCTACACCTGTAAAAGGGGTGAAACCGGGGCCAAGCTACCTACCTACAGGGGGCCCTACATGTAGCCAAAATCAAAAAAATTATTCAGTAAGGGTGTCCTGCAATTTTTTTTCAAGGGGTGCCCCAAGACAAAACAGGGGGGGGGGGGGCAATTTTCTGTTCTCACCTCAGGAGCAAAAAGAGCTAGCTGTCTGTAATGCGCATCATGTAACAATGTTTAGCACTTCTCTGATCACTGTTATAAGAGCCTTGTAGTTTGCAGACTTTGTTTAAAGACGTTTTATAATTTATGAAAAGTGACATGTAAATTTCATAATCATAATTTAACCTTCTAATAGGCTATAGGTAAATAAACACTTATTTACATAAATATAAAGCTACACAGCTTGGAGTGTGAATGTGGGTAATTTGTAGGATAGCTACATAGTGCTGTATAAGTGACAGTAATGTGAAAAAATTATTTCAAAAACCTCAAAGTGTCCATAGCCATTAAATCATTTAATTAAAGTGCTGATTCGACTCTAAGTAAGGTTTGTGTTTATAATGAGAAAGTGTCCAAAACATTTTATCGTGTTTCATTCAGGCTTCAGTTTTTGATATCTTTTGGAGTTTGCAGACTTGTTTAAAGACGTTTTATACCATATTTTTCGCCGTATAAGACCCAAAACTGGGGGGGAAAAGTCGGTGCGTCTTATACGGCGAATACACCCCTATCGCGGCGGTCCCTGCGGCCATCAACGACCGGGACCCGCAGCTAATACAGGACATCACCGATCGCGGTGATGCCCTGTATTAACCCTTCTGACGCGGCGATCAAAGCTGACCGCCACATCTGAAGGGAAAGTGACACTAACCCGGCTGTTTAGTCGGGCTGTTCGGGACCGCCGCGATTTCACCTCGGCGGTCCCGAACAGCCCGACTAAATAGCCGGGTTAGTGCTTACAGGACACCGGGAGGGACCTTACCTGCCTCCTCAGTGTCTTCTCCGTTCAGGGATCCCCTGTATGGCCGGCGCTCTCCTTCCTCGTCATCACGTCGTCGCGTACGTGCGTAGGCGTGCGTAACGACGTGAAGGCGGCGACGGAGAACGAGGATACCCGGCCGGCAGCAGAGACGTTCCGGAGCGACGGGGACACGGCGACAGCGATGGAGCGACATCCAGGGCAGCGGTGACGGGTCCGGAGCGGCGGGGACACGTGAGTATTACCTCCTATGCTGTGGTCTTCAATCTGCGGACCACCAGATGTTGCAAAACTACAACTCCCAGCATTCCCGGACAGCCAACGGCTGTCCGGGCATGCTGGGAGTTGTAGTTTTGCAACATCTGGAGGTCCGCAGGTTGAAGACCACTATTGGGTTCAAAATCTTTATTTTTTTTAGATTTTGCACCTATAAATTGGGTGCGTCTTATACGCCGGTGCGTCCTACAGGGCGAAAAATACGGTAATTTATGAAAAGTGACTTGTAAATTGTTAAATAATATATATATATATATATATATATATATATATATATAATTTAATTAAAATAAATAATTGCTATACATAAAAGCCATGTGAGAAGTCCAGAATGGAAGGTAACACTTGTCACTACATTCTCATGGCATGAAGGACATTTCCAAAATAATTTGCATGTCATACTGTACTGAATAACAGTATTATTTCACTAACCCAGCACACACCCTATGTGTGCTACAGCAAGGCAAAGTGTTCTACACCCCTTTTGAGGCTCTCTGTAGCCTGGAAATAGCCATTTTTAATAGCGATTTGCCACAAATGAATTCAAATCGAACCAAATTTTTTCGATCAATTTGGCGAATCTAATTTTTCAATAATTTGCTCATCTCTAATCATTATAATAAATATTATCGGTAATGTCCCTAGTAGTAGTAATAATAGCAACCATCCCCAGCCCACTAGGACTGATGTAGGATTTTGTAGAGTCTATGTTTGTATTGGGTGCTATTGTGTTTGTATTATGTACTACACTTCTGTAGAAAAATAATAAAAGTTAATTGTGAACTAATAAAAATAGTAAAAGTAGAAGTAATAGTAGTAGTATTTGTTGTTGTAATAATCATAGTAGTTGTAGCATCACTTTCCTGGATTTCTATTCTTTCCTAGTTTGCCATTGATTTTTAATGTGTTTTTGAAGTGGTCCCATCTTGTCTTGAGCAAAAAGAATAATGACAATGAAATGTTGTATCATGCATTATTATGCAGGTTACTTTTTCCCAAACGCTCAATTTATGACCAAAACTATGCTTTTTTCATGATATGCCACTTCAGCTATCTATTCAATGTTTAGCAGAGAGTGCTATAAAAATGTCTGGCTGCACTCTAAAAGCTTCTAATGATTGACAATAAAGTGAAAAACTGTTAACCAGATAACCTTGATGCCAGATCTATAGAATATTTATTCTGCATGGGTCCACATTGCATTGTGATTTCTCCAACAAGAGATAGTTATATTTCATTCATCCAATTCAAGTTGTTAACAAAGTACTGTGGCTAAAACACTTAAGAAAATAAATGGAATTTTAAAAAAATCAACTAAGGAACAATTAGTCAAGAAAAGTGTTGTAGACTGTATTGAGGTTAATTAATAGTCATCATCCTCAAAAAATACTTTTTTTTTTATAAGATAAAAAGTGCGTAAAAAACATATTATACAGGGGAACATCCTCAAAAGACCACATCTTTGAGAAGACCACATCTTATTAAGAACAGATTTTGTGTAATAGATCTTTGGTCTACTTTACATTGTTTAGTTTGAGTTGTCCCGTGGAAGCAGGAGAAAAGATCCTCGTAGTGGCGCTCACTCGGTGATTACTGGCAGTAGCCGGGAGAGCTATATGAAGCCTCGGTCGGCAATAAGCGATAGCGGACAGGTGGAAAAATAAATCAAAAATAAATAATCCGCTATCGTTTATTGCCGACCGAGGCTTCATATACCTCTCCCGGCTACTGCCAGTAACCACCGAGTGAGCGCCACTACGAGGATCTTTTCTCCTGCTTCCACGGGACAACTCAAGCTATCCAGCACCGGTCAGAGACAACCTCCGACACGGGATTACCTCCGGCAGCTCCCGGTCCTCTACCCTGCAATTGGGTGACATACGCTACAAGGTGTTGTACTCTGCGTACAACACCACCAGGTGAGCACCGTTCTATTTGCATTAGCAGCATCGATTGCCAGCAGAGCGCCCCCTGTCTGTCTCTCCCTCCCCTTTTTTTATTACATGTGCTTACATTGTTTAGTGGTCATTTCTGTTCAATGAGATCACCCCCACAGAAGACCACTTTTCAAAGCAATATTGGGTGGTCTTCTCAAAGAGGTTTACTGTACACTGATCAGCCATTATATTAGAAGTAAATATATTCCCTATGAGTGAAAACACTCACTGGCCACTTTATTAGGTACACTAGTATGGTTTTGAACCCCTTTTTGCCTTCATTCTCTTTGGCGTACTTTCTACAAGGTTCTGGAAACATTTTTTTCAGGGATTTTGCTCTATATGGACATGATGACATCACACAGTTACATATCTGTTGGGATCAAAAGTTCACTACCCCCCCTATTTCAAATTGGGGTATTTTGGGGGTGTTTTTTTTATGTTTTGGCACCTCAACTATTTTGTAAACCCAATATGGTGCTTGATAGACACTCATTAAAAAAAAGGTTCCCAAAATCTGTGGTCCTTTATTTTTTTAGGCATGTGTGCAAGTGCAATTGAGCCACACATGATATATTAGTAAAACTGCTGTGCTACAAAAATAAATGGATTAAAATAAAATAAAAATATTTATTTTTATTTTTCAATTTAATCTAAAATATTCCTTCAATCCTGTAAACCACTTTAAATTAAAAAGTAAAATTATGTTTACCAAACAGTACCAACATGTAGTAAACATATTGTAATTGTGAATTGTTTGCTAATTTATGGGTTATGATTTTCTTTCTTAAAGGCAGGAAATGTCAAAATTCTCATTTTTCCAATAAAAAAAAAATTTGAGTTTTTCACAAATGATAGCTGAAGGTATAAACCAAAATGTATCACTAACACAAAGTAAAATGTGTAACAAAAATACTATCTCAGAATAATTTGGATAACTTAAAATATCCCAAAGTTCATCCCAAAGAACAGGAAGTCAGACAGGTCCGGTTTGAAAATTAGCCTAGTCCTTGAGGGGATAATGACCTATATTTCACAAAAATTTTCTCAAAACCTATGCAGAGGAAAAGTTGACCAGTTGTCCATAGTAACCAATCAGACTGCCTGTTTTTATTTTTCAGAGGACTTTTTTAAAAATGAGAGGAATGCCATGGGCAATTGGTAAACTTTTCCTCTGCACAGGTTTTGCTAAATCTCCCTCTTAGTGTTGTGGCGCAATTTCAGTATATAATGAGAAAGTTTGAACACTGAGATAAAGTCAGGGTAGCCCAGAATACTTTGCAGCTTTCAGCAAGATCACATGACCACAGGTTGGCTTACAACTACAACCAATCACCCTTTCTGCTCCTACTACCAGCCAGGCTTACACATACACAACCCATGATCCCCAAAACTGTTTCCTTTTTACTATTTTGGATCCTGCTGCAACTTCAAAAAGTCTTAATCTTTTTGGCTTTTCATATATATTCTATTTCTGTTTCACTATTTTAGAACACCAAATGTGAAAAATCCCCTCCCCCAATAAAAATGTAAATTTACCCTTTTTCCCATTTTAACCCTAAAAAGGGTAAAAAAAAATGTATAAACATATTTGGTATCGCCGCATGCGTAAATATCTGAACTATTAAAATATAATTATAATGATCCCGTTAGGTGAACTGCGTGAATGTAAAAAGTCCAAATTTGCCGCTTTTTTTGTAACATTTTATTCCAAGATGAAAATTAATAAAAAAAAATGTATTAAAAGTTTTATAAATGCAAATGTGGTATCAATAACATGTACAGATTACAACACAAAAAATAAGCCCTCATATCGCCGCTTGTACAGAAAAATGAAAAAGTTATAGGTCAGCAAAATAGAGGGATTTTAAACGTACTAATTTAGTAAAAAATATGCAATTTTTTTAAAGCGGTACTATAATAGAAAAGTATGTAATCATGGGTATCATTTTAATCGTATTAACCCACAGAATAAAAAAAAAAAACATGTAATTTTTAAAGTAAATTGTACAGCCTGAAAACGAAACCTTCCAAAATTTGCAAAATTGCATTTTTTTTTCAATTTCCCCACACAAATAGTATTTTTTTTGGGTTGCGCCATACATTTTATGGTAAAATGAGTGATGTCATTATTAGAGATGAGCAAATTTTTTGGAAAATTCGATTCAGCTGATTTGCCGAATTTCCCCCCAAAATTTGGTTCTGTCCGAACTATTTGAGGCGAATAGCTATTACAAACGACTATTTCTGGGCTACAGAATGCCTCAGTAGGCTTTGCCTTGTCCTAACAAGCACAGGGAGTGTGCTGTGTTAGTGAAATAATACTGTTATTCAGTATGACATGCAGATTACAGGCATCACTATTAGAATCACTGCCGCAGAGTGTCTGGATGTTGCAACAGGGTCGGGAGACCATATGGCATCATAATTAAAGAGATTAAAGAGATTTTTTTATTACTTTTTTATTTAATACAATTTTTATTTATTTTCATTTTTTTTATCCTTTTTTGAGGATCCATTCTGGTAAGCATCGAGCTGGCGGTCCGCCGCAAGGTGAGCTACCATCTGTCCCAGCCCCTGCCTCTCAGTGCACCTCCATGCTCTGGATGTCCACTTAAAAAGGGAGGGACTGCAGTACCAGCAATTTGGACAGGAGCACATTCAGATTCTGGGCTGTTGAATAAGTTGGTGCATACTGCTAGAAGTTGCTGCAATAAAAAGCTCATACTTGTATCTTAAAATCGAGCTGGTGGTCTTCCGCGAGGCGAGCTATCACCTGTTCCAGTCCCTGCCTCTCAGCTCCCCCCCCGCCCCCCAACTGTGAAACTGTGAATGTTTCATTTAATCACTTATGGTTCATTGTTATTGCTCCAACCTGTTTCATAGGATTATTGTGGTAATTCCACAGGTAGTATAAGACGACGACCATAGGGCCTCACAATTGAAGAGATTGAAGAGTTTAAAAAAATATATAAAATGAAGATTTTAATTACGTTTAAATGTCCCAGGTGCCCGAAGCGTTTACTTTGAACTAGTACTGTATGACCACAAAACCCAATATAACAAGAGGCACATGGTGGCACAATGACATAGCCTTGAGGTAGCAGCAGCCCAACAAGACCATAGGGCCTCACAATTGAAAAGATTAAAGATATTCTTTTAAATTTAATTTGAAGATTTTTATTAGAATAAAATTTTACAAAGTTTAATTTAATGTGCCAACAGCATGAGGAGACCATATGGTGGCACAATGACACAGCCTAGAGGTGGCAGCAGCATGAGGAGACCATAATGTGGCAGAATGACACAACCTGGAATTGGTGGCAGCCTGGAGGTGGCAACAGCCTGACGAGACCATATGGCCTCACAATTGAAAAGATTAACCCCTTAATGATGCCGGACGTAAATGTACCTCCTGGTGAGCTGGTACTTTATGCACCAGGACATACATTTACGTCATATACAAAAAAAGTTTTAAAAAAAGTATTTGAAACCCCCCCCTCCCCCAATAAAAACGTAAATTGTCCCATTTTCCCTATATTCACCCCCAAAAAGTGTAAACATTTTTTTAGATAAATATTTGGTATCGCTGCATGCGTAAATATCCAAACTATTAAAATAAAATGTTAATGATACCGTACGGTGAACGTCGTGAACGTTAAAAAAAATGTCCAAAATAGCTGCTTTTTTATATAACATTTTATTCCCCTAAAAAATTCATAAAAAATGTTTTAAAAGTTTTATATAAGTAAATATGGTATCAATAAAAAGTACTGATCATGGCACAAAAAATGAGCCCTCATACCGCCCCTTATAAATGAAAAAGTTATAGGTCTTCAAATAGGGGGATTTTAAACGTACTAGTTTGGTTAAACAGTTTGCGATTTTCTCTAAGCGCAAATGTAAAAGAAAAGTATGTTATCATGGGTATCATTTTAATCATATTGACCCAACGAATAATGAAGACATGTCATTTTTACCATAAATTGTACGGCATGAAAATGAAACCTTCCAAAATGAGCAACATTTTTTTATTTATTTTTTATTTCCCCACACAAATAGTATTTTTTTCGGTTGCACCATATAATTTTTTTGAAAGTTCATACTACCTACTGTAAATGATATGGGGATCTATACAGGAGATAGCAGCTTGTCGGGCACATTACCACAACCCGTGTGAAGCACCTGAGTTATTTCTACTTATTTTATATGAATAGGTGAAAAAAAATATTTCATTTTTAACTATTTTGGGAAACCAATCCTTCTTTGAAAAAAAGAAAATTTTTGGAAAGCTTGAAAAAAGCCATTGTGTCTTCTTCATGTGCCAGACTCAAAACCTGTTGGAACTCCCAAAAAGGGAGAATTTTGTTTGATTATTTCAAATTTTCTAAGTTTAAAAAAAGCTACTTCTTTACTGTGTATATGACCTTCAATTTTAAATTGCAACATCCAAACGAAGAATTTTGTTAGATATTCTCCAAATGTACACCGATCTTGTGTCTAGTCCTTAAAGGGGTACTCCGCCCTTAGGCATCTTATCCCCTATCCAAAGGATAGGGGATAAGTTGTCAGATCGCTGTGGTGCTGCTGCTGGGGAGCATCGGGATCCCCGCTGCGGCACTGCGCTGTCATTACAGCACAGAGCGAGTTCGCTCTGCACGTAATGACGCGCAATACAGGGGCCGGAGCATCGTTATGTCACGGCTCCGCCCCTCGTGACATCACGACCCGCCCCTTTCAATACAAGTCTATGGGAGGGGGCGCGGCGGTCGTCACGCCCCCTGCCATAGACTTGCATTAAAGGAGTAGTCCAGTGGTGACTCAGTGGTTTACAACTTATCCCCTATCTTAAGGATAGGGGATAAGTTGCAGATCGCGGGGGATCCGACCCCTGGGGCCCCCCGCGATCTCCTGTACGGAGCCCCGACAGCCCGCGGAAAGGGGGCGTGTCGACCTCCGCACGAATCGGCGGCCGACACGCCCCCTCAATACAACTCTATGGCAGAGCCGAAGCGCTGCCTTCGGCAATCTCCGGCTCTGCCATTGAGATGTATTGAGGGGGCGTGTCGGCCGCCGCCTCGTGCGGGGGTCGACACCCGCTATCTCGACGGAGAGCCGGGGCCCCGTACAGAGAGATCGCGGGGGGCCCCAGCGGTCGGACCCCCCACGATCTCAAACTTATCCCCTATCCTTAGGATAGGGGATAAGTTTTTCACCACTGGACTACCCCTTTAAGGGGACGGCCCTGATGTCACGAGGGGCGGAGCCATGACGTCACGTGGCTCCGTCCCCTGTATCTCCCGTCATTACGCACAGAGCGAACTCGCTCTGTGCTGTAATGATAGCGCAGTGCCGCAGAGGGGATCCCGGGGCTCCCCAGCAGCGGCACCGCGGCAATCTGACATCTTATCCCCTATCCTTAGGATAGGGGATATGATGTCCAGGGGCGGAGTACCCCTTTAAAAGGGATAATTTTTTGAATAGTGTGAAAAAGCCACTGTGGTTTCCTTTATCACTGTGTGAACTTAAACACTGGCAGGCATTTGCCAACAAAAATGGGTGTTTAATGCAGTTTAACCCCCTAAGGACTCGGGGTTTTTCTGTTTTTGCACTCTCGTTTTTTCCTCCTTACCTTTAGAAATTCATAACTCTTTCAATTGTGCACCTAAAAATCCATATGATGGCTTATTTTTTGTGCCACCAATTCTACTTTGTAATGACATCAGTCATTTTACACAAAAATCTATGGAAATACAGAAAAAAAAATCATTGTGCGACAAAATTGAAAAAAAAACACAATTTTTTAAATTTTGGGTAAAAATGACACCTTCTATTTATTCTGTAGGGCCATATGATTAAAATGATACCAATACTTATATAGGTTTGATTTTGTTGTACTTCTGGAAAAAATCATAAATACATGCGGGAAAATTTATAAAAATGCTATATTCTGACCCCTATAACTTTTTTATTTATCCGCGTACGGGGCGGTATGAGGGCTTATTTTTTGGCGCCGTGATCTGAAGTATTTAGCGCTACCATTCTTGTATTAATTGGACTTTTTGATCGCTTATTATTCATTTTTTCATGATATAAAATGTGATCAAAAATACACTATACTGACTTTGGAATCTTTTTCCGCATATGCTGTGTGGTTTAATTAACAAAATATTTTTATGACATTTTTGCATGTGGCGATACCACATATGCTTATTTTTATTTACACTGTTTTTTTTTCAATGGGAAAAGGGGGGTAATTCTTACTTTTATTAGGGAAGGGGTTACTAACTTTACTAACTTTTTTTTCACTTTTTATCTTGCAATGTTATAACCCCCATAGGGGACTATAACACTGCACACACGGATCTTTTACATTGATCATTGTTATCCCATAGGATAACATTGATCAATGATTCTGCAGAATGACTGCTCATGCCTGGATCTCAGGCACGGAGCAGTCATTCGGCAATTGGATATGCAGGAGGAAGGTAGGGCACTCTCCTCGTGTCCTCCAGCTGTCCTCAGGATGCCAGAATTTCACCGCCCACTGAGCTAGCCAGGGGTAGTTTACTTTCACTTTAGATGCGGCGAACAACTTTGAACACCACGTCTAAAGGGTTAATAGCTCGTGGTACCGCGATCAGTGCTGTGCACTATTAGCCACAGGTCTCCGCCGATGTTAGAGGTAGGGGCCCACCCTACCATGCAATGGCCACGCGTTATAGAAAGGAAGAGGATTCAGGACGTACAGGTATGCCCTGCGTTCTTAAGTGTTTAAAATGCTTCCAAATTCTGCTAGTGCGTTAAACAAACTTTTAGTTCCACATGTCGCCATATCTTAGCCTTTAAACCACTTTAAAACGAATTACATTCCTAGCACTGTTATACAGGACCATAGAGCTTATTGCTACTGGATACTATCTCTTTTCTAATAGCCATACATGTTACCAGAACTTTGACATGAGCATTCCTTTAAAAACAATGTGAATTCAAGTAGAAAAAAGACATGGTCGCACTTCTACATATTGTATTTTGATCTAATTGCTTCTCAGCATAAATTCAAAAGCTAACAGGTTGTTAGTATACATTTTGATCAAAAGGTACAAGCCCACTCGCAACCTCAAGGCCACCTAATTAGAGTGGGTCCCTAACGTCCCTAGCATAAAATGGCGTAGCACAGGGCGGCGACCGCCACCGCCGCAGCACCAGTCCACATTCCTTTAAAAACAGCTCAGAAGTCCATAGATACACTGCTAGAGGTGACCAAACAGTGTTATACAAGTCTTTTATGGCTCTTAGTCAGTGTTATATACACATTTTTGAGCTATAAAGGAAGTACAGGTTTGGACTGATCTGGTTGGTCAGAACCAGATTTTTTTGTCAGAGGTTGGCAAACCGGCAGAACAAAACTTTTTTAAAGTTTGCTTTTGACAACCCTGGTAAGTCCATTTTACAAATTAAAAACTTTTTCCCAGGGTTTTACTTTGACAAGAACCACTGGCATTTCTGACATTGCACACAAGAAACTGCACACAGAATTTTTAGCATTTCCAAAAGCAATCTCAGTTGGTTTCAGATTTTTCAGTTAGAAAATATTTATTTATTTTTCATGCTCATAAAATATTATTCTGTCAGCAGCACAGCTGGATTTCCATTTTAGTGGATGTTTTTTTTTTCAGCATCTGAAACATAGTATGTGTGCATGTATTTGAAATCCCAGGAAACTTAGACTCCCAGCTCTGACAGCGTGACAACTTAGGTTAAATAAGTAAGAGTCAAAAGAGACAAATGATGAGTTAAACTAAAATTTGGATATTTTAACAATGACGGCCAGAAAAAAATGTTATATTATGAACTTGAAATTAAATTTCCTTTTGGAAAAAACGAAAAAAAAAAAAAATGTAGTAATATTTTACTTCCGTCACATCAACAAAAAGTTAACTTTGATACAAAAAAATGTAATTAAAGAGTTTGAACGCTTATCTTCCCAATCCACACGTGCCGAAACTTTGTTAACAAGATGACTCATTACATAAAGTTTATAATTATACTTGTAATCATCTACATTATTTTCCCAGAAAAAAAAAAAAAAAAAAACACTCATTACCAGAAGCATGCTGTTCTGAAACGGAAAGCAATGCTAATGAATATGTTAATAAATTACGTATTTCAATAACTCGAAAATAAATTATGCACGTAAGATTTATCATGCAGGTATTCTAATATTTATTTTAATGAAGTGTAAAAAAATAAAAATGAGAGTGAAAAACGTTCTGATTCATGATAACACTTTTTTTTTAATAGAGTGAAAACACATGATGTAATGAAAAATATAGTCAACATACACAAACATAAAAAAGGTAACAGATTAGAGAATATTAGAGAAGTTTTTTTTCAAACTATGCAATTTATTACTGACACTGCCCTAAATTAATTGTCGCAATTTATTTTTCTAAATTTACTACTTTAAACCTTTTTACTTCTTCAACTTGTGCAAGTTATAACGTGCCTTTCCCAGTAAAATCATCAGACAGCTGATGTTGGCATTCATGTTTCCCTCAGTGAACTGCAGCTCACCAGTGCCAACAGCACTCTTGTAGCCCTATGACGGTCTCACCTCTACAACATCAGCAGCAATGCTGGCAGCACTCATACGTCTATTTCCAAAGACTACCTCCTGATATGATGCTAGGCATATGCACGCATCTTCTTTTGTCGACTGTGTTGAGGCCTGTTCTGAGTGGAACCTGTCCTATGAAACCGCTGTATGGTCTTGCCCACCGTGCTGCAGCTCAGTTTCATAGTCCTGGCAATCTTCTTATAGCCTAGGCCATCTTTATGTAGAGCAACAATTCTTTTCTTCAGATCCTCAGAGAGTTCTTTGCTTTGAGGCTCCATGTTAAAATTCCAGTCACTAGTATGAACCCCTTAAGGACCAAGCCCATTTTCACCTTAAGGACCAGGCCAATTTTATTAGCATTTTTGTTTTTTCCTCGCCTTCTAAAATCTGTAACTGTTTCATATTTCCGTCTACAGACCCATATAAAGGCTTGTTTTTTGCGTGACCAATTGTATTTTGTAATGAAACCTCTGATTTTACCATAAAATGTACGGCGAACCCAAGAAAAATATTTTTTTGAGAGGGAATTTAACCCCTTAACGACAATGGACATAAATGTACGTCATGGTGACGTGGTCTTAATGCACCATGACGTACATTTACGCGCCGGCATGATCGCGAGCACCGGAGTGGTGCTCGCGTCATGCCCGGCAGGTCCCGGCTGCTATCAGCAGCCAGGGACCCGCCAGTAATGGCGGACATCTGCGATCGCGCGGATGTCCACCATTAACCCCTCCGATGCCGTGATCAATACAGATCACGGCATCTGCAGCAGTGCGGTACTTTGAATGGATGATCAGATCGCCCGCAGCGCTGCCGCGGTGATCCGATCATCCTGCATGGCGGCCGGAAGTCCCCTCACCTGGCTCCGGCTGTCTCCCGGGGTCTTCTGCTCTGGTCTGAGATCGAGCAGACCAGAGCAGAAGATCACCGATAATTAGCAATCAACTGATTGCAATGAATAGTCCCCTATGGGGACATAAAAAGTGTAAAAAAAAAAGTAAAAAAGTGTAAAATAAAAAAGTAAAAAAATTAGAAAAATCCCCTCCCCACAATAAAAAAGTAAAATGTCAGTTTTTCCCATTTTACCCCCCAAATAGAGTAAAAAATAAATAAATGAACCCACATATTTGGTATCGCCGCATGCGTAATAGTCTGAACTATTAAAATATATTGTTAATCATCCCATACGGTGAACGGCGTAAACGTAAAAAAAAGAAAAAGTCCAAAATTGCTGCTTTTTGTCACGTTTAATTCCAATTTTTTTTAAATAAAAGATGTATAAAAAGTAAAACCTAAGCAAAAGTGATACTGATAAATACAACAGATCATGGCGCAAAAAAATGAGCCCTCATATAGCCCCATATACGGAAAAAATTTGAAAGTTATAGGTAGTCAAAATGGGGCAATTTCAAATATACTAATTTTGTTAAAATGGTTTGAGTTTTTTTTTAAGCGGTACAATTATAGAAAAGATAATAGTCATGGATATAATTTTAATCATATTGACCCACAGAATTAAGAAAACATGTCATTTTTACCGGGAAGTGTACAGCGTGAAAACAAAACCTTCCAAAATTTGCTAAATTGAGGTTTTCTTTTAAATTTTCGCACATAAATAATATTTGTTTGGTTGCGCCATACATTTTATGGTAAAATACGTGATGTACTTACAAAGTACAATTGGTTACGCAAAAAACAAGCCCTCATATGGGTCTGTGGATAGAAATATAAGAGAGTTATGATTTTTAGAAGGCGAGGAGGAAAAAACGAAAATGCAAAAATAAAATTGGTCTGGTCCTTAAGGCCAAAATGGGCCTGGTCCTTAAGGGGTTAAACCACAATTTTGCACATTTTGGAGGGTTTCATTTTCACACTGTACAATTTACGGTAAACATGGCATGTGTTCTTTATTCTGTGGGTCAATACGATTAAAATTATACCATGGCTAGCTACTTATATTTTTGTACCTTGTACCACTTAAAAAAAAATCTAAAACTTTTTGTACAAAATCAGTAATCTAAAAACGCCCTATTTTGACCACCTATAACTTTTTCATTTTTCCATATATATAGGGCAGTATGAGGGCTCATTTTTTGCGCCGTCATCTGAACTTTTTATCGATACCACATTTGTATATGTAAAACTTTTATATCATTTTATATGATTTTTGTTTTTGAATAAAATGCGACAAAAATGCAGAATTTTTGGACTTAAATTTTTTATGTTTACGCCGTTCACCGTACGGAATAATTAACATTATATTTTGATAGTTCAGACATTTACGCACGCGGCGATACCAAATATGTTTCTAAAAAAATTACGCTTTTTGGGCGTAAAATGGGAAAACAGACAATTTTTATTTTTATTGGGGGAGGGAATTTTTCACTTTTTTTATTTTTACATTTTTCAACTTTTTTTTTACACTTTTTATGTCCCCATAGGGGACTATCTATAGCAATCATTTGATTGCTATCATTGTTCAGTGCTATGGACATAGCACTGATCAATATTATCGTCTATCTCCTGCTCTGGTCTGTTCGATCTTAGACTAGAGTAGGAGACGCCGGGAGACGGATGGAGGCAGGTGAGGGGACCTCCGTCTGCCATTACAGATGATTGGATCGCCGCTGCGGACGATCCGATCATCTATTTTATTATGCGCATTGCCGCAGATGCCGTGATCTGCACAGATCACGGCATATGAGGGGTTAATGGCGGACATCCGCGCGATTGTGGATGTCGGCCATTACCGGCGGGTCCCCGGCTGTCTATAGCAGCCAGAACCTGCCGTGTATGATGCCAGCACCTCTCCTATGCTCGCAGTCATACACAGGACGTAAATGTATGTCCTGGTGTGGGAAGTCTCGCCAAAGCAGGACATACATTTGCGTCCGTGGTCGTTAAGAGGTTAAAGAGTGTGAGAGTGATAACACCAAATTTATGTATAGGCAGGGAAGAAGTGCAGTCATGATCTCACCGCTTCCCTCTGACCCTGCCTACAACCCCTTGGGGACAGAGGGTTTTTCCGTTTTTGCACTTTCGTTTTTTCCTCCTTGCCTTTTAAAAATCATAACCCTTTCAATTTTGTACCAAAAAATCCCTATCATGGCTTATTTTTTGCGCCACCAATTCTCCTTTGTAATGGCATCGGTCATTTTACCCAAAAATCTATGGCAAAACAGAAAGAAAATCTGTAGGTCCACACGATTAACCCCTTAACGACGCAGGACGTATATTTACGTCCTGCGCCGGCTCCCGCGATATGAAGCGGGATCGCGCCGCGATCCCGCATCATATCGCGTCGGTCCCGGCGCTAATCAACGGCCGGGACCCGCGGCTAATACCACACATCGCCGATCGCGGCGATGTGCGGTATTAACCCTTTAGAAGCGGCGGTCAAAGCTGACCGCCGCTTCTAAAGTGCAACTGAAAGTATCCCGGCTGCTCAGTCGGGCTGTTCGGGACCACCGCGGTGAAATCACTGCGTCCCGAACAGCTGATCGGACACCGGGAGGGCTCTTACCTGCCTCCTCGGTGTCCGATCGACGAATGACTGCTCCGTGCCTGAGATCCAGGCAGGAGCAGTCAAGCGTCAATAATGCTGATCACAGGCGTGTTAATACACGCCTGTGATCAGGATGAAAGATCAGTGTGTGCAGTGTTATAGGTCCCTATGAGACCTATAACACTGCAAAAAAAAAGTAAAAAAAAAGTGTTAATAAAGGTCATTTAACCCCTTCCCTAATAAAAGTTTGAATCACCCCCCTTTTCCCATAAGAAAAATAAAACAGTGTAAAAAAAAATAAAAATAAACATATGTGGTATCGCCGCGTGCGTAAATGTCCGAACTATAAAAATATATCATTAATTAAGCCGTACGCAAAAAAATTCCAAAGTCCAAAAAAGCGTATTTTGGTAACTTTTTATAACATTAAAAAATGAATAAAAAGTGATCAAAAAGTCAGATCAAAACAAAAATCATACCAATAAAAACTTCAGATCACGGCGCAAAAAATGAGTCCTCATACCGCCCCGTACGTGGAAAAATAAAAAAGTTATAGGGGTCAGAAGATGAAATTTTTAAACGTATAAATTTTCCTGCATGTAGTTATGATTTTTTCCAGAAGTGCGACAAAATCAAACTTATATAAGTAGGGTATCATTTTAACCGTATGGACCTACAGAATAATGATAAGGTGTAATTTTTACCGAAATATGCACTGCGTAGAAACGGAAGCCCCCAAAAGTTACAAAATGGCGTTTTTTTTTCGATTTTGTCGCACAATGATTTTTTTTCCCGTTTCGCCGTGCATTTTTGGGTAAAATGACTAATGTCACTGCAAAGTAGAATTAGCAACGCAAAAAATAAGCCATAATATGGATTTTTAGGTGGAAAATTGAAAGGGGTATGATTTTTTAAAGGTAAGGAGGAAAAAACGAAAGTGCAAAAACGGAAAAACCCTGAGTCCTTAAGGGGTTAAAATGATACCCTACTTACATAGGTTTGGTTTTGAAAAAATCATAACTATATGCAGGAAACTGCATATGTTTAAATTTGTGTTCTTCTGACCCCTATAACTTTTTTTCCACGTGCGGGGCGGTATGAGGGCTCATTTTTTGGACCATGATCTGACATTTTTAGCGGCACCAATTTTTTATTGATCAGACTTTTTGATAGCTTTTTATTCATTTTTTCATGATATAAAAAGTGACCAAAAAACACTATTTTGGACTTTTGAATTTTTTTGCATGTACGCCATTGACCGTACGGTTTAATTAACAATGTATTTTTACAATCTGGACATTTTCACATGCGGTGATATCACATATGTTTATTTTTATTTACACAGTTTTTTTTTATGGGAAAAGGGAGGTTATTCAAACTTTTATTACGGAAGGGGTTAAAGGATCTTTATTCAAATTTTTTAACTTTTTTTTGCAATGTTATAGCTCCCATAAAGGGCTATACCACTGCGCACACTGATATTTTACATTGATTAATGATTTCTCATAGGAAACCATTGATCAATGATTCTGCCGCTTGACTGCTTTTTCCTGGATCTCAGGCTGTCCTACAGCTACTCGGGATGCCGCGATTTCGCCGCAGCGATCCCAAACAGCCCACTGAGCTAGCCGGGAGCAGTTTACTTTCATTTTTAGATGCGGCGCTCAAATTGGAACACTGCGTCTAAAGGGTTAATAGCATGCAACACCGCGATCAGTGCCGCTCACTATTAGCCATGGGTCCAGGCTGTTGTTAGAGACGGCGTCCGACCCACTATGACGTCCCCAACAGGTTAAACAACGAATCGACAACCACGATGACGGTCCCTTCCTAAATAAGTGATAGAAGTCATCATCAACAAAATAAACTACAAAAAAACAGATACAGGTCGGGAGAACGTCAGGAAGCATACAAACTAACAGAAATAAAACTAAACAAACACACTTGTCCACTCGTCAAGTCTGTAACAGGATATCTCAAAGTACAAATTTGCTAATACCAGAGAAGAGTAAGGAAGTCAAGCCAAAAGTCTCAAATAATGGGGAAACAGGAAAAACAGGGTATATATGCTACCTACTGGAGGAACTCTTTCGCAAGTGAAGTCTGATACCATACTGCAGGTTTATATAGCCAGCCAGATAAAATCAGCAAGGTCAGCTGACCAGCGCAGAAAGCTAGGCATAGCCCAGAAACTAAAATATACAAAAGAAGCCTAGAATAGATTAACCCCATGGGTTCTGACATTAGGACACTTGAGTCTTTGCATCAGTTGCAAGTCAATGACACTGGGGAGGGAAAATGGCTAACTGGTCTTAATTTGGGCATTTCCACTTAGTGGTATACTAACTTTTGTTGCCAAGGTTCAGACATTAATGGCTGTGTGTTGAGTTATTTTAAGGGGACACAACATCAAACATGCAGACATTGAGGCTGTGCATTAAATACTTTACATTGTAGCAGAATGTCATTTTTTTAGTGACTTATGTGAAATACTGTATAAAATATGAGGATTGGACTCACTTATGTGAGATATTGTATATAATGTGAGGGGTGGACTCACTTATGGGAGATACTGTATATGAAGTGAGAGATGGACTCACTTATGGGAGATACTGTATATAATGTGAGGGGTGGACTCACTTATGGGAGATACTGTATATAATGTGAGGGGTGGACTCACTTATGGGAGACACTGTATGTAATGTGAGAGGTGGACTCACTTATGGGATATACTGTATATATTGTGAGGGGTGGAATCACTTATGGGAGATACTGTATATAATTTGAAGGGTGAACTCACTTATGTGAGATACTGTAAACTGTATGTGAGATAAATAGAAAGATATGGATTTTATATAGCATAACATGCAACAGAAACAGGAAACATAGTAATATCCTGCTAATCAAGTTGGTTGCCGTTACACAGGAGTAAAAGAGAGAAAAATTGCCCCCACAATGTGGATGGGTTAAGTGTACATAGTTACATAGTTAGTACGGTCGAGAAAAGACATATGTCCATCAAGTTCAACCAGGGAATTGAAGGGTAGGGGTGTGGCGCGATATTTGGGAAGGGATGGGATTTTATATTTCTTCATAAGCATTGATGTTATTTTGTTCCAGGAATGTATCTAATCCTGTTTTAAAGCTGTTAATTTTTCCTGCTGTGACCAGTTCCTGAGGTAGTCTGTTCGATAAGTTCACAGTTCTCATGGAAAAGAAGGCGTGTCACCCCTTGAAACTAAACTTTTTCTTCTCCAGACGGAGGGAGTGCCCCCTCGTCCTTTGGGGGGGGGTTTAACCTGGAACAGTTTTTCTCCATATTTTTTGTATGGGCCATTAATATACCTATATACGTTTATCATATCCACGTCTTTTCTCAAGACTAAACAATTGTAACTCCTTTAATCACTCCTCATAGCTAAGATGTTCCATGCCCCATATTAGTTTAGTCGCGCGTCTCTGCACCCTTTCCAGCTCCACAGTGTCCCTTTTATGGACAGGTGACCAAAACTGAACAGCATATTCCAGGTGAGGCCGTACCAATGCTTTATAAAGGGGGAGTATTATGTCCCTGTCCCTTGAGTCCATGCCTCTTTTGATACATGACAATATCCTGCCGGCTTTGGAAGCAGCAGCCTGACATTGCATGCTATTCTGTAGTCTGTGATCTACAAGTACACCCAGATCCTTCTCTACCAGTGACTCTGCCAGTTTAATCCCCCCTAAGACATATGACGCATGCAGGTTATTAGTTCCCAGATGCATAACTTTACATTTATCCACATTGAACCTCATTTGCCAAGTGGATGCCCAGACACTTAGTCTATCCAAGTCATCTTGTAACCTATACACATCCTCTATAGACTGTACCATGCTACAAAGCTTGGTGTATCTGCAAAGATAGAAACAGAGCTGTTAATGCCATCCTCTATATCATTGATAAATAAATTAAACAACAGCGGTCTCAGTACAGAACCTTGGGGTACACCACTAATTACCGGGGACCAATCAGAGTACGAATCATTGACCACCACTCTCTGGGTACGATCCATGAGCCAGTGTTCAATCCAGTTACAAACTAAAATTTCCAAACCCAAAGGCCTTAACTTACCTGTCAGACGTCTATGAGGGACAGTATCAAATGCTTTAGCAAAATCCAGAAACACTATATCCACAGCCATTCCTCTGTCAAGGCTTCTACTCACCTCTTCATAAAAGCAAATTAGGTTGGTTTGACAACTTCTATCCTTAGTGAACCCATGCTGGTCATTATGTATAAGTGTACATGTGAGCAAGAAAAATTTTGGTACCTTCCAATTTAAAGATTATATGAACTCTATTACCTCTAAAACACTTTTTTTAAACTACAGTATAAAAATCCATAAATACCAGAAAAGACAATGGGGGAGATTTATCAAAACTTGTGCAGAGGAAAAGTTGACCAGTTGCCCATAGCAACCAATCAGATTGTTTTTTTCATTTTTGAAATGGTCTCTGAAAGATAAAAGAAGCGATCTGATTGGTTTCTATGGGCAACTGGTCAACTTCTCCTCTGGACAGGTCTTGATAAATCTCCCCCAATGATTCCTAATTTGTAATTTTGTATTCCCCCCCAGTAAGACAGTGAACACAGAAGTTAAAGTAGGCTTCTGTATTGTATAGGTGAACTTAGTCCTCTCTCTAGAATTCCGAATTAAAGTTTTTTGAAGCTATTTGTTGAATGCTATGGTTAGGGTTTTTTGGAGGCGATAGAGCCTTTTTAAAGCATTATTCCAATCAGCCATCCCCTGTAATCCCCACTGATCATGAGAATGGAATTGCTATGGTCCTTTCACTCATTTTCTACCAACTACTAGAGTAGGGTCTCGATTCCTGTGATTGCAGTGGAAAGTATGAATAGAGCCATAGTTAAACATGCTGGCTGCTGAGGGAAACAGCCGAGTAATGTACCCAGAGTTTGTGTTACCCCAGAGTTCAGTAAAAAAATTCTGTAGGTTAGGTTCCGTGTAAATCCCCATAAGAATGGGAAAATCAAGAGATGTTGGTGGAATGAGACAAGACCATTGGTGTTAGAATAGCCATGGCCAGTATTTCACAAACTGCAAACTTTGTGGAATTTTCTCATGCAATTTTGAAAATTGAAAACTGAAAATGATGTTATCACAATAAAACATTAAGTAAAAGGGGTTCATGTAGATGGGGTTCATGCAGCTCATCAATCTTCTGCCACACCTCTATTCCACCCAAATTCCACACAAAACAAATTAAAATTTATATATGTAAGAAACACTTTAACGTAGGTAAATTTCCATGACCAATAATACTGGTACACAAGGAGTAAATATATACCACCACACAATAACTGGATAATACTACCATACTGTACTGAATAAAACCACTATACGCAGACCAGTATACTATAAAAGGATCTGTATACAATATAAGTGATTATATAAATGACCATATAGCGGTAAATACCAGCTGTACAGAGACCTGTATACAATATAAGTAATTATATAAAGGACCATATAGCGGTGGATACCAGCTGTACAGAGATCTGTATACAATATAAGTGATTATATACAGGACCATATGGTGGTAGATATCAGCTGTACACAGGATGTGTATACCATATAAGTGATTACAGTTACATTTTTGACTCACAATTACGTATTTTCTGATCAGCGGCATCCTCTTTCCTTTTCTTCTCCGTCTGGATAAGACCGCCATGTGGATCTCTTAATATCTACAGGACAAACATGTCAGACTCTGCATTTTTCCAGTACCCTCCCCTCCTCTACACAATATTTCCATCTATAGGCTCACAGACTGTAATGATACCATCTTTGGAGTCCTGCACAGTAAAAGGACAGGTAGGTAGGTAGCCAGGTAAATAGGTAACTAGGTAGGTAGATCAGGAAGCCAGATATGTAGGTAGGTGACAAGCCAGGTACGTAGAGGGCTAGCTAGCTAGTTAGGCAGCCATGTATGAAGGCCAGGTATGTACATTGTTAGGTAGCTGGGTATGTATGTAATTAGATAGTCTGGTATGTAGGTAAGTAGTTAGGCATCCAGGTATAAAGATAGCCCCCGTTCCCTGTAGGTATAGGTTGCAGAGTTAACCCCCCTTCCCTGCAGGTATAGGCAACTGAGGTAACTCCTCCTTCCCTGTAGCTATAGGCAGCAGAGTTAACCCCTCTCCTTCCCTGCAGGTATAGGCAGCAGAGTTAGCCCCCCACCCTTCCCCATAGGTGTAGGTATCAGACTTAACCCCCCTTCCCCATAGGTATAGGCAGCAGAGTTAACCCCCTTCCCAGTAGTTATAGGAACAGAGTTAACCCCCTTTCTCCTTAGGTATAGGCAGCAGATTCCCCCCTCTTTCCCCGTAGATATAGGCAGAGTTAAACCCCACCATTCCCCATAGGTATAGGCAGAGTTAAACCCCCTTTTCCCCATAGGTATAGGCAGAGTTATCCCCCCCCGTTCCCCATAGGTATAGGCAGAGTTACCCCTCTTACCCATTGGTATAGGCAGAGTTACCCCCCCTCTTCCCCATAGGTATAGGCAGAGTTACCCCCCTTTCCCCATAGGTATAGGCAGAGTAACCCCCCTTTCCCCATGGGTACAGGCAGAGTTACCCCCTCCTTTCCCCATAGGTATAGGCAGAGTTACCCCCCTTTCCCCATATGTATAGGCAGAGTTACCCCCTCTCCCTTTCCTTATAAGTATAGGCAGAGTTAGCCTTTCCCCATAGGTATAGGCAGAGTTACCCCCTCCTTTCCCCATAGATATAGGCAGAGCTACCCCCCTTTCCCCATATGTATAGGCAGAGTTACCTACCCCCCTCTTCCCCATAGGTATAGGCAGACCAACCCCCCCCCCCGTCTTCCCCATAGGTATAGGCAGAGTTTACCCCCCTCCCCCTTTCCCCATAAGTATAGGCAGAGTTAAAAAATGTAAAAAATTATCCTCACCTGATGTCCCACGCAGCGATCTCCTCAGCAGCAGGGGCCCACGTCTTCTCCCCTCCACTGTACAGGCGTTGATGAGTGGCGTCATCGGCACCTGTACTGCGTGCTGCCTGGGGGTGGAGGTCACGTCTCCTCTGTGTCAGCTGCAGATGCGGCTCAGACATAGGGGACACTTTCTCCTGTATGTGCGTGTATCGCACATATCGAAGAAGGCAGAGTCTTTCTGCTGGGGATCTGGGACAAGGTGGACCTCTGCTCTAGGTAACTGGTCATTTTGTGTGTATCAGGTGTACTATCCTTTCTGATGTATACACCAAACACACAGCCCAAGTCTTAAGTGAGTAAAAGAGTATTATTATAACATTGTTATTGTTCCAAATGTGTTATTATACTTATTATTTGCAGGTAGTAATAATAATCATTGTCATAATAATGAGAAGTAAGTTTGTAGAAAATCCAGAGATGTACCTCTCTTTCTGACATTTAATCAAAGGTACATTATGGTAAGTATTATCCTGAGGGGAGTTTAATTGACTGTGCCCTCCTTTATTCTACAGCATCTTTTGTCAGTTCAGGTTGTGTTATTTTGACATTTTTCCTCTCTTCGGAGTAATGTATTTTTTAATTAGTTGCAACATTTGAAAAGCTGTGACCATTCCTTTATGAATTTAATAATCTTGTCACTCTTGAATTTATCTGCCAATATTTTGCGAAGTATTTTTTTTCAATTACTTTTAATATGAGAAGACATAATAGAGTTGATATGCTTTACAGAGTTTTTAATAAAATATTTACTACAGAACTAAAGACAAAAAGAAAACATAATTATTCTGCATTACTTGTTTATTTTTCAAAGCACCGTTGACTTAGACAACTCAGTATCATCTCTTTCTGAACAATAATGGCATGCTTAATTTTCTCAAGTTCTAATCACAGAGATTCTTTCCGCTTCTCTACAGGAAATGTCACATTGGCCCTTGAAAAAATATATGTATATTTCAGACAAAATATAATTTTTTAACTATGTCACAGGCTCCACAGCTTAAAAAACACATTTTGAAACAGGAGAATTTTTAATGTATATTTTGTAAGATTTGAATGTAACCCTTTAAGGACCAAGATTATTTCTATTATTATTGTTATTATTATTATAATTTCATGAGTCTCTTCACATTTTGATGCCATTATGTTACGCTGTATATCAATAGTACTTTGACAGTTGTTAGGTATTTACGTATGCCCTATGAGTATCAGTGGTGCACCCTACATATGTCTGTGCTTCCTTATGTAGTTTCTGTGGTGCCCTGCATTATGAATGTAGGATGCTATGAAAACGGAAGCTTGGACTACTGTAATACTTCACAGGGTGGCTGGACAGATTGACCTCATAAGCATTGCCATCTTACTTCTGACTGGCTGGACAGACTCGTTCTGTGCCCAGAGTAGAAAGTATACTGATAGTAAGCCAGTAATGCAAAAAGCTTCCCTAGCTTACTTCTGAGCTAAAGTATACCCAGCCAAGAAAATCTAATGACAGCAAGCCAGTGATGCATGAAGCATTGCTGGCTTTCTGTATAGTACATGGAGAAAGGATTCCTGTCTCTTTGATATGAGTCTCTGCTACACTGACCTAGTTATCATGATGATTTACATTGGTTACATGAGGCACCACAGAAAATATTTGGTACATGACTGGGGATACGTACAGAATACTGGAAACACACACAGCTTTTCCCTGGCTTAGCACCAGAACCAGTGAGCATTCACTGAGCAGGAGGCATACAAAGTAATAGTGTCCATGGTGCCCTGGCATAGTGTACCACAGAAACAATGCAGACATCCTGTTATTTTGACAGGAGTCATTGCTTCCATACAATAATAAGTGATGATCAGCACAGACAGTATAGGTAGGTAGCAATGATTTTCAATTTATCTACATACACTTTATGGGTAGTGTTGAGGGTGAATATTCGAAATGCAAATTTTTATCATGAATATTGGCACATCCCAACAATACTGTGTAAAAAAAAATATAATAAAAGTAATCATCCCTGTGGAGCGTGAATATTTAGTATATGCAAATATGTAAATATTCGAAAATATTGGCACTTCCAGAGGACGCTGATCCCTCCCTTCTTTTAGGTGAAAGATATAATCGCTCATGATCACTATACGAATTTCATTACAAATTTTTGCATGAAAAAAAAGGAAACAAACACAATTTTGGAAGCATAGGACGAATATTCCTCTATGTATTCGCAAAATATCACAAATTCGACTATGGCCCCTGCCGCTCATCACTATCGATGGGCAAGGCATTCTGCAGCGGGCTCGGGTAGGGATGAATCTGAATGCCAAATTAATTTGATGTCTCAAATCAAGTTTATCTTCCGGAAACAAAGCTTTGGAGGTTTGCTATTTTTTAGCTAGGACAGTTAGGGTTTTCATGTAAGGATCCTTGGTGTTCTAAGATAGTGAGGGAGTTAACCTCTTGGGGACGCATGGCGTATGCATACGCCCTGCATCCCCGATCCTTAAGGACTCAGGGTGTACCTGTATGCCCTGAGTATTTCCGGTCCCTGTCGCTCACCGTGACAACGCCTGGGGGATCCAAATCGCCGATCAATTCAGATCAGCGATTTGCGGCAATGCCGGGTCAATCGGGTCCCGGTGACCAGGTGACCCAGAAAAAAAGAATGACAGATGCCGTCCGAGATGGCACCTATTATCCTTTTTTTCCGGTAACGGCCGACGAATCAGGACGCCTGCTCTGGGGGTGTCCCTAATGGCACCCGCTCCGCCCCTGTTCTGGAGGGTGAGAGCAGGTGCCGGGAGCCTTCTCCTGAGGCTGGGGCTCCTGAATTGTGGCATTGGCGGTGGGATCGGGCCCCAGCAGCGGATGCGGTGGTGGAGACAGCAGGCGGATCTTCACTGCACAGCAGCAGGAGGTAAAGCTGGCCTCCTGCTGTTGCTAAGCAACAACTCCCATCATGCACACAAGGGCATGCTGGGAGTTGTTATTATGCAACAGCAGAAGGCACAAATACAACTCCCAGCATGCCCTTTGGTAGTTTGTGCATGCTGTGGGTTGTAGTTATGTAACAGCTGGAGGCACATTTGTGTGCCTCCAGCTGTTGCATAACTACAACCCGTTGTAAACAAAATTCATAACAAACCACCTGGCCAAATCAATTATAATCACCAAACACAATGGCCAAGTTGTGGTATAAAAGTATCAATTCTTTGTTAATAGTATGCTAAAATACAAAAAATAACTTTAATAAAAACAGAATACACATACAAATAGAAAGAGAGGTAGGTATGTCATGGATTACATAAAGCACATCAATATGCAAAACATGAGTGTCACCATAGTAATGAGGCACTCACAGTGTGTGACTATTATATGTAAAACACCCTGTATACAGTTAGTAGTAGTAAGTACATATAAAGTAAAAGGCAGCAAGTTGCATGTTAAAGAAAAGAAAGGCAGCGTTATAATAAACAAGTTAAGCTATACAGATACCGAGCGATCATGCCGGGGGATGTCTCGCACATCGTGATACTTCATTCGCATCATGCGCATCATGTGACTAGGTGCACAGCATTACATCACGCCGGGATAGTTCCGGCGCAGCCTCTGACCCCGACATGAGGTCCATATCGGGCGGGATGTACGATTACAGGTAATTTACTGTCATTGGTTGGCTCTGAGTATATAAGGTTGCTATTTCCGATACTGAGACGCCCCTTGAGAAAGCACAATTTCGAAAACGCGTTCGGCGTGAGGTGAGGTATCAGATATATGGGTGCATGGCTTAACTTGTTTATTATAACACTGCCTTTCTTAACTTTAACCTGCAACTTGCTGCCTTTTACTTATATGTACTAACTACTACTATCTGTATACAGTGTGTTTGACATATAATAGTCACACACTGTGAGTGCCTCATTACTATGATGAGACTCATTTTTTGCATATTGATGTGCTTTATGTAATCCATGACATACCTACCTCTCTTTCTATTTGTATGTGTATTCTGTTTTTATTAAAGTTATTTTTTGTATTTTACCATACGATTAATAAAGAATTGTTACTTTTATACCAAAACTTGGCCTTTGTGTTTGGTGATTATAACTACAACCCCCAGCATGCATGTGCCTCCCGCTGTTGCAAAACTACAAGTCCCAGCATGCCCTTCGGCTCTAAGTGCATGCTGAGAGTTGTAGTTTTGCAACAGCTGAGGACACAGTGGTTGCAAAACACTGAGTTTTTTACCTAACTCAGTGTTTCACAACCAGTGTGCCTCCAGCTGCTGCAAACTACAACCTCCAGCATGCACTGATAGACCGTACATGCTGGGAGTCGTAGTTTTGCAACAGCTGGAGGCACACTGTTAGCAAAACACTTAGTTAAGTAACAAATTCCAAGTGTTTTGCAACAAGTGTGCCTCTAGTTGTTGCATAACTACAACCCCCAGCATGCATGTGCAACCAAGGGCATGCTGGGAGTGTTAGTAGTATGCCTCTGGCTGTTGCATAACTACAAGTCCCAGCATGGCCTTTGGCTGTCACTGCATGCTGAGATTTGTAGCTTTTTGCAACAGCTGAAAGCACACTGGTTGCAAAACCCAGTTTTTTTTTTCCCCACCAAAATCAGTGTTTCGCAACCAGTGTCCATCCAGCTGTTGCAAACTACAACTCCCAGCATGCACTGATAGACCGTGCATGCTGGTAGTTGTAGTTATGCAACAACTGGAGGCACACTGGTTGTGAAACACTGAGTTAAGTAACAAACTCTCAATATTTTTCAACCAGTGTGCCTCCAGCTGTTGCATAACTACAACCCCAGCATGCACGACAGCCAAAGGGCATGCTGGGAGTTGTAGTTTTGCAACAGCTGGAGGGTTGCTCCCCCCCCCCCATGTGAATGTACATGGTACATTCACATAGGTGGAGGTTTACAAAGAGTTTCTCGCTTCAAGCTTGAGATGCAGCAAATTTTCCGCTGCAGCTCAAACTTTAGAAGCCCTAAAAACACTAGACTACACTAATCCAACACAAAATAAAAAGTAAAACAATACATATACACATACCCCTACACAGTTATCTCCCCCCTCCAATTAAAGTGAAAAATGTCCGGTACGGCACTGTTTCCAAAATGGAGCCTCCAGCTGTTGTAAAACATCAACTCCCAGTATTGCCGGACAGCCATTGACTGTCCAGGCATCCTGGGAGTTTTGCTACAGCTTGAGGCGCCCTGTTTGGGAAACACTGCTGTAGGGTAAATTTGGTATCGGAGGCAGGTCTAATTCTAGCATTCGGGGTAGCATAATGGGGTATTTCTCAGAGAAAAAAGCCCCCCACATCCACTTCAAACTTAACTGGTCCATGAAAAATTCAGATTTTGAATTTTTCGTGAAAGTTTTGAAAATAAAATTGATGCTATATTTTGAAGCCCCCTAATGTCTTCAAAAAGTAAAAACATGTCAACTTTATGATGCCAACAAAACGTAGACATATTGTATTTGTGAATCAATTTATAATTTATTTGGTATGTTCATTTTCCTTACAAGCAGAAAGTTTCTAAATTAGAAAAATGCTAAATTTTCAAAATGTTCATAAAATTTGGGGATTTTTGATGCAAGTAATGAAAAGATGCAAGTAATGAAAAAATGTACCACCATGTTAAAGTAGAATATGTCAGAAAGAACTATCTCAGAATCATAATAAAAGGTTAAAGCATCTCAGAGTTATAAATGCATAAAGTGAGAGTGGTCAGATGTGCAAAAAAGGTCTGAGTCCCTAAGGAGTTAATGCATTTATCTTGCTGTTCCAGGGCAATGCAAGGGGTTAGTGTCAGTATACCTGGTGGCCTAGTACAGGGAGGGGGTTTATTCCAGTATCCCTGGTGATAGAGGGGAGTATAGAGGTTAATGCAACAATCCCTAGGGGTGGTCAGTGGAAAGGTAAATGTTGCATCCTGGGACCTAGTGCCTCTCCAGCATTGCCATGGCTCTAATGTCTTATTCCCTGGGTGCACTGATCAGAAGTTTGAGTTCAAGGTGGGTGTATACCCTAGGGGTCTCATCTTGGTCTCATGTGTGTAACTCAACTCAACAAGAAGTACAACTATAACTTCTAAAGACAGTGGTGTTTCAGCTAGGAAGAATCAAAACAAAACTGAGTAATACTCTTTTCTTTTTGGTTGTTTGATATCCAACTGTTTCCTTAAGTGTTCATGTTGTAAATATGTAACACTAATATTTTTGTACTTGGAGTGTGAAGTTGAACTTTTTTCTCTATACCTTAGTCCATAATATTTAGCAAAATAAATCATCTGAAAAGTAACAGTGCATATTTTAGCAGTAAAAATGGTTACTATTAGGAGGTGTTGACAGCCCTTTATCAAATACTTGTTTATTTCTGAATATTTTCTAAAGAACAGCAAGTCCACCTATAGCTAAAAACAGATATTTTATGATTTACTTTCTATATACTGTACATATTAAAGGGGTTAGAGATGAGTGAATCGAAGCTGATGAATCTGAATTCCTTATGAATTTCATGAAAAATTCTATTCACAACGAATGTAAAATGACGAATCCACTTGTGAGGATATGGGGCAAGGAATTATGGAAAGGCAAGAAGGCAAGGTGGGAAGGGAAGTAGGCGGGATGGCCCTGAATCAAATGCAGGATGCAGCCTATCAGTACTTAATCACTAGGGATGAGTGAATCAAATCTGACGAATCCGAATTAGTTACAAATTTCAGGAAAATTTCATTTGTAACGAATGGGAAAATCGGCGCTATTCGATCGAGCAAATTGCTTCATTAAACTCCATTTAGTGCGGTCCAAGCTCCAGGGCATCTAAAATGGCGGATCCACATAAGAGGACATGGGGCAAGGAATCCTGGGAAGGCGGGAACAAGGGTAGGCGGGATGACCCTGAATCACATGCAGCATGCAGCCTATCAGCAGCCAGTAACCCCTGTGATGTCACACCCCTGTTATAATTGGCAGCCATATTGCGGCCAATCACTTCATTCATTACACTGCAGAGAGATACAATGGACAGCCTGTGCGTGTGTTACACAGAAAAGCTCACTCCTGCAGTGTTTCACATCCTAGTCACATCAGCATTCTAGTGAACAGAAAGCAGTGCTTTTTCCCACTGAAAAGTATTTTTACTGCAGCCATTAACCTCCCAGTCACTTTCTTCAGCATAGTATTACAGAGAGGGGAAGAGATGTGTGTTGCCTCATAGATTTCAACAAGCTGCCTCAACTTCATAAACCTTAGCAGAGGAGGCAGGAATAATTTTTCTGCACAACTCTGTGTCTTCGTTCCACAACAAATCATCTGCTGGTTATACTAGTCGGTAGACAATATAATACCCAGCAGTCCATTCCTAATATTCTTTGACAGAGTGCAATTTTGGGTTTAGTACACAGCTGTTGCATACTCCAGCACGGTTGTGTACTGTTGGAGCAAAAATATTTTTTTTAAGTGTACTGCAGTGCATTTTTTCTGCCCTCATAAGTGCATACCATATATCTACATCTAAGTAGTGTATTATTTTGTAGTTGTTAATTTGTAAAGGGCCTAGATAGTGTGAAAGGACAGCCAAAAGTAATCCCCGGCTGGTGTTTTACTCCAATACGTTTTTTTTAAGCGTACTGTATTGCATTTTTCTGCCCTCATAAGTGCATACCACATATCTACATCTAAGTAGTGTAGTATTTTGAACCTGTTAATCTGTCAAGGGCCTAGATACTGTGAAAGGCCAGGCAAAAGTACTCACCACTGGTGTACTCAAATACTTTTTTAAGCATACTGTAGCGCATTTTTATGCCCCCAAATTTGCACTAAGTATGTAAGGCAGAGAAGTGCCAGGAGTGGGAGAGGCATAAATTCATCAGGCAGAGGTCACAGCAGACTAGGGGCAAGTGGCAGCAGGAGTCGCATGGAGAGGCCTGAGCTAACGGTATCAGTTAGCAGTCGTATCTCGACCAGCAACCCATCTGCTTTCATCGATTTGTTAACACAATCATCCATTTCATCACAAGTGACATCTGACACCCCCAGTCAACATTTGGTTGGTTCCTCAGACACAAACCTCAGTTGGCATGGCCAGCAGTCCATGTCCTCCCATTGCCTCTGTCCTGTGCTGTTCCCTCCCCTAAAGAAGTATCTTATGCTGTGGGTTCAACTCCACTTTTCAGTGAGGACGATCTAATTGTGGACAGTCAGCAGCTACAGCCCAGCCAAGAAGGGAAGAAGACATCCGCTGCTTCCTCCGCTAGGCGGGCAATCAGTGATGAGGAGAGTTACCTGGCAGGCGGTGTTGCCAGTGTTCAGGGTCCTGAAGCAGACACTGTTGAGGAACCTGAGGAGGACATCAGTGACGTGCAGACACAACTCGATGATGATGAGGCTGGTCGCACTTGGAAGCCAGTTGCAGAAGGGGCTTCATCATCATCAGGAGAAGAGGGTTGCAGGTTGCCCGTGAGGCAGCAGCTGAGCCAGCAAGGTGGTAGCATGGATGGCAGTCAGCATTGGGGCAGAAGAGGAAATTCGGGAGCTAAACATACCCGGGGGAGACTACCTGCTTCACGCCAGCCTACCTTCCCGGGAGGTAGTGGAACAGGGGTTCCTGGAGACGGCGGCAGTAACAGTCAATTAGTGTGGACTGTTGGTGGGAAAATCAGCTACTAGGCGGTGTGGCAGTTTTTCATCAAGCATCCAGAGGAGGTTAACATAGCCACATGCAAGATATATCGGCAGAAGGTTAAGCTTGACCAGGGTCCCAATGTTGGCACCACGGCCCTCTGACAACATATGCTTTGCCACCATAAAGCGGCCTGGGTGAACCATGGCTCTGATGTAGTTGTCCAGCCTGCTGCATCACCCAGTGGCACGCCGATACCTCTTTCAGCCAGCCAAGGCTCCACCACCTCAGCCGAAGTGAGCTGTGTGTCATACCCTGCTTCTGTCGCTTCAGGTTCTCCTGCTCCTCCTACTTAGAGTCAGTTATTCCTCCAACAATCCATCGGCGAAGCCATGTCCAAGAGACAATAGTATTTCTCTCAGCCCACTCATCCAATGGCGCAGAAGCTGAATGTGCTCCTGTCTAAGTTGCTAGTGCTGCAGTCCCTCCATTTTCAAGTGGTGGACTCTGCACCTTTCAAAGAACTGATGGCTTGTGCCGAACTGAGGTGGAGGTTGCCAAGCCGTAATTTCTTTGCGAAGAAGGCAGTACCAGCACTGCACAATTTTGTGGAAGAGAAGGTGGGCCAGTCCTTGAGCCTGTCGGTGTGTACTAAAGTGCACGGCAGTGCCGACGTGTGGAGCTGTAACTATGTTCAGGGACAATACATTTCCTTTACAGCTCATTGGGTGACTGTGGTTCCTGCACAGCCACAACACCAACTTGGACAGGTCATGTTGCTTCCTCAACCACGCTCTCAGGTTCTTGGTCCTGTGACAGTGTGTGACTCTGCCTCCTCATCCTCCCCAGTGTCCTCAGCCTCCACTTCCCAGACAAGTCTCAGTGCCCCTTCAGCATACCAGGTGTGAAGGGCACAGCGGTGTCACGCTGTTCTTCACATGGTTTGCCTTTGCGAACGGAGTCACACAGGGGAGGAACTGCTAAAAGTAATTCATAAAGAAAGCGGAACTGAAAATGGGAACCATGGTGACTGACAACGGGAAGAACATCTTGTCTGCGCTGCGACTGGGAAGGCTGAGCCATGCACCTGGCATGGCACACGTGTTCAATCTGGTTGTCAAGCGGTTCCTGAAGTGTTCCCCCCATTTGCAAGACATCCTAACAATGGAAAGGAAACTTTGCATGCACTTAAGCCACTCGTACACCGCAAAGCACACCCTCCTTGAGCTGCAGCGTCAGAACGGTTTCCCCAACATAATCTGATTTGTGACGTTGCTACACGTTGGTATTCCATCCTCCATATGTTGGACCGAATGTACGAACAGAGAAAAGCCATCACCGATTTCTTGATCTCCTGTGTAACCAGTGGCAGCTCATATGTGACACCTGCCGTTTGCTCAGTCCCATTGAGGAAGCCACATTATTGGTAAGTCACCAGGATTACGGGATGAACAACATCATTCCACTGCTTTATGTCATGCAAACGATGGCTGGTCAAGGCACTGGAGACGTGGCACCTACATCTCACAGCCATATGAGCCCTTTGGGGGCTGAACTGGAGGAGGAGGAGGGACACAGTATAGCACAGTTTAGGTTTCACCAAATGGATGGTTTTTCTAGTAATCTGACAGGAGAGGAGAAGCAGGAGCAGCCAGAGTACCTAGAGGGCTATGAGGAATGCAAGACAGAGGACCCAGACAAACCGTGGCTGTATGAAGTGGAGACGGAGGTAGGGAGTCCCTTGGAGTCACTTGCGCAAATGGCACCATTCGGCAGCAGGTTGACTTCTGGCTCTCATCCTTATTGGACCCTCGCTACTGACACAAAATAGGGGCCTTTTTTGCACCCATTGAGAGGGAGGATAAATTGATCTACTACAGAGACATCCTATGTAGTCAGTTGGCTGATGCCTATCGGCACCATCGTCCATCCTCTCGCAGATTTGAATCGGGGGGCCCCCTGCCATTGCTGCTGGGGAGGGGTGGGGTGGCAGGAGCAGTACCAGCTCCATCATCAACAGCCTGAGTCTACAGTCACTGATTAGTACCTTTCTTCACCCGCATAGTGAAGCAACTCATCAGTAGCAGGTAGACCTGGAGCAGGACCTGAACCAGCAGGTGGTGGCATACCTTGATATGCCCATGCCATGACGCCTTGAAAATCCACTGGACTTCTGGGCAGCCAAACTTGATTTGTGGCAGAAACTAGCAGAGCTTGCCCTGGAAAAGCTGTCCTGCCCAGCCAGTAGTGTGCCATCAGGGCAGGTGGTTAGTGAGGCGGGGGCCATAGTCACCCCAATGAGTACTCGTTTGTCCACGAAAAATGTGGAAAGACTGACCTTTGTGAAGATGAATCAAGCATAGATCAGCCAAGATTTCCACTCACCAATGCCTGATGGATCAGAGCAGATTGACCATGGTGCCACACCAACACTTCACAAATATGGATAGTGCCAAACAGATTTAAGGCGCTGCTCCCCAGTTAAAAACATTCCTCTGCATCAGACCTTTTTTACTGATATTGCAACCCACCGCACCACTCTATCACCGGGTCACTTTTAGGACTTCTGATTATGCTGCTGCCACCTCCAGGCTATGCCATTCAGCCCCTATATGGTCTCTTCATGCTTCACCATATCCAGGCTGTGTTATTCAGCCACTATATGGTCTCCTCATGCTTCAGCCACCTCCAGGCTGTGCCATTCAGACACTATATGGTCTCCTCATGGTTTAGCCAACTCCAGGCTGTGCCATTCAGCCATTATCTGGTCTCTTCATACTGATGCCACCTCCAGGCTCTGTCATTGTGCCGCCATGTGACATGTGACTTATATTTGGTCCTGTAACCACACGCCGGGGCCTTGGAGATTAACCCCTTAAGGTCCAAGGACGTACCGGTACGTCCTTGGTCCTGCTCTCCTGATATAACGCGGGGTTACACAGTAACCCCGCGTCATATCATTGCAGGCCCGGCATCATAGTGAAGCGGGGCCCTGCCTCTAATAGTGCGCAGCGCCGATCGCGGCGCCGCACGCTATTAACCCTTTAGCCGCGCGCTCAGAGCTGAGCCGCGCAGCTAAAAGCGAAAGTGAAAGTTGCCGGCTAGCTCAGTCGGGCTGTTCGGGATAGCCGCGGCTAATCGCGGCATCCCGAACAGCTGACAGGACAGTGGGAGGGCCCCTACCTGCCTCCTCGTTGTCCGATCGCCGAATGACTGCTCAGTGCCTGAGATCCAGGCATGAGCAGTCATGCGGCAGAATCGTTGATCGCTGGTTTCTTATGAGAAACCAGTGATCAATGATGAAGATCAGTGTGTGCAGTGTTATAGGTCCCTATGGGACCTATAACACTGCAAAAAAAAGTGGGAAAAAAAGTGAATAAAGATCATTTAACTCCTCCCTTATTACAAGTTTGAATCACCCCCCTTTTCCAATAAAAAAAAAAAACACAGTGTAAATAAAAATAAAAATAAACATATATGGTATCACCGCGTGCGGAAATGTCCGAATTATAAAAATATATCATTAATTAAACCGCTCGGTCAATGGCGTGCACGCAAAAAAATTCCAAAATCCAATATAGTGCATTTTTGGTCACTTTTTATATCAAATAAAGTCCTATCAATGCAAAAATGGTACCGTTAAAAACTTCAGATCACGGCACAAAAAATGAGCCCTTTTACCGCCCCATACACGGAAAAATAAAAAAGTTATAGGGGTCAAAAGATGACAATTTTAAACGTATAAATTTTCCTGCATGTAGTTATGATTTTTTCCAGAAGTCTGACAAAATCAAACCTATATAATTAGGGTATCATTTTAATCGTATGGACCTACAGAATAAAGATAAGGTGTAATTTTTGCCGAAAAATGTACTACGTAGAAACGGAAGCCCCCAAAAGTTACAAAACGGCGTTTTTTTTTTTCAATTTTGTCGCACAATGATTTTTTTTTTCATTTCACCGTACATTTTTGGGCAAAATGACTGACGTCATTACAAAGTAGAATTGGTGGCGCAAAAAATAAGCCATCATATGGATTTTTAGGTGCAAAATTGAAAGAGTTATGATTTTTTAAAGGCAAGGAGCAAAAAACGAAAATGCAAAAACGGAAAAACCCCTGGTCCTTAAGGGGTTAAAACGGGAGTGTAATCTTAAATTTCAATTTCAAAATCTTCAATTTCAATTTTAAAATTCATCTTTTAACCCCTTAAGGACTCAGCCCATTTTGGCCTTAACCCCTTAAGGACGCAGGACGTAAATGTACGTCCTGGTGAGGTGGTACTTAACGCACCAGGACGTACATTTACGTCCTAAGCATAACCGCGGGCATCGGAGCGATGCCCGTGTCATGCGCGGCTGATCCCGGCTGCTGATCGCAGCCAGGGACCCGCCGGCAATGGCCGACGCCCGCGATCTCGCGGGCGTCCGCCATTAACCCCTCAGGTGCCGGGATCAATACAGATCCCGGCATCTGCGGCAGTTCGCGATTAAAATGAACGATCGGATCGCCCGCAGCGCTGCTGCAGGGATCCGATCATTCATAACGCCGCACGGAGGTCCCCTCTCCTTCCTCCGTGCGGCTCCCGGCGTCTCCTGCTCTGGTCTGTGATCGAGCAGACCAGAGCAGGAGATGACCGATAATACTGATCTGTTCTATGTCCTATACATAGAACAGATCAGTATTAGCAATCATGGTATTGCTATGAATAGTCCCCTATGGGGACTATTCAAGTGTAAAAAAAAATGTAAAAAAATGTAAAAGTAAAAGTAAAAAAAAAGTGAAAAATCCCCTCCCCCAATAAAAAAGTAAAACGTCCGTTTTTTCCTATTTTACCCCCAAAAAGCGTAAAAAACATTTTTTATAGACATATTTGGTATCGCCGCGTGCGTAAATGTCCGAACTAGTAAAATAAAATGTTAATGATCCCGTACGGTGAACGGCGTGAACGAAAAAATTTTTTAAAAGTCCAAAATTCCTACTTTTTTAATACATTTTATTAAAAAAAAAATTATAAAAAATGTATTAAAAGTTTTTTATATGCAAATGTGGTATCAAAAAAAAGTACAGATCATGGCGCAAAAAATGAGCCCCCATACCGCCGCTTATACGGAAAAATAAAAAAGTTATAGGTCATCAAAATAAAGGGATTATAAACGTACTAATTTGGTTAAAAAGTTTGTGATTTTTTTTAAGCGCAACAATAATATAAAAGTATATAATAATGGGTATCATTTTAATCGTATTGACCCTCAGAATAAAGAACACACGTCATTTTTACCATAAATTGTACGGCGTGAAAACGAAACCTTCCAAAATTAGCAAAATTGCGTTTTTCGTTTTAATTTCCCCACAAAAATAGTGTTTTTTGGTTGCGCCATACATTTTATGATATAATGAGTGATATCAATACAAAGGACAACTGGTCGCGCAAAAAACAAGCCCTCATACTAGTCTGTGGATGAAAATATAAAAGAGTTATGATTTTTAGAAGGCGAGGAGGAAAAAATGAAAACGTAAAAATTAAATTGTCTGAGTCCTTAAGGCCAAAATGGGCTGAGTCCTTAAGGGGTTAAAGACTCAGACAATTAAATTTTTTCGTTTTCATTTTTTCCTCCTCGCCTTCTAAAAATCATAACTCTTTTACATTTTCATCCACAGACTAGTATTAGGGCTTGTTTTTTGCACGACCAGTTATCCTTTGTAATGATATCACTCATTATATCATAAAATGTATGGCGCAACCAAAAAACACTATTTTTGGGGGGAAATTAAAACGAAAAACGCAATTTTGCTAATTTTGGAAGGTTTTGTTTTCACGCCGTACAATTTATGGTAAAAATGACATGTGTTCTTTATTCTGAGGGTCAATACAATTAAAATGATACCCATTATCATATACTTTTATATTATTGTTGCGCTTAAAAAAAATCACAAACTTTTTAACCAAATTAGTACGTTTATAATCCCTTTATTTTGATGACCTCTAACTTTTTTATTTTTCCGTATAAGTGGCGGTATGGGGGCTCATTTTTTGCGCCATGGTCTGTACTTTTTTTTGATACCACATTTGCATATAAAAAACTTTTAATACATTTTTTATAATTTTTTTTTAATAAAATGCATTAAAAAGTAGGAATTTTGGACTTTTTTTTTCGTTCACGCCGTTCACCGTACGGGATCATTAACATTTTATTTTAATAGTTCGGACATTTACGCACTCGGCGATACCAAATATGTCTATAAAAAAATTTTTTTTACGCTTTTTGGGGGTAAAATAGGAAAAAACTGACGTTTTACTTTTTTATTGGGGGAGGGGATTTTTCACTTTTTTTTTACTTTTACTTTTACATTTGTTTACATTTTTTTTACACTTGAATAGTCCCCATAGGGGACTATTCATAGCAATACCATGATTGCTAATACTGATCTGTTCTATGTATAGGACATAGAACAGATCAGTATTATCTGTCATCTCCTGCTCTGGTCTGCTCGATCACAGACCAGAGCAGGAGACGCCGGGAGCCGGACGGAGGAAGGAGAGGGGACCTCCGTCCGGCGTTCTGAATGATCGGATCCCCGCAGCAGCGCTGCGGGCGATCCGATCGTTCATTTAAATCGCGAACTGCCGCAGATGCCGGGATCTGTATTGATCCCGGCACCTGAGGGGTTAATGGCTGACGCCCGCGAGATCGCGGGCGTCGGCCATTGCCGGCGGGTCCCTGGCTGCGATCAGCAGCCGGAATCAGCCGCGCATGACACGGGCATAAATGTACGTCCTGGTGCGTTAAGTACCGCCTCACCAGGACGTACATTTACGTCCTGCGTCCTTAAGGGGTTAATCTTAGGGATTGTGAAGCACTTTTGTCTACTCATGCTGCCGCCAGATCCAGGCTGTGACATTCAGACACTACATGGTTTACTGATGTTGCTGGGCCTGGGACATTACCTAAAAATATTTTATGGTAACACTATGGTTTAGAATAGTAAATGAGGGCCATTGTATATGTGCATTAAAAAAATATTTGGAATATCCATTTCCTTACAAGCAGAGAGTTTCAAAGTTAGAAAAATGCAAAATTTTCAAATTTTTCATAAAATTTGGGGATTTTTCACCAAGAAAGGATGCAAGTTACCACAAAAGTTTATCACTATGTTAATGTAGAATATGTCACAAAAAAACAATCGCGGAATCATAATGATAACTAAAAGCATCCCAGAGTTATTAATGCTTAAAGTGACAGTGGTCAGATGTGCAAAAATTGGCCGGGTTCTAAGGTGTAAAATGGCTGGGTCCTTAAGGGGTTAAAGGGGTTATCCAGGAAAAAAAAAAATTTGATCAACTGGCTCCAGAAAGTTAAACAGATTTGTAAATTACTTCCATTAAAAAAATCTTAATCCTTTCAGTACTTATGAGCTGCTGAAGTTGAGTTGTTCTTTTCTATTTAAGTACTCTCTGTTAACACATGTCTCGAAAACTGTCCAGAGTACTAACAAATCCCCATAGCAAACTTCTTCTACTCGGTGCAGTTCCCGAGACAAGCAGAGATGTCAGCAGAGAACACTGTTGCCAGACAGAAAAGAACAATTCAACTTCAGCAGCTGATAATTATTGGAAGGATTAAGATTTTTTTAATAGAAGTAATTTACAAATCTGTTTAACTTTCTGGAGCCAGTTGATATAACAAAAAGTTTTTTTTTTTTCCTGGAATAAAGCTAGGTTAGTGTCACTTGATATAACATAAAATAATACTAAGATGTAAAAAATAGATCACGTTTATGATGTGGTATAGCAGGGTGTGAGGTGCAGGGAATATATAATTATCCTATGGGCAGATAGCATTAACCCCTTGTGTTCGTGACGCCAGGGTGTGGTTTATGCTTAACCACCCGAAGGTATACCGCTGGATCCTTGACTAGGCACGGGGGGGGGCAATGAAGATACCGACGCCAAGTTACGGACAACAGTAGCTTTACTGAGGGTAGTGAGTTGTTACAGTTTATGCAATACAGCCAGGGCCGAAGGAGGTTACCAGGACACAGAGACCTCACAGATTTGCTGGAACTTTTGGTGTGACGGGAGAATTTAGTGCAGGCCACACTGGGTAGAGAGATTACTTGACGTGACTTGTGACTGACAGGACAGTAACTTTATCTTACTTGCACTTGACTTGTGGCTGCAGGACTTGACGCCTCCACTATTCTGGACACACACTCTAGGTATGACTTAACTGGACCTCAGCAGGAAGCAAGAGAGAGAAGCTAGCTCCACCCAGGGCTTATATGGGGGAGAGTAATAGAGAGCCCATAGGTCACTCTGGGGGTAAGCTGGTCATTGGTACCTCCTGGGTAAAAATCACATGGTACATTTTATTAAAGGTATAACACATCTTTTAATATCCAACATATATACAAATGGGGAAACAACTACAGGGGGCCCTGGGGACACTGAGGAACACTGCCTGACAGGGAAGGAAAGGTACGGGAGAACACCATCCCATACTGGGCCACCAAAATGAAGCATTATTCCAAATGATGAACTTTTACTCTGGCCGTCAAAGCACAAAAAACCCTCTCTCATTAAATAGATTACATCATTATAATAGACCTGTAATTCTATGGTGAAAAGTTGCTAAATCTAATTTTTTCAGTGTCACCATAAACTATACAGACTACAAATCTGCAGGTGGTGCATGGTATTGTATAAATTTGGCATATCATTAGACATTATAGCCCTTTGTTTGCAACCTGAAGTTGCTCCAAACCACTCCTCCTTTTGGCAAAACCTCTTGTCAGAGTGGCCGAAATCCAGCAGCTTCCATTATGGCTCCTGCTGGTCTCTCAATACTCGTCTCTTCTCTCTGCTTCCAGGATGAGAGGTAGAAGCTGGACCTTTCTGCTCAGCAAATCACTGGCCACAGTGTTGTCTCATCTGCCACCGATTGGCTGAGCAAAAAGATCCTGGTTTTACATCTTGTCTCTGAAGTACGCCACCCCAACGTCGTTTCGCTTTACGCTTCCTCAGGGAATGTATCACATTCCCTGAGGAAGAGTGAAGCGAAACGACGTTGGGGTGGCGGTCTCTCTCGGTAAGGGTTCTCCCAGATCACACTGACACTGTGCTGCATCCTACCTACCAGTGCTTTTGGATTTCAGCAGATGGGCGTTTTGCTTTGGCTGGTAGTTAGCCTGATGCACTTTGTCCCTTGCTTGCACTCCGCTGATATTGGCTTGGTGATGCAGCACTGTGTCCAGTATGTGAGTACATATCTCTCCTGTCTGTGTGTGGCCCTAGAATAGTGTTTCAGTGGTACCCTCTATTGTTCTGTCCATATCCAGGTGTGGCAGTGCTATTTATCCTTTAGCTAGTATATTTATACAGCATTTTGGCCTGTGATTCATACCTGGCAGAACAGGTTTATTGTGGTTTTCCCTCACTGTCTTCTTCTTCTTTTATAAGCCGAGTTGAGATGCCTGTTTGTCCACCTGTACCTGTTCCCATTTTAAAGGTTTTTATGATTGTTTGTGTCTTTTTGTAAACACTTTAATAAAGTTTGTACACTTTTGCATTTATATTATTGTCTTAGTGCTTCTTGATAGGTTATCTTGTATATTGTATGTCACACTGCTGTCTCTGCATATGTTGAATATTTCTGAATAAGTGAGGTTAGTTATCTAGCTTACAGCAGGCTTGGTTTAAGCAAGTTGTTATCCAGGCCTAAACCTGACAGGGCCTAACAAGATAAACACTGACTAGAAGTATGCTCTTTTCTAGCCTCGGGGAGAAAGGTTTGAACTAAAGTTTTCAGTGATTGGTTGGACCAGGCAAATATTCCTCCGAGAGCAGTGATGGTGAAACTTTTTGAGCCCGAGTGCCCAAACAGTAATGCACGCCAACTTTTTTCCCCTCAAAGTGCCAGCACAGCAATTAAATCAGAATACTGAGGTTTAAGTTTAGAAAAAATAACTTAGGTAGGCAGTATGTTCCACCACATTAGGTAGGCAGTATAATTTCCCCACATTAGGTTGGCAGTATAGTTCCCCCACATTAGGCTGTAGTTTCCCCACATTAGGTTGCAGTTCCCCCACATTAGGTAGGCAGTATAGTTCCCCCACATTAGGTAGGCAGTATAGTTCCTCCACATTAGGTTGGCAGTGTGTTCCCTCTACATTTGGTTGCAGTTCCCCCACATTAGGATGCAGTTCCCCCACATTAGGTAGGCAGTATAGTTCCCCCACATTATGTTGTAGTTCCCTCACATTAGGTAGGCAGTATAGTTCCCCTACATTAGGTAGGCAGTTTGTTCACCCACATTAGGAAGGCAGTATAGTTCCCCAACATTAGGTTGTATTTCCCCCACATTAGGTTGGCAGTATATCCCCCCCCCTATAGGTTGGTTGTATGTTCCCCCAAATTAGGTTGCAGTTCCCCACATTAGGTAGGCAGTATAGTTCCCCCACATTAGGTTGTAGTTCCCCCACATTAGGTTGTCAGTACGTTCCCCCACATTAGTTTGTAGTTCCCCCACATTAGGTTGCAGTTCCCCCACATTAGGTTGCAGTTCCCCCATATTAGGTTGGCAGTATTTTAACCCACATCAGGTTGGCAGTATGTTCCCCCACATTAGGTTGGCAGAATGTTCCCCCACATTAGGTGCAGAATAGTTCCCCCACAAACATACAACCTTCAGCCATATACAGTGTATGGCTGGAGGCTGTATGTCTGTGTACTACTCCTCCGGTCAGGGGTCACGATCTACTGTACCGGAGAAGCGATGGTCAGAGCACTGAAGATGGTGTGCAGGTAACTTACCATGCCTGCGCGTCCTCCTCCTTGATGCTCCAATGCTCCGCTCCTCCGTTCCTATGGGCGCACGCACAGGACGTCAGTGATGTCCCTGCGTGCTCTACCTCCTGGCAGCCCCTGCATTTTTAAAGTTTAAGTGGGGCCGCAGAAAGGTAACCCGTCTTTTGGGACTCAGGGATCTCCCGGTTTGCCCCGCCTGGCGAACTATGGTCGCATGCCCACAGAGGGGGCTCGGCATGCAACCTATGGCACGCCTGCCATAGGTTCGCCATCACTGTCCTAGAGTGTCTAGCAAAGTTTAAAAAAAGAAACTATTTGAGTCATGTGATGCTTTGTCAACAACAGAGAACCAATTCCAGTACCAGTTCCTTGAATCTTTCACTCTGTGATGAGTGAGTGATGAGTTTTCGAAAGGAACATGCTGGCTTGACTCTGATCCTGACCCTATATCTCCTGGTTTGAACCAGCTTGTTGTTGTCTGTTACGTTTACTAGATTGAAACTGTTGCAATTTTACAGGCTCCAGAAAAATTAACTGTTACATATTGAACAAAGTGCACTTTACCAGGACATCTATCCCTATGTATGTATAGTAGATGAATCATCGCAGCACTCACAAATGATGTGAAAAAAAAGCGTAGCTTTATTCCATCACATACTGACACTGTTTTGGCTATTCAATTGTAGCGTTTTTCAAACAACATTCAAGTGAACATAAGGTAATATATATTCATTATATATATATATATATATATATATATATATATATATATATATATATATATTTATATGTATGTATATGGAAACACATTATTAACCCCTTAAGGACTCAAAACTATTTTTGCATTTTCGTTTTTTCTCCTCATCTTCTAAAATTCATAATGCGTTCAATTTTGCACCTATAAACCCATGTAATGGCTTGTTTTTTGCATCACCAATTGTACTTTGTAATGACATTACTTATATTATCACATATTATGTGGCAAAACAAAAAAAATATTTGTGGGGTGAAATGAAGAAAAAAAACTCAATTTTGCAACTTTTAGGGCTTCCGGTTCTACACAGTGCACTTTTTGGTAAACATGACACATTAACTTTATTATGTAGGTCCATACGCTTACAGGGATACCCAATTTATGTAGGTTTTATTTATTTTATTACTTAAAAAAAATTATAACTACATGCACCAAAATTAGTATTTTTTAAAATTGTCATCTTATGACCCCTATAACTTTCTTATTTTTGCACATATTGGGCCATATGAGGGCTTATTCACATGTATTCTCTTAATTTTTTTTAACACTTTTTACTGTTTTTTTTTAGCACCCTTACGGGGCTATTCTATGCAATCTTCTGATTGCATACACTGTTCAATGCTATGCCATTGCACAGCATTGATCAGTGTTACCAGAGCTCGACTGCTCCAGGCATGGAGCAGCAGATCAACAATTGACAAGGCAGGTGAGGACCCTCCTGTTGTCCAGTAAACTGATCTGGACATCATGATTCTGATTCGATAGGCCCGATCAGCTCCACTGAACTGTCGGGATAGTTTTACTTTCAGTTTGGACTCAAAGTTGATCGCGGCATCTAAAGGGTTAATGCCAGGTATCACCCCGATCAGCGGTGCCCGGCATTAGTCGTGGATCCTGGCTGCCCGTAGCAACCGGGACCCACAGGGTTTAACCCGTTCTCTGCATATGAGAATGGTTTAAACCCCGTTAGTGGGACACAGGACGTACAGGTACGCCCTGAGTCCTTAAGGACCTGGGAATGGGGGCGTACCGGTACACCCGGTGTCCTTAAGGGGTTAAGTATCTCAATATCAACGTTTAGACCACCAGATCATAAAGTTTAAAGTTTATGTATCCCCATTAATTCTCAGCACATCAATAAAGAGATATGGTCACCTTATTACACAGCATTTTCTTATTATTATACGATTATTACTCCATTCATTTTCCTAGTTCTTATGTGTGTACTTCTGGGTGTGTGGAACACTAATAGGGAAGGTTTACGCTCTCCCTACATTTGGAGATATGTTGCAGTCTCTGTGACGTGCCCACCGAGCACGACCATGTCTTCTGGCAGGGTCTTAGGCTATTTTGTGTTCCTTGCATGTGTGGTTGTACGTGTGTTTTTGGACCACTTTAGCCACAACTACATTGTACATATGGTGCCCATACATCTACCCTCTTTTAATAAGGTGACAGTTATTCCCCAGAACCAATATGAGGCTGTACCGTCATGTGTCAGCTCTTCGCTGATCCATAGCCCTCACCTAAGATGTCTGCCGTTCATTTACTAGCTCATTGCATGCATGCAGTCAACCTTTATATATGGCCCTTTTATATTTGGCTCCCCTGAGCTTCTGTAGTTCGTACCCGGCACACACGTGCACTGCAGACATGCCTTGATTATGCCATGGTGCCCATTGGTGTCTTCATAATTCTCTATTATACTATCCAGTCCCCATCTCCACCTCTCTTGCAAGTTTTATTATGATCACCTCTTCACTTATTGTACACAAATTATACACTTATTTATATAGTATGATGGTTTTTGTACATTATATTACATGCCACCTACACTGAAGTAATGTGAACTGATGTCCCTTATAATGTATACTTATATGCACTTGTATATTACACATATTCACTTGTAATTTAGCTTTTTCTGAGCGGCCAAAACGTTGCCAGTATGTGATGGAATAAAGCTACGTTGGCTGGAGTACTGCTTCATATTTTGTTTGGACATCCCTATTTATGGTTATATTAGTGTTATATTAGGTCCAGTTCACACAGTATGAATCATCACTTCTGAGAGAGTGATTTTAATTTATGTGTATATTTTTGCTTTGTTTTCTTTTGTTATTTTATTATATTTAATTTGTATATGTGGTCACAATAATTGATTTTATATTTATATATGTAGTTAGATGGAATTTACAAGGTCCCTGTGATCCATCTGATATTGTTGTTTTCATTTAATTATTTTACTATATATATATATATCCATATTTCATACAGCTTTGAGGACTGTTAACTTGATGATTGCATATTTGTTGTTGTTTGCTGTCTGTTCAGATTCAGTGCTGCATTGTTCTCCTTGACCCTCTGGCAAATTATCAGTTTTTTCCTCTCCATGTACTGACTCTGTCCTTGACATGATTGTTTGGTTTTGATCAGGACTGTCTGCCTCCTCTGTTAGTGCTCCATTCACTTAGTATAGGGACCATCGCCCAGTTTGGGGTCATCACTTAAGTTGGATCTTTCAAGTAGGTAGGGACAGTGATCAGGGGGACACAACCTACTATGGCAAAAGTATTGTGCATGACAGCTTTAGACTGTTCTGTAACTATGCAATGAGCCCAGGATCTTAAGGGGTTAAGATAACTTGAAGTAAAATAAAAATACATTTCCATGTGATTGTACATTTGATCTACTGTTCTGTGATGATACAACAGTCTGTTTCTGCATAATACAATAATATATAGATGAGGTTCTGTTTGCTGTTATGTTTTGGGGACCTAAACATTATCAAGATGAAAATTCAGCACCTGGCAACATCTGTGGAATTATTCAGAGTGAAGTATCTTCCCTCGTGCTAGTGCCACAGCTGGACTTCCTACTGCTTAATCTGTCCTCACCGCAGGATGTGGAGCTGATTCGCTGATTATGAGTACAATACTGTTTCTCTAGCCAGAGGGCATGACATATCACTTGGCACAATGTAGTCTGCTCACCACAGTTGGCTGTGACTCTTAAAAGACCCCCTGACTCTTAATATTGGGTCGTGTGTCATTTTTTTCTCTCCTTTTGTTTGTCTGCAACTCTAATGCTAAGTTAACAGAGTGGAAAAAGAGGAACATCACCAATGAATCTCTGCAATGGCTCAGCTCATGGAGAGACTGGGAGTGCGCAGGAATTGCTCACAAGATTTTACAGTAAGAAAAGCATCTGTACAAAATAGGAAGTGTTGTCTATAGACAGTGATGGTTAAAACATAATATGAGGGAAATGTATTGGGAATTACTTTTTTTTTTTTTTTGGAATAGCATGCACATCCTTGACAGAATTTTTTAGGGTGGAACTGTGGGACTAAAATGTGTTTACATCCTAACAAGTCATAAAAATCTCAAAGGGTTGGCCCTAAGAAACTAAGCTAAAGTTAGGAAGCTTTACTTGCCCACAGAGTTCCTTTTGCCTGAATATAACTAAACCAAGTTGAACCTTTATGCAAAGATGATGCTCAAGCATGGTGGTGAAGTGTCATGGTCTGGGGCTGCATGGTTGCTGCCGGCACATTTCATTGGAATAATTTTCAAGGGAACAATGAATGCCAACATCTACTGTGATTTACTGAAGCAGAGAATGAGCCATCCTCCGGGGAAAGGGCCACAGGACAGTATTCAAACCTGATAATGACCACAAACACCTCCAAGACCACCACTGCCTTGCTAAAGAAGCTAAGGGTAAAGGTAATGGGCCGTCCAAGAATGTCCCCAGACCTAAACACTATTGAGCATTTGTGTGGCATCCTCAAACGGAAAGTGGGGGTGCACAAGGTCTCCAACATGCACCAGCATTGTGATGTCATCATAGAGGAGTGGAAGAGGACTCCAGTGGCAACACGTGAATATCTGGAGAGTTTATTTTGCCTAAATGGTACTAGGATAAAAGTTGAACATTTTTCAAAGATGACAGAACAGTTAAGATATGTTTGCAAAATCATTCACATCTGTACTCCATCTTTGACCAGGCACAGTTTATACAGACTAAACCCAAAGTTAAAGGGATGAATTATTGGCACATTTTTATGAAATTTGTGCAAAAACTGCATGTGCAACAACATTGGGAAAAAAAACTGTTTTACTATACAGTGAACACAAAATAAATATATATTTTTCCTTTAACCCCTAGAGGACACAGGACATACCTGTACACCGTGGCTGAAAGGTACTTGGCACACCAGAATGTACATGTACATCTTGAGTCCCATCTAGACTACAAAGTAATAGAAGAATAGAAGGTGTTATACTCGCTTCATATACAGCAGGTGGACATCAGCGATTTTGCTGATTCCCACTATTAACCCTTCAGATGCCATGATGAATACTGATCACGGCATTCAAAGTATTACGGGGGCTTTGACGGACTCATGGGATCACCTGCTGCACAATGGTGGGGGTCCAATGAGTCCAGATGGCAGAGGGAGCCAAATTGACCTGCTCCAGGGCCACTCTGGTGACCTTCAATGGCCTGCCTTCTGGCAGACCATAGAAGTAGATCTTTAAATTTCACTAATCAGTGTTATGCCAATGCAAAGCACTGAACTGTAATACCAATAAAAAGATTGCTAAAAAAAAAAAGGAAATATATTATCAGTTTACCTGCACTAAGCTGTTGGTACAGACAGGTAGTGCAGGTGACACTGATGACAACCAGTCATCCTGTTCCTTGCTCCAATTCTCCCGCTATCTTCCTCCGTACCTTCCACTCCAGGGCTGACATGGAGCATGGGCGGAGCTTCGTGACATCACCACTGCTGTTTTCTAGCAGCAGCAGTGACGTCAGGATGCTCCATCCATGCTTCAAGTAGGCCTTGGAACAGAAGATATGGAGGACAACACCGGGAGAACAAGAGCACAGAACAGGGTTAAGTATGGTTGTTATCAGTGTCATTTGCACTTCTTGTTTGTACCGACAGGTTAGTACAGGTAACACTAATGACAGATTTCATTTAAAAATGCAAAAAAAAGTTTAAAAAGTTTTAATAAGTGTGAAACACCCCTCCCCCTTTAATAAAAAGTGAACTCACCCTATTTTCCCATTTTCCAAACAAAAAAATAAAATGAATAAACATATTTGTATCAAAATTGCTGATTTTTGGTCACATCATTGTCCAAAATTGCTGATTTTTGGTCACTTCACATCCCAGAAAAATAATTGTGTCAAAAAGTCACATACATGCAAAAGTGGTACCAATAAAAACTACAAAAAATGGTGCAAAAAAACACCCTCATACAACCCTATTTATATATATTTAAAAAAAAAAAAAAGGAAGTTATAGGGGTTTAGAGGAGGGCAATTTCAAACATACAAATTTTGTTAAAAAAATTTGACTTTCTTAAAAGTAGTAATTGAGAGCACATAACTATTGGGTATCATTATAGTCGTATTGGTCCACAGAATAAAGAAAATTTATTTACCATAAAATATATTTACCATAAAGTGCACTTTGGGTTGAACCATACAATCTATGGGGAAATGAATGAAGTTATTGCAAAGTACGATTGGTCTCGCTAAAACAATCCCTCAAATGGGTTTGTGGATGGAACAATAAAAGAGGTATAGCTCTTACAATGCAAGGGCAAAAAAATGAAAATACAAAAATGAAAATTGGTTGTATCCTCAAGGCCAAAAAGGACTATGTCCTTAAGGGGTTAGCCCCCCAAATAAGAAAAGCTAATTTTATGACATATGTGCCCTAAACTTGTACCATTGAGCAAATTAGTCAGGCATAAAGCAAAATTTTATTAAGTTACATGAACAAAAAAAGAAAAAGTTATTGAGCTTTTACTTAATTGATGAATTATCCATGGGGTATCCAAAAATGGTACCACTAAAAAGTATAACTTAGGCTGTTTTCACACTATAAAAATACCTCTGTTGTAAATGCCCGTTATATAAACCCTGGAAATCGGCCGTTAAACAGCTGTTAGAAAATCCCATTATAGTCTATGGGATTTTTTCGAACAGCCGTTTCAACCCATTTTAGTCCGTTATTAATAACAGCTGTTATTTTGTGACGGGCGATAGTAATGGGAGAAATAGTACATGCACTATTTCTTCCGTTCATTCGCCCGTCACAAAATAACGGCCATTATTAATAACGGGTAATAATGGGTTAAAACGGCAATTGGAAAAATTCCATAGACTATAATGGGATTTTCTAACGGCCGTTTAATGGCTGATTTCAAGGGTTTTTATAACGGGCATTTACAACGGAGGTATTTTTATAGTGTGAAAGCAGCCTTAGCCCCCTCCCCCTAAAAAAAATAAAAAAATATTCAAACAAAACAAGTCCTCATTCAGGTACATCAACGGAACAAAACCAAAACACAAACACAACAATAAAATAGGTCACATCTTCAAATGGTTAAAAAAAACTCGGTGTTCATGGATGGCGACACTCTTTGAAGTACATTTTATTTTGCACTATGCATTTACATTGTAATTCTATAGGATGATGTCTTATTAGAGCTATTTATTCTATTCCCATCAGCTAAAACAAATACTATTGTATTTATTAGGAAATCGAAATGATTGTCACAACAACATAATATATTTCTGAATAAACAGCTTTGTGTGGTTTTTACATTTCCCATTATACCATCTATTTCGATGTGTAAACAACATGTTTTAAAGGGAATCAAACAAGGTCATCTGTTCTCTCAAGAAAGCCGCTATTGTTTTCCCCTTTGTCTTTGGATAATGTATTCCAAACGCTGAAACACACATTACACCGATGTTCTGTTTATCAGTACGGCAGAATATTTTGCATTAATTGTGGGTATGTTTAACTCAGCTGATACACATTGTAATGTTAGAGCAATGAAAGTCCATTTACCATCCATGAGCATTGGAAGACATGAGCGGTGAATGCAGAGATCCTGATATGATAGTTAGAAATAAGTAGAGCCATTTATTGTTACAGGTTGCAGCTTGCCATTCAACGTGAAACTGTTTTGCAGAATAGAAAGTTTGTCGTTTGATCAGCATCACAGAGCCAAAATAGTGTACTTTTTTTTTCTTTTAATTGAAAAGTTTGTATTCAACAATACCTAAGGGGAAAAAAGAGAAAAAACAGTGACTCATAGTGTAGTGCATTTGTTTTACCTATGCAACCAAATGCCATCTCAAGTCCCATAATTAGTAAATAGGGTTCACCTGTCTGCAATTTTTTTCTTAGTATAAATAGCCCTGTTCTGAGAAGGCCTCAGAGTTTGTTAGAGAACATTACTTAACAAAAAGCAGCAAGAAAACAAAGGAGCTCACCAAACAGGTCAGAGATACATTTGGAAAGGTTATAAAAACAATATCCTAATAAAAAAAACTGTTGAAAAAAAAACTATGAAAAAAAAACAATATCCTAAGCTTTGAACATCTTATGGAGCACCAGATATTTCATAATCAGAAAATTGAAATAATATGTCACAACCACAAACCTACAAAGACAAGGCCATTCACTTAAATTGACAAGCCGAGAAAGGATAAAATTACCAAGAGACCCATGGTAATGGCAGGTCCACCTGTAAAGATAAACAACTGAGGTAGAAGAATTTATCCACAGGACAACTATTAGTTGTGTACTCCACAAATCTAGCTTTTACAGAAAAGTGGCAAGAAGAAAGTCATTGTTGAAAGTGACATTTGGAGTTTGCCACAAGCCACGTGGGAGACACAGTAAACATATGGAAGAAGGGGCTCTGACCTGATGAGACCAAAATGGAAGTTTTTCAATTGCATGCAAACACACTAACAATTACCTTGAGCACACCATCCCCACAGAGACAGAGCAGTTACAGGAAAACTGGTAATTGATGGAAAGATGGTGCAGCCAAATAAAGGGCAGTCCTTGAAGAAAATATGATATAGTCTACAGACTGGTTCATCTATTTGCAGATAAAATGACCCTTAATGCAACATATGTACTAGGGGAGTAATAACCTGCATGCATCATATGTCCTATATGTTACACCGAGCGTTACGGGTCCCTGCTCCTCCCCGGAGTGCTCGCTGCGTTCTTCTGTGTGCAGCGCCCCAGTCAGACCCGGTAACCGGGAGCGCTGCACTGTTATCACCGGGGGGGATGCGATCCGCGTAGCGGGATGCGCCCACCTGCGGGTCGCATCCCAATCTCCTCACCTGCCCCGTCCTCCTGCTGTTCTGTCCCGGCACACGCGGCCCCGCTCTCTAGGGCGTGCGCGCGCCGACTCTCTGAAATTTAAAGGGCCAGTGCACCATTAATTGATGCCTGGCCCAATCAGTACCCACACCTGCAAAACATATAAAAACCCAATTCCCCTTCCTGTCCTTGCCGGATCTTGCTGCCTTGTGCCCTGAGAAAGCGTTTCTGTGTGTTCAATAGCCTGTGTATCCAGACCCTTGCCGTTGCCCCTGACTACGAACCATTGCTGCCTGCCCAGACATTCTGCTACGTCCGACCTTGCTCTCGCCTTGTCCCTGTGTACCGCGCCTGACTCAGCTGTCAGTCAGGTTGAGTCGCTATCGGGTGGAACGACCTGGGGGTTACCTACCGCTGCAAGTCCATCCCACTTTGCGGCGGGTTCTGGTGAAAACCAGTAACCCCTTAGATTCCGTTCCCCTGGTACGGCCCACGCCATCACCTCACTGACACAGAGGATCCACCACCTGCGTCCTCTCCGCATACCAGTCTGGATCCTGACACTAGAGCAGTGGTTCTCTACCATTTGTTCCTGAGTACTCCTTGACAACCCATTCCAAAAAAATTATACCCCCTTTTTAGAGACATTTTGAAATGATTATAGTATAATTCATAAGCTTTACTTTCCTCTATAACAGGCCCCCCCTCTCCCAATCTCCCCAGTCCACCAATTTACAGGTGACGTCTTCTCTAACCGGAGTTGTTTACTTCTCTTTTCTTCACTATCTGGCCTAAACCGGAATTAAGATTTCTCCCATACAAGACTTCTCCACAGAACTCCAAACTCCAAATAAAAATGTTTTGCTTCTTTCTGCAGTGCAATACCCACCTATTTTCAAACTACCTATGTTTATTGACACACACAGTAATAGTACCCGCTTTGCGCCCCAATAAAGGCCCCCTCTGTGCCCTCAAATATAGTTGTTGGCCCCCAAACTGCCCCCATAAATAGTTGTAGACAACCATACTGTCCCGCTTTGGTGCTCCAGTGCTCCATTGGTCTGGGGACCTATTACTATGGATCATAGCAATAGATCCCAGGTCTGCAGGGGCAGTGGAGCAACAAAGCTGATGATAGTTACTGCCCACAGCAGCCCAGTGACCGCGCTTCCCCTTTGCTGTCCTCCTGCTCCGCTCCTCGGTGCAGTGACTTCAGCCTACCATTTCTTTCAAAGTGATGCAGACAAGTTACCAGTGGCTGTGGCTGCCACTACTGTTTTTCTTTTTTTTCAAGTACCCCTTGGAGAACTGCTAAGTACCCCTGGTACCCCAGGATGAGAACCATGAACCACTCTCCTAGAGGGAGTTATAACCAGCAAAATTGTATGTCCCAAAAGGAATAATAACCTGCATCATCAAGTGTCTAAACTGGGAGAGTTACTGTCCAGTGTAAAACTGGGAGAGTTACTGTTAGAGAAGGATCTGGGTGACTTGTAGATCATAGACTATGGAAAAGCACAATGCCAGGCAGCTGCTTCTAAGACCAGGCATGGATTCGAAGGACAGGGACATAATGCTACCACTTTATAAAGCCTCACCTGAAATATGCAGTTCAGTTTTGGCACCGGTTCATGAAAGGGACTTAATGGAGTTGGAAAGAGTGCAGACACGCCACCAAATTATTAGGTACATGGAACATCTTAGCTATAAGGGTAGATTAAAACAATTATATTCTTGAGAAGAGATGTTTAAGGGGGAATATGGTTCAAACAAAAAAATAAAGGGGAAAACTGTTAAAGGTAAAACCTACTCAAATGACAAAAGGGCATTCCCTCTGCTTAAAGAAACAAAAGATTAGTCTCCAGAGGTGACAAGCCTTTCTTTACCATGAAAACTGTGAATATGTAAAACAGTCTACCTCAGGAACTGGCCACAGCAAAAATGGAATCACAGGACCGGACAGAGAATGGGCCCCTCCACTCGAAATGTGTTGTCTAATTGTATATACAGTACATCTTTATATAGCAAATAAAGCTGCTTTTTTTAAATTACTTTATTGTCTGTGCCGGTTATTATATATCAATCTACACTAATGAGAGAGCACCACCTCTGTATCATCATTTGTCTCCGAGAGGAGAAACCCACCTCTACTGTAGGAGACCTACAGATGCTTGGCTGCACCCCGACATTTGAGACCACTATAGTGGCATAAGACACATTACGGTTGTTGTGCTCGCAGTGCATTATTGTTGCCATTAGTGGCACATGCTTGTGCATTTGTTCCTTTTTTCCTAATACATATTAGAACAATGCATACATAAAACGATGCATTCTTAGAACAAAATAGCATTAATGCATATGCAGAAATATAATATTAAATTCAATAATATACAATATACAATATATTATACCCCTTCCCTTTCACCACGTTGGTTGAATTTAATGGACATGTGTCATTTTTCCACCATATTAAAGGGGTTATCCACCATAAGGTGATTTTAGTACGAACCTGGTAGACAGTGATGGACATGGTTAGGAAGGATCTGCACTTGTCTTGGGCCTAAATGGCTATGTCATGAGATTACCATAACACTGTGGCTAGCTATTTGTGAACTGGCATTTCTGCTTGACTTTTCTTTTTTTGACTACAAATCCCATAATTCCATTTTCCTCCCTCCCACACATCAGCCACCCCATCCAATGAAACATAAATGAGCTGCAGACCTGTGGTTTTCAATCAGGGTGCCTACTGCTGTTGCATTAGTTAGAGCAGACATGCTCCCTGTCATCAGCTGACTAGTGAGTCAGGTCTCGTTCACATTGCAAGCTGGAAAAATCTGGGACAACAGTCATTTTGTATGCTGGTAAAAATAAATAGTGGGGTGAAAATCACAAAAGAATTGTCAGAAAACCATCACACACAGGTACAGACTCTATATTATGAACTACACTAACTTTACAGCCCCTGTAGCATAGTCAAATAAAAATTAAATTCCTGGAATACCCCTTTAACTATAACCAATGGATATGCGTCACAACCATTGTGGTGATGTGCGGAGACTTTTTGATGAAAATATACAGTATAACTAACCAAATCTTTGTGGACCCAATTGTGCAACCATTGATATACAGGCATACAGAAGATAATGTATTGTTTTATATACTCAGCTATCTTGTAAGTAGAGACTTTATATACTAGAGACTTATGGTGTATTAAATGAGCTACAGAATTAAGATTCTGGTGATCATCTAAATAAAGTCTAATGGAACTCAGCATTCATAAACAAGAAAAGTTTTATTTTTATTATTTTTTTTAAACAAAGAACTAAGCCTACTATTAATTGGATGAAACTTATTGCCCTCTAATTCTAAAATTGCTTATAATACAAAGAAGAAAAAAAATGCAGATTTCTACTTGTATTCTCATTTGCCACTTGATGATATTTTATTAGTTTAATTTTGCATTATTATGAATAACAATGTACGCTTTCATTGCTGCAATTATGAATTCCACCATTGTTTAGAAGTGATACACTAATTGCAGGGACTCATGGGAAGACTAAATTTGCATCCACCTTATTAGTTTAGAGATAACGATGTAATTCGTCCTATAAACAACTGTGCATAAGACAGAGTGTGTCCTAACTAGAACATTGGGTTACGCCGTACCGCATTGAAATCACAATTTCACTCCAGCTTCTCAGAGTCGACTGTGAAAACTTTTTTTGACGTTTGCAACTCTTTTAGCCATCCAGATAATGGAAGACTTTATATACAGAGTCATTTTCTACTTTTCTGTGTGTCTTACATTCACATAATGTCACAGATTTTCAATGCGGAGGCCTTACATTAAAGGTGCATTAAGCATTCTTATGTAGACAGCACTATTATGTTGAACTGTCATGCAGAATGTGCTCATTCTGTAAATCAGAAAATAGCAAGTGGATATACATAAAAGCAATATGATAGTTTTGTATATTGTTTCTATTGTACAAAAAGCTTGACAATATGCAGGAAGCACATATATAAGGTCATGCCCTTAACTGGTCATTAAACCTTTTATATAGGCCATATATAGGAGTAACACCTTGGATATCCTATTTTCATTTTCCACCTGTTTTTGTCCACTGAATTCTTCATCTCATTGGCTAGGTTGGTTCATCTTGGGTTTTTACATCTCGATTATCTTAACGGAACATCCTAATTTTTTTTTTTTTTAAGGGGAAGTGAAAATGTACAAATACAACAGCATTTAGCATTTAAAATTGTGGGGCAAAAAAATATATAATAATTAAAAATAATAATGATGCATCTTTGCTAATTTGGAAAATGTGGAGGCTTCTTTTTTATAATGTTTATCATGCGGTCAAACTGGCATGTCAAGTCAGTATAATTACAACAATATCCATTTGTTTAGTCATGTTTTACTACTTTAACCCCTTAAGGACTCAGGGTTTTTCAGTTTTTGCTCTTTCGTTTTTTCCTCCTTACCTTTTAAAAATCATAACCCTTTCAATTTTCCACCTAAAAATCCATATTATGGCTTATTTTTTGTGTCACCAATTTTACTTTGCAGTGACATTAGTCATTTTACCCAAACATTCATGGCAAAACGGGAAAAAAAAATCATTGTGCAACAAAATAGAAGAAAAAACGCCATTTTGTAACTTTTGGGGGCATCCGTTTCTACGCAGTGCATACTTCGGTAAAAATTACACCTTATCATTTTTCTGTAGGTCCATACGGTTAAAATGATACCCTACTTATATTGGTTTGATTTTGTCGTACTTCTGGAAAAAAATCATAACTACATGCAGGAAAATTTATACGTTTAAAAATGTCATCTTCTGACCCCTATAACTTTTATTTTTCCACATACAGGGCGGTATGAGGACTCATTTTTTGTGCTGTGATCTGAAGTTTTTATCGGTTTTTGTTTTGATCTGACTTTTTGATCACTTTTTATTCATCTTTTAATGGTATGAAAAGTGACCAAAAATACGCTTTTTTGGACTTTGGAATTTTTTTGCACGTACGCCATTGACCGTACAGTTTAATTATTTTTGTTTTGATCGGATTTTTTGATCACTTTTTATTCATCTTTTAATGGTATAAAAAGTGACCAAAAATAAGCTTTTTTTGTACTTTGGAATTTTTTTGCACGTACGCCATTGACCGTACAGTTTAATTAATGATATATTTTTATAATTCGGACATTTACGCACGTGGCAATACCACATATGTTTATGTTTATTTACACTGTTTTATTTTTTTCATGGGAAAAGGGGGGTGATTCAAACTTTTATAGGGAAGGGGTTAAAGGACCTTTATTAATACTTTTTTTTTTACTTTTTTTTTTGCAGTGTTATAGGTCCCATAGGGACCTATAACACTGCACACACTGATCTTTTACACAGATCACTGGCGTTTATTAACATGCCTGTGATCAGTGTTATCGGCGCTTGACTGCTCTTGCCGGGATCTCAGGCACAGAGCAGTCATTCGTCGATTGGACACCGAGGAGGCAGGTAAGGGCCCTCCTGGTGTCCTGTAAGCTGTTCGGGAAGCCGCAATTTCACCGCGGCGGTCCCGAACAGCCCGACTGACTAGCCGGGATAGTTTCACCTTCACTTTAGAAGCGCCGCTTCTAAAGGGTTAATACCGCACATTGCCGCGATCGGCGATGTGTGGTATTAGCCGCAGGTCCCGGCCGTTGATGAGCGCCAGGACCGACACTTCATATTGCGGGAGCCGGCGCAGGACATAAATATACATCCTGCTTCATTAAGGGGTTAAAGAAAAATCATATTTTTTTTTATTTTAAATAGCTTTTTAAACTGCCATTTTCTGACCCCTATAATTTTTTTTTATTTTTCGGTATACCAGGTTGTACATTATCTGTACTTTTTTTTGCTTTGATTTTGGTGTTGATTAGACTTTTTTATTAAAATTTTTCTAGCATGTGATCAAAAAAACAAAAAAATAAAAAACAGCCATTCCAGCATCTGGTATTTTTTTTTTTTTTTTTTTTTTTTGTGCTTTCACCTTTTCATTTAAAAAATGGGAAAAGGGAGGTTATTTGAAATGTTATATAGAAAGGGTTAATTTATATAGGGATTAAAACAACTGATAGTTGTGACTATAGTGACGGAACTGGTGACGGAAGTTACTAAACGGAACTATTTCATAGTGTGAAAGAGGCCTAAGCAGAGGCTGCTTGGACAACAGACCTCCTGGCAGCAATCATGTCACAACCAGGTGATCCAAACTAATTCACCATCAAGGATACCTATAACCTGCATTTAGATGCAGCTGTCAACTTTGACAGCAGGATTTGAATGGTTGATAGACGACAGCGGTGATTGTCAAACATATCCTATTGGTTGTGACCCTCAGTTAAATCTGTTAGGGGATCGCCCTATATAAAGCACGCTCATGTCGGTATCCCTTGTGGCACAGTTAGGAAGAATCAAAGAGGCCTTCTGCCCCATCCCCTACATGCTCCTATCCCCTGGGGTGAGTCTCGGGCCTTTTCCCATAAAAACCTGTTGCTGGTCAGATATAAGGACAAGAGGGATGTCCTTATGCTCACCACAATTTATGGGAACGGCAGCACCCCTGTCACTGTGCGAGGTACCGCGGGACTGGTCCTCAAGCCCGATTGTATTCTGGACTACAATCGGTATATGGGCGGAGTTGATCTTTCTGATTAAGTCCTCAGGCCATATGATTCCATGCGGAAAACACGGGTATGGTAAAAAAAAAGTTGTGGTCTACATGGTACAGGTTGCCCTGTACAACTCTTTTGTACTGTCCCAGTAGACAAGACAGGGACATTCCTGGGGTTTCAAGAGGTAGTTCTAAAAGCCCTCATCTTTAATGACCGCCAAGGAGCGGGTCAGAGCACCTCTGGAACTTCAGTGCTCCAGATCGTCCCGGCCAACTCTTTCCAGGTGAGGTCCCCCACACTAGAAAGGAGGGACAATCCCAGAAAAAATGCAGAGTGTGTCAAAGGAGGGGTATTCGGAAGGACACCACCACTCAGTGTGACACTTGCCCCGATCATCCAGGCCTCTGCATTAAAAACTGCTTCAGGGAGTATCACACTTCCATGGAGCACTATTTTTTTAGTCCTTCTCCCTGATTTTAACTCCCCTGAATTATACTCCAATGTACCAGTCCCGTACATTTTGTTCCAAATTTTAAAACCAAACATTTCCCCCCGCCCCCCCCCCAAAAAAAAAAAAAAAGAAATAGATCCCAATTCCCCTGATAAAAAGGGTCATGGAACACAGAGTCAACAGCATTGGGGGTTTGAAGTTGCCTCAAATGCGCAGCGCTCTCTCCCCACCTTAGCGGGGTGCGCATTTGAGGTAACAGAATAGGGACGGCCACACACATCACATTTTTAGAATGATGATTCAGAGCATAGGGTTTGGGGCAGGCATCATTTTTACTTTTGGCTGTACTCTGGGTCATCATTCTGGGAATATAATTGGCATATCAGTACTAAAATTGCAATTTTCATTTTCCCCAAACTACACTTCATCCATTCCTGGAAAAAAAAATTTAGGGAACACCCGTCTGTTCCAAATCTCCACTTCACCCCTATACACCTTCCCTAGGGGGTGTAATGTTTGTAATAGGCTCACATGTGGGTGTTCCTTTCTTGTATTTTCCTCTGAATGTATGTAACTGTTTGGTCCGTAACAAACATCCGCCTCAAATGCGAAGAGTTCTCGCTCATGAGCTCTGTCGTATTTCCAGGTGACAATTCGGAGTCACATGTTAGTTGTTCCCAGAAAGATGAAGCAGAGCATAGGTTGAAAATTGCAATTTTCCAAAGCTACCCTTCATCCATTCCTGGAAAATAAATTTAGGAAACCCATTCCTCAGGGTGGGTACTTTCTGTAAAGATGTCTCATGTGGGTGTTTTATTCTTGCATTTTCCTCTGAATGTGTGTAACCGTCAGCTACTGATATGCCATAGGCCTCAAATGCAAACATGACTTCTGAGCCTTGTTGTTCGCCCGCCCAATCACGTTACCCCATATGTGGATGTGTTTCCATAGTCAGGAGAAAAAGCCCTTAAAATTTGCAACCCAATTTCTCCAATTACCCCTTGTGAAAATGTAAAATAATGGGTAAACCCAGCATATGGGTAAACCTTAGTATAAAAAAATCCAATTTTTCATTTTACGGCCCACTGTTCAAAAAACCTGTGAGGTATAAGTACTCACTGTACCCCTTGTTACCTTCCTTGAGGGGTGTAGTTTAAAATGGTGCTCACTTGGCGGGTTTATTAATTTTTTTAGATTTTACATCAGAACCTCAACCATTGCAGTGCAAAGCACCACTTTAGGCCTTCAAATCTCATCCATGCTGTCTCACTCCTAAGCCCTGTTTTGCACCCGCAAAGTGCTTTACTGACATATATGGGGTATATCCTTATTCTGGAGAAATTGGGTTACAAATTTTGTGGAGCTTTTTTTCTCTTACTACTTGTGAAACTAAAAAAATTTGGGTCAATACCTGCAATTTAGTATTACAAATCACATTTTTTGCTTTTCCAGCCCACTGTTCAAAAAACCTGTGAGGTGCAAGTACTCACTGTAACCCTTGTTACGTTCCTGGAGGGGTCTAGTTTCTAAAATGGTGTCACATGTGGGGGGTTTCTGCTGTTCTGGCTCCATGGGAGGTTTGAAAATGCACATGTCCTCCGACTTTAATTTCAGCTGAATTCTCTCTTCAAAAGACCAGTGGCGCTCCTTCTGTTCTGAGACCTGTAGTGCGCCAGCAGAGCACTTAACATCCACATATGGGGTATTTTCTTAATCAGGAGAAATTGGGCTTCAAATTTTGGGGTCCATTTTCTCCAATTACCCCTTGTAACACCATCATTTTAGTGTTAAAAATCTAATTTTCCATTTTCACGTCCAACTTCAACGCAAAGTCGTCAAACACCTGCGAGGTGTTAAGGCTCACTAAACCCCTTGTTATGTTCCTTTTGGGGTGTAGTTTCCAAAATAGTATGCCATGTGGGCTTTCTATTGATGTTCTGGCACCCTGGGGACTTTCTAAATGCATCATACCCCCCAAAAAACATTTCAGCAAAATTCTCTCTCAAAAAGCCTAATGGCACTCCTTCTGTTCTGAGACCTGTAGTGCGTCAACAGAGCACTTAACGCCCACATATGGGGCGTTTTCTTAAATGGGAGAAATTGGGCTTCAAGTTTTGGGGTCCATTTTCTCCTATAACCCCTCGTGAAAATGAAAAATTTGGGGTAACACCATCATTTTAGTGTTAAAATAAATTTTCCATTTTCACATCCCACTTCAAAGCAAAGTCGTCAAACACCTGTGAGGTTTTAAGGCTCACTATACCCCTTGTTACGTTCCTTGAGGGGTGCAGTTTACAAAATAGTATGACATGTGGTTTTGTTTTGCTGTTCTGGCACCATGGGGGCTTCCTAAATGCAACATGGCCCCCAAAAACCATGACAGCAAAATTTGTTTTAAAAAATCCCACAGTTGTTCTTTCCCTCTTTTGTCATGTTGTGAGCCCACAGAACACTTTATCTCAACATATGAGGTATTTCCATTCTCGAGAGAAATTAGGCTACACATTTTAGGGGGCTTTTTGACCTAATACCCCTTTTAAAAATGAAAAAAGAACATGTTAGTGTAAAAAATGCAGATTTAGATTTTTCTACTCTACTTTGCTGCTATTCTTGTGAAACACCTAAAGTGTTAAAAAAAACTGTTTGTCATTTTGAATCCTTTGAGGGGTGTAGTTTCTATAATGGGGTCATTTATGTGATATTTCTCACAGAAAGGCCCCTCAAATCCCCTTCAAACTTAACTGGTCCCTGAAAAATTCAGATTTTGAAATTTTCGTGAAAATTTTTAAAATTGCTGCTATACTTTGAAGCCCTCTAATGTCTTCAAAAAGTAAAAACATGTAAACTTTATGATGTCAACACAAAGTAGACATATTGTATTTGTGAATCAATATAAAATTTATTCGGAATATCCATTTTCCTTACAAGCAGACAGTTTCAAAGTTGGAAAAATGCGAAATTTTCTATTTCTTCATCAAATTTGGGAATTTTTCACCAAGAAATGATGAAAGTATTAACGAAAATTTACCACTAATATAAAGTAGAATATGTCATGAAAAAACATTCTTGGAATCAGAATAATTGGTAAAAACATTTCAGAGTTATTAATGCATAACGTGACATTGGTCAGAATTGCGAAGAAGGGCTGAGTCCTTAAAGGGGTACTCCAGTGCTTAGACATCTTATCCCCTATCACGGGAGTCCCGCTGCTGGGGACCCCCGGGATCTTGCATGCGGCACCCCATTTGTAATCAGTCCCCGGAGCGTGTTCACTCTGGGTCTGATTACCGGCGACCACACGGCCGGCGGCGTGTGACGTCACGCCTCAGCCCCCGTGTGACGTCATTCTCCACCCCTCAATGCAAGCCTACGGGAGGGGGCGTGATAGCTGTCAAGCCCCCTCCCGTAGGCTTGCATTGAGGGCGGAGCGTGACGTCACACGGGGCGGAGGCATGACGTCATACCCCGCCGGCTGTGTAGTTGCCAGTAATCAGACCCGGAGCTAACACACTCTGGGGACTGATTACAAGCGGGGTGCCACGTGCAAGATCCCGGGGGTCCCCAGCGGAGGGACTCCCGCGATCAGGCATCTTATCCCCTATCCTTTGGATAGGGGATAAGATGCCTAAGCACCGGAGTACCCCCTTAAGGTGAAAAAGGGCTCAATCCTTAAGGGGATATAGAAATGATGACATCATACAGTTCCTCCATATTGACATGATGACATCACACAGTTCCTCCATATGGACATGATGACATCACACAGTTCCTCCATATGGACATGATGACATCACACAGTTCCTCCATATGGACATGATGGCATCACACAGTTACTCCATGTGGATATGATGACATCACACAGTTATTCCATATGGGCACACATGATGACATCGCTGCAGATTTATCGGCTGCACATCCATGGTGAGAATCTCCCGTTCTACCACATCTCAGCGGTGATCAATTGGATGAGATCTTGTGACTATGGAGGCCATTGGAGTCCAGTGACCTCATTGTCCTGTGTGAGATGATGTCATGTGACATGGTGCATTACCCTGCCGGAAGTTTCATCAGAAGATGGGTCCACTGTGACCATAGAGGGATGGACATGGTCAGTAACAATACTCAGGTAGGCTGTCATATTTAAACCATGATCAATTAGTACTAAGGGGCCCAAAGTGTGCCAAAAAAAATGTCCCCCACACCATTATACCACCACCAGTCTGAAGCGCTGATACCAGGCAGGATGGATTCATGCTTTATGTTGTTTACACAAAATTCTGACCCTGTCATCTGAATGTCGCACCTGGAAGCATGATGACTCAGACCAGGCAACCTTTTTTTCATCTTCCATTGTCCAATTTTGGTGACCTGTGTGAATTGTAGCCTAAGTTTCTTGTTCTTATCTGACAGGAGTGGTCACCGGTGTGGTCTTCTGCTGCTGTAGGCCATCTGCTCCAAGATTGGAGGTTTTGTGCGGTCAGAGATGATATTATGCAGACCTAGGTTGTAACAAGTGGTGTCAACATGGCATTTTTGTCCATAAAACTGTCACTCGTGGATATTTTCTCTTTTCGAACCATTCTCAGTAAACCTTAGAGATGGTTGTGCGTGCAATGCAAGTAGATCAGCAGTTTCTGAAATTCTCAAGCATCGAAAAACATGCTACTTTTAAAATCACTTAAATCCCCTTTCTTACCTCTTTTAATGCTTGGCTTGACTACGTCTACATGCCTAAATGCATTGAGTTGCTGCCATGTGATTGGCTTATTAGCTATTTCTTTTGACAAGCAATTGAACAGGTGTACCTAATAAAGTGTCTGTAAATACCTATTGGATGGAATCATCTATACAGTGAAACCTCTTTGTGGACACCACCCAGAATTGCACTGAAAAGTGGTCTTCCATTAGGAGGTCTTCTCGAAGGAAATAGCCACTATGCATAATGTATGGTGGGCTGAATATGTGAAACCTGAAATAGGGTCTGAATAAGGAAGAAGTCTTCTCAAAGAGGTGGTCCTTTGGAGAGTAGTCACTGTATCTGTTTTACACTGTAATTACCATAATGTATTCACTCTACTTTATTAACCAGAAGGATGTACTGTACTGTATGTACATTTTTTAAGCAGACAGGGCATAAAGACACCTGAGCATTAAGGCTTTACAGATCTCAGAGTAACAGATAAAGATGGTTAATACAGCTGTTGGTATAGTAATTCCTGCTTTTGTGAGTTCATTTGTATTCTGCAGCTTGGCTAAGACACACGTTCCCAGCTGAGCAGCCACAAGTGGCACAGCAGTTCCTCAAAGTCTCAGCTTGTTTCCTTCCCAATCAAGCCAGAAGTACATAATGTGTGCAGTACATGCACCCGGCTTCTAGTCGCTTATTTATGTTTCCTATTCACAGACATGCTGAGAGCGGATAGAGAGAAGAATTGCATAATGTTTCATTCACAGGAGGGGGCTCTATTGACATACTATTTATTTATTTATTATTATTACTATTATTATTATTATTATTATTATTATTTGTTTAATGATTTAACCACCTATTTGTGTACATTTAGGATCAGCTTAAAAAAAATAGGACATTTGATGCATTGGTATTCAAGAATTTAAACCAGTACAGACAAATATTTTTTAGTCTTTATTATTTTTTTAGTATTCTACCCTGATATTGTTCTGCATCTTCTGCTCAGTCTCACTGAGCTCCACAGACTGGTTAACAGGCATTCCCCTGCCGGCATGACATCATCTGAAGCGCTGCTGAGGATAACTTTCTCTTTCATTCTGCTATATACAACCAAGAGCAGTACAGTGTGAGGTGTGCTGTGATTGGCTGAGGCCACACGCCCCCCCCCCCCCCCCCCCATCAGCTCTCTGAACTTTACTATATATATATCCCATCTGCATTACCTGAGTTTTGTCTCTGCCAGGCTGCTACAGGAGACAATCTGCAGGCAGGACCAGAAGGAGGACCCCTGGTGGCCAATATAACACATAAAGTAACAAAATATTATTAAGAAGTATATTAGAAAGGTAATTTAAATAAACTAATCTATAAATATTATTTCTATAAATATTATTATTATTATTATTATTATTATTTTACCAATGACAGGTACCATTTAAAGGAATTAACAATTAAAATGTATCACTCATTCACAGTATTCTCTGTACCAAGAGAATATCCAAAGCATCTCAATCAACCCATCGTGCTGCTTGCAAGAGCTTACAATTTATGAGGAATGGGATAGAGACGCAAGGTAAAAAGTGCCTAATTTATACAATAACACGAGGAAGAAGTTCAGCGTGGAAGTGCAAAACCAGGAACTTTATTATTAAAATCCAACTTCACGACATGATCACAGGCAAGTGACACGTTTGAGGTGTTTAAGGGATGAACACCCTTAGTCATACATTCTATATATGGCTAAGGGTGTTCATGCTCTAAACACCTGAAACGCGTCACTTGCCTGTGATCATGTCTTGAAGTTCGGTATGAGTGCTGTCCCACACCGTCCGAGATACAGCACAACTGTAGGGTGAGCTGGATTGCATATGTATGATTTACTAATTTATACAATGGTACAGCCATGGTTAATGAATAAAATAGAATACATTTGGTCCTTGAACCAGCCAAAGGTATATAGAACAACTTGTATCTAAACAACCATGAAGAGGAAGTGGGGCAAGATTCTAGAAGTCCAAGAAGAGTTTAAAGTGCAAATCAAATAGTTAAAAAAAATGTGTATTCCTATCATTGTTTCCACCTTCATGAGATCTACACACTTTTTTTTTTTACTTGTTATTGGTCTCCTTTGCATGTTTTTTTAAGCAATGTTGGACTTGTGTATTATTTGCATATTATTTTTGCATAATACTTACAATATTAGGGATTTCTGAAGATGTGTCTTCAGAAATCTGCTTTACATGCAGTGGTCATAAATTCAATTTTTGAGATTTTCTAATATTATGCAAAGTTACAACTCAATGGTTAAAAAAAGGACATAAACATAAACCACACTCAGTGCTGCTCTAGAGACTTGCTTTCCAAAGTGAGAAACGGTTTTGTGAAGTCATTTTGTTAGTTTTGCCGAACTTCTCATGAAGGGGGAAACAGTGATAGGAATATAAGTTTTTACTACTGTATTTGAGTAAAACTTTAAATTCTGCTTGGACTTCTAGAATCTTGCCCCACTTTCTCTTCATGAGTGTTTCCATACAAGTCGTTCTATATACCTTTGGTTGGTTGCTGGTTCAAGAACCATATTTCATCTATATTATTTATTAAACATTGCTGTACCATTGTATAAATCATAAAAGAATATGATAAAGTTTATGCATGTCTGCCAAAAAAAAAACTGCAACAAAAGTGAGTTGAAAAATGACATAGAAAACAACTCAGTGATAATTCTCCCCCAATTAGTCCCGTACTGTTTTCATAGGCTCCAACAGCAGTGCTGACTCTGACAATGCCTGTCTGTTGTTTGGAATTCGGCATTGATCTCCAAAGAATCCACTCAAAAGTCAAAACATTAGAAATACAGTAGTTGGAGAATGCTGGAAAAACATTGGGGGAGATTTATCAAAGGATTTAGACTGTTTTTTTCTGTCTAAATTTGTCGCACAGAAAGTTGCAGTCTAAATATGTGCGACTTTTCTGGGACTTTTGCTGTAGAGGATTTTTAGAACATGATGCATGCAAGTCTATTTTAGACGGAAATGCATTGGAAAATGCATTGGTGCTGAATTTATCAAGTGCGACTTTTGTGCGACAATGTCAGACCATGTTGGAGCAGGTCTAAATGCAATTTAAGCTGTAGACCCTGAAGTCTGAGCACAGAATTTATCAAGAGCTGCAAGACCTTTGATGAATTAGGAGCACAATAGACAAGAGACTACCACATACGCTGGTCTATAAGCATACCCAGAATAGACCAGATTAGTAAATGTCCCCCATTGTCTGGTATTAAAGGGGTCGTCCGGTGGGGGGGGAAATGATAGAAATGTTTTCAAATCAACTGGTATCAAAAATGTAAAAAAGAAAGGACATATCTCATGGATAAGTTTTAGATGGGGGGGGGGGGGGGGAGTTCCAAATGCTCCCCTAGGGGATACGTTTTTATCCATGAGACTACCCTTTTAATACTTCCAGTACTTATCAGCTGCTGTATGGAAGTTGTTTAGTTCTTTCCAGTCTGACCACAATGCAGTAACGTTACAAGGGTTGGTGTTTCTCGTGCAGTAGAAAATGTATTCTCCCCCACTCCCCAGAGTAATTTTTTAGCCTGTTTTGACAGACACCCGTGGTGTCGCATGTCAGGGGAAATTATTTTCAGTGCAATTATCAAATATATCAATTGTAAAGTAAGCAGACAGTGCTAAAGTAGTTTTTAACGTGTGAAATTATTCTTCCCAGTTTGACCTAAGCAGGGGTAAGGATATTCTGTTAGTTGTTGTTTCACCCATCATCACTGCAGAACTTACAGGTGATTACAGCATTGATGGGACATAGTGAGGAGAATACACAATAATATCAGTGACTACAGGTACACCCTGAATTTAATACTGCCACACACTGTACACTCCGATTATAATACTACAACACACTGTCTGCTCTGAATTTATACAAATTGCTATGCCTTATGCCTGCCCCCACCCCCCTATATTACTGTTCCTCATGCCTGCCCCCACCCTCTCCATTACTGTTCCTCATGCCTGCACTCCCTTTCCCTTCATTACTATTTTTTATGCCTTCAACCATTTTTCCTTCACAAGGGTGCATTCACACCATGGTTTGTTAATACAGTCACCTACGGTATACTACGGTTTTAGGTCCGGTCACAAAACCGGATATGGGGCATAAATGAGCCAACTGGAGTCACTATCTGACTATCGGTCTGCTCATTTAAATTAATTAGATGCAGGCCGGGTCCGTCTGAGGTACGGGAGCGCCTGATTTTCACTCCCCCCAGCCAGATCTGGTGACTGTATTAACAAACCGTGGTGTGAATGCACCCTTACTGTTCCTCATGCCTGTACCCCCTTCCTCTTCATTACTGTTCATCATGTGGCATGAGGAACAGTAATGGAGCTTGAGACACAGTTATGGAGGGAAATTTGGGGTGAAGGCATGAAGCACAGTAATGGAGGGGAAGTGGTGCAGGCATGAGGAACAGTTATAGATGGGAAGGGGGTGCAGGTATGAGGAACAGTAATAGAGGGAAAGGGGTGCCTCAAGCTTGCACACACACACCCCTCTCCTCCATTACAGTTCCTCAAGCTTGCACTTTCCCCCTTCCTCTACATTACTGTTCCTTATGCCATAGAACACCCCCTCTGACAACATGACCCCCTCCCACTACCACAGACCCCCCACCCATCACCCAAACCAACCGCTACCCCCACCACCACCACCACCACCACCTCAACGCCGTGGTGAGTAATGTACCAAGCTTGGATTTTCAGAGGCATCACTGCTGTCCCTGTGGCTGCTGGTGCAGCGTCGTCTTCCTTCCCGATGTCAGCACTGGCCTCAGCGTTGCTCGGCTGGACTCCGCCCACCGATGCCTGACTCTCAATCCTCCAGAGTCCAGCTATCCAAGGTGAGGAACGGAGAGTATGAATTTGATTTATTAATATGGGTTAGCTGTAGCGCAGCTAGTTAGTGACAGGATGGCCAATCAGGGTGCTACCCCACCAGAGGGTGTCACCCGGTGCGGTCCACCGCCCCCGCATTCCCCCAGCAATGCTAGTGCCACAGTGCTCTCTGCTGACACCTCTGGTCATGTCATTGATTGGCTGAACGGCAGTTCCTGCAAGGATATTTAAGAGGTACTCCAGTGGAAAACAAATATTTTTTATTCAGCTGGTGCCAGAAAGTTATAGAGATTTGAAAGTGACTTCTATTTAATAATCCTAATCCTTTCAGTACTTATCAGCTGCTGTATGCTCCAGAGAGAGTTATATAGTTATTTTCTGTCTGACCACCTCTGCTGACACCTCTGTCCATGTCAGGAATTGTCTAGAGTAGGAGCACATCCCCATAGCAAACCTCTCCTGCTCTGGACAGTTCCTGACATGGACAGAGGTGTGAACAGAGAGCACTGTGGTCAGACTGAAAAAAACAACACAACTTCCTCTGGAGCATGCAGCAGCTGAAAAGTACTGGAAGGGTTAAGATATCTAAACAAAAGTAATTTACAAATCTGTTTAACTTTCTTACACCAGTTGATTTGAAAACATTTTTCCCCCACCATTTTTTTCCCACCAAAGAACCCCTTTACGTCATAGGAAACAGGAAAGAATAGAGAGCAGGTGGGAATAGAAGCAATTGGAATAGCATCAGCAGGGGATCAGGACAGGTGAGTATGTTGGCCTTCTTTTTAATGCACTGTTAGTGAATGTAAAAAAAATAAAATAATAATAATCTCGGTTGCCAAAATACATTTTAAGGAAGATGGTTTTACCCAGAAAATGATTTCCTTCATATTCTACATTACATGTGCACACAAACATTTAATGTTCAAGATGTGTATATTTACTTTTAAGATATATAAATATCTTAACATTAAACAAAATAAAAACAATATTTTTTTTAATTATGAGGCGCAGGATGACTTGTCTCCCAGAGCTCACAATTCACAGAATTTGTAAGAATGCACAGCAAGAAGAGAAAATGTAGATGCAGCAGAGGGCAGTGCTTGACCAGGATGCTTAGGAGAATTTAGAACAATCTGTTCTGCAAATACATAAAGCAGCTTCTGATTCTTACACACGGGCTTGATATGATAACAAAATAGTACGATACAAGATGATGTTCCAGTACAGTTTTTTTTATTTTTTTTGTCATGATTCAGAAAGAGCGTCTCCTACGTTGAAAGCTTCATTGCAGATTATTTACTTTAAATGTTTATTTAGCTAAATGTTTTGCTATAATTTCCTTTATATGCTTTTAAATTTTAAATTGCGTGTCTGAACTCCCTCAAATCATATTACCGCCCTAGACATAAATCAAACCACATATCTGTTTTTAAAATTTGTGGATAAATCATGCAGATTGCTGGTCCTCGTGCACACTCGTCTGTTTCCTGGCTACAGTTCTGGTCTGTGGGAATTTCGAGTATAGAAAGTTAAACAAATTTGTATATTACTTCTATTAAAAAATCTTAATCCTTCCAGTACTTATTAGCTGCTGAATACTGCAGAGGAAATTATTTTCTTTTTGGAACACAGAGCTCTCTGCTGACATCATGACCACAGTTCTCTCTGCTGACATCTCTGTCCATTTTAGGAACTGTCCACAGCAGCATAAGTTTGCTATGGGGATTTTCTCCTACTCTGGATGCTCATAAAGCTATGAGCATATGTACAGCATGAATGGAATGAGCGTATGAGCAATATAAATGCTCCAAGAAATAAACAGCACAACACTATGGGGGAGATTCATCAAAACTTGTGCAGAGGAAAAGCTGACCAGTTGCCCTTAGCAACCAATCAGATCACTTCTTTCCTTTTTGAAAAGGCCTCTGAACAATGAAAGAAGCAATCTGATTGGTTGCTATGGGCAACTGGTCGGCTTTTCCTCAGCACAATTGTTTGATGAATCTCCCCATATGAGCGTATATACTGTATGAATGCAATGAGAGTATGAACAGTATAAATACTATAAACATATAAACAGTATAAACCTACATATAGTGAAATGCTATGTATGAACAGTAGCAATGCTACAAGCATGTGAACATAAATTGTTATGGGCTTATGTATAGTAACCGCTACGAGCAAGTTAACTTCATGACTGCTAAAACACCTGCCAGTAAAAACTACAGAATAATGCTATGAGCGTATGTACAGCATAAAAGTTATGTAACATTAACAATGCTACTAGTGTGAAACACTAAAAAACTGCTACAAGCTTTTGTACGGTAACCGCTACGAGCATGCACACATTTTAACTGCTAGAACGCCTGCCAGAAAAACTACAAGCGTATGTATGATGTGAATACAAAGAGCATATAAACAATATAAATGCAACAATCAGATAAACAGTTTAAATCTATGCACGCCTATGTACAGCATGAATACATAGAGCGTAAGAACAATAAATTCTATAAGTGTATAAACAGTATAAGCTATGAGCATATGTACAGCCTGAATGCAATGAGGTATGAGCAACCCAAAGCCCCCAAGCGCACACAGCACCGCACAAACGCTATACATGACACTACCATGACATACACTTGGTATGCAATTAAAGTGATTTATGCAGGGTCTGTATACTTGTACATTATACTTGTACAGTATAATGTAATGAACACAACACTATGAATGTATACAGAAACAACACTATACAAGCATGCACAGAACAACGTTATAAATGAGTGTATAGTACAAAGTTATAACATACGATGCAAAAGTTGTGAACGATTGCATGGAATGAACGCTACAGTTATGAACGTTATAATAGCTGCGAACGTGTGCAAAACAATATTAACCCCTTAAGGACTGAGCGATTTCACATTTTTGCATTTTCGTTTTTTCCTCCTTGCCTTTAAAAAATCATAACCATTTCAATTTTGCACCTAAAAATCAGTATTATGGCTTATGTTTTGCGCCACCAATTTAACTTTACAGTGACATTAGTCAATTTACCGAAAAATCCATGGCGAAACGGAAAAAAAATTCATTGTGCGACAAACTTGAAGAAAAAATGCCATTTTGTAAATTTTGGGAACTTCCGTTTCTACGCTGTAAATTTTTTGGTAAAAATTACACCTTATCTTTATTCTGTAGGTCGATACGGTTAAAATGATACCCTACTTGTATAGGTTTGATTTTGCATTACTTCAGAAAAAAATCATAAATACATGCAGGAAAATTTATACGTTTAAAATTGTCATTTTCTGAGCCCTATAACTTTTTTATTTTTCTATGTTCAGGGCGCTATGAGGGCTCATTTTTTGTGCCGTGATCTGAAAGTTTTAGCGGTACAATTTATGTTCTGATTAGACTTTTTGATCACTTTTTATTCAGTTTTTTGTGGTATAAAAAGTGATAAAAAATGTGCTATTTTGGACTTTGGAATTTTTTTGCGCATACGCCATTGAACGTGCGGTTTTAAAAGCTGTATATTTTTATAATTCGGACATTTCCGCACGCGGTGATACCCCATATGTTTATTTTTATTTACACTGTTTTGTTTGTTACTAGGAAATGCCGGGTGATTTTAAATTTGAATTCAGAAGGGAATACCTGAACACTTTTTTGCCAGCTCATAGCTCCTATAGGGACCTATGAGCTTGCAATGGCTGATTGCATACACAGATTTTTGCCTTGCCGTTGCATGGCAACAAGCTGTGTAATCGGCGGTTGATTGCTCCAGCCTGTAACTCAGGCATGGAGCAATCAATCAGAGCCGGGACGCCGCCGGAAGAAGGTAGGGACCTTCTTCTCTCCGGGTAGCTGATCGGGGCATCGCAATTTTATTGCGATGACCCCGATAAGCCCGACTGAGCAGCCGGGAAGCATTTACTTTCACTTTCGATTCGGCGCTCAGCTTTGAGTGTCGCATCGGAAGGGTTAATAGCGCGTGGCCGAACGATAGCGGAACAAACTGTGAAACACACCAGGCCGTCCTGACATGATGGCAGTGCAGTGCAGGCCAGACATAATGCTGCCTTCTGCACCATGCCGTGCTGCTTGAGACACAGATTTAGCCCCGACATGCAGGAGGACGAGTCTGGCCAGGAGGTCTGAGATTCCCATGTCAGTAATATCGTAAAGCTCGGGGAATGATCCCAGAAAGCGGGGAAGGTCCCGCACTGCAACTCACTACAGCCCGCAGCATATCGCAGAATGCTGGCCCCTGTGCGCAGAGCATGCGGGAAATGTTTAACAATTTTCATTCATACTTTTACCCCTCCAGCTGAGCCTCCTGCTGTCAAGGCTAACCGAAACGCTGTGCCACTTATACAGACTCCAAAGCAGCCAGGCTCCGTCAGAGCGAGAGGCTGCTAAAGCTGAAAGAGGCGGGAGATTAAAACACCTGCCGCTGCATCCCAGTGCCACCTGCCGTGCTCCTGTTCCGCCACTTCACGTACACCCCGCCTGAACATAGAAGGGGGAGATATATACTCACGCCCCTCACTTAATCCCTATAAGCCCCACCAAGAGGTGCAGGGGGTTGGTAAATACTAACGCCCCCTCGCACAAATACAGCCATATGGCCTTTAATACATACCAAAGAATTCCAGTCCCCTAGGATATCGCTAGTTCATAAAATGAACCAGCCCATAATGTACTCTGAATAATATGTGTAGTGGTATTATTGTAAGAATAATTGTAAAATAAAATAAAATAAATGGATATGAGAGATCGTGCTTCAAGTACAAATGACTCTATTTAAAATTAAACCCAATCACAGGGCCCTTGTGAAAGGGATAAATATACAACATATATTAATACAGTAATATAGCTCATGAATGGAGCATAGAATAACCAATATAATAGATGTATAAACTCCATTAGAAAATAGATTCCTAAAATTTCATGAAAATCGGAAAATAACATTCACTTTTCATCCGGCATATAAATAAATTTGGCTGCTAGGTTCTTCACAGGCCTTTTCAAAAATGAAAGAAGCAATCTGATTGGTTGCTATGGGCAACTCGGTAATTTTTCCTCTGGACAGGTTTTGCTAAATCTCCTCCAACGTGCTGAAAAAGGTACTCCAGTGGGATTTTTTTTTTCAAATTCAAAAGGGTTTTATTAGCATAAGAATAACAGATATACATGGAAACATATCAACTGCATTCGAGCCCGTCGGCCTTGGGAGGCCAAAAGTACAAGGGGCTGAGAATCAAATCAACGTACAAATGCATTGTATAAGCAAGTGCATCAAAACAATAAACAAAACATAATAATCAAATACTAAACATAGAGCAATTAGATCCAGCTCGGAGAACCACAAGATAAAGAGAGCGTATGTAAGAAAGATTCGCTAGATGCACAAGTCGTAAGTAGCAAAAATGCAGCAAAAAAAGAAAACTATATTAAGGAAAAGAATAAACATCAAACTCATATACCCACGAATACACAAGGGGAGAAGGATTAAGGAAGAGAGACAGGAGTAGTGTGGAAAAAAAGAACAGGTAAAAGAAAAGGGCAAGAAAGCCCACAGACAGGGGATTTTTTTTAATCAACTGGTGCCAGAAAGTTAAACAGATTTGTATATTTCTTCTATTAAAAAATCTTAGTCATTCCAGTACTTATCAGCTGCTTTATACTACAGAGGAAGTTCTTTTATTTTTGAATTTCTTTTCTGTCTGACCACAGTGCTCTCTGCTGACACCTCTGTCTATGTCAGGAACTGTCCAGAGAAGGTGCAAATCCCCATAGCAAACCTATCCTGCTCTGGGCAGTTCCTGTCATGGACAGAGGTGTCAGCAGAGAGGACTGTGGTCAGACAGAAAGGAAATTCAAAAAGAAAAGAACTTCCTGTGAAGCACACAGCAGCTGATAAGTACTGGAAGGATTAAGGTAAACAGAAGTAATTAACAAATCTGTAAAATTTTCTTGCACCAGTTGATAAAAAAAAAAAAATGTTTTCCACTGGAGTACCACTTTAACTCCTTAAGGACCAGGCCAATTTTCACTGTAGGACCAGAGCGTTTTTTGCACATCTGACCACAGTCACTTTAAGAATTAATATCTCTAAAATGCTTTTACTGAATATTCTGATTCTGAGAGTGTTTTTTCGTGACATATTCTAATTTATTTTGGTGGTAAATTTTCGTTGTTACTTGCATCCTTTTTTGGTGAAAAATCCCAAAATTTCATGAAAATTTGGAAAATTTTGCATTTTTCTAACTTTGAAGCTCTCTGCATGTAAGGAAAATGTATATGTCAAACAATTTTTTTTTTTTTCACAAATACAATATGTCTATTTTATGTCGGCATCATAAAATGGACATATTTTTACTTTTTGAAAAAATTAGAGGGCTTCAAAGTAGAGCAGCAATTTTCAAAAATTTCATAAAAATTGCAAAATCTGAAGGGACAGATGTTGCAGAACTACAACTCCCAGCATGCTTAGGCAGTCTAGGCATGCTGAGAGTTGTAGTTTGGCAACATCTGGAGGGCTACAGTTTTGGCACCACTGTAACAGTGGTCCCCAAACTGTGACCCTCCAGATGTTGCAAAACTACAACTCCCAGCATGCCCAGACAGCCTTTGGCTGTCTGGGCATGCTGGGAGTTGCAGTTTGGCCTTCCTAGTGGTTGCCACAGTAAAGATCACTTTACTTTCACTTTCACCCCCCCCCACGTCGCTTTCCTACCTGAGCCAGGATCCAGCAGTCTGCAGCAACGATCAGCTGTTCCCAGGCATCTTCTCCTGCAGGTACCGACCTCCATCTTCTCCCCATGTTCCCCGCGACATCCAGGGGTGGGCAGAACGGGGGGTTGCCATGGAAACCCACTGTCCTGCTCTGCCATTGGTCAGAATCAGTTCTGACCAATGGCAGGGGATAGGAGGAGATCGCATCACTGCGACCTCACTCCTACCCTGCAAGATGATCTGGGCTGTCACTGACAGGTCAGATCATCACTATTTTCCTGGTGATCGGTTCACCAGAGACCCGATCAGTCCGGAATGTCTGAATTGACATGCGATTTTTCTGCGATGGCCGACATGGGGGGGGGGGGGGAGTGTCTCAGGACCCCCCTCGGCGTTTGCCTCGGACGCCTGCTGAACGATTTCAGCAGGCGTCCGGTTTCGCAACCCGCCCGACTAGTGGCGGGATGCGAAATTCCCACGGACGTATGAGTACGTGCCTGGTCCTTAAGACCCAGGGCACAGGGACGTACTCATACGTGCCTGGTCCTTAAGGGGTTAAGTGCCTATGGCCTGTGTATAATATACTTGACAATATGTGCCAGTTGTTCCTCCATTCAGCGAGTCAGCACCTGTGATAGCTGGTATAGCTGGCAGAGGCTTCTCCTTGATGACATATAACATCTACTGAGCTGGCAGGCTCTGGGCAGTCAGGAGAAGTATCTGATGCTGTGCTATTGGCTTTGCCTGGGTGGTAACGTTCTGATGTGGCTGTTCCAGCTGAGCAGTAGTGAGGCGTATCTCACTAATAGTAGCCTGAATAGCTGGAATGCATGAATACAGGGGAATCCTTGCTTCTGGTGATCCTTAGACACACGTGGCGTACGTGTGAAGATGTAGACAAGGCTAAATGCATTTCAGGGTACAATGACAAATATAAAATGACCCCTTCCTCGGTAACGATAATAAGGAGGAGGCTACTGGAAACTGATCTGTACAGGATTACAGTGAAAGCTGACAGTGATAGAATAGACAATAGGAACTCATTCTTCTCCTCCCTGTAGAATTACATGTTTTAGCAACTGTTTCTCATAAGTAAAAAAAAACGAATATATATATATATATATATATATATATATATATATATATATATATACACATATATATATATATATATATATATATATGTGTGTGTGTGTGTGTGTGTGTGTGATACATTTGCTTTAAGGTGCCCACAGGATAGGGCAGAAAAAAAGTTCCAGTTCTTTGGCGCAAACCCTTTTCAAATAAAGAAAATAGTGCAGCTCACACCAAACTTACATTTATTGATGCAAACAAACTTATATAGCCATGTCACATAACAGCAGCTCTCCTTCCTCAGATGGGCATATGGCAAATACATTCATGGGATTTATTTTTATGTATTTGTCTATGCCATATGCACATCTGAGGAAGGGGTGATGCAAGCCCTGAAACGCATTATGATACATGGCTATATAAGTTTGTTTGTATCAATAAATATAAGTTTGATGTGAGGACTTGAGGCAGAACCATTTCCTTTATTTGAGTGGCATTTGCACCCAAGAACCAGAACCTTATTCTCTGCGCAATCCTTGGCTTCTCATTATTCCGGTGGGACTCATCCTTGACTTTTAAAATGCAATAGGCTCTCTTAAAAGGCATGGTAGAGAACCAGTTGGCATATAAGTGTATTTATGAATTATGAAATATATATATATATATATATATATATATATATTTACTGCTCAAAAATATAAAGGGAACACTAAGATAACACATCCTAGATCTGAATGAATGAACTAATCGTGTTAAATACTTTCGTCTTTACATAGTTGAATGTGCTGACGACAAAATCACACAAAAATTATCAATGGAAATAAAATTCACCAACCCATGGAGGTCTGGATATGGAGTCACACTCAAAATCAAAGTGGAAAACCACACTACAGGCTGATCCAACTTTGATGTAATGTCCTTAAAACAAGTCAAAATGAGACTCAGTAGTCTGAGTGGCCTCCATGTGCCCGTATGACCTTCCTACTACACCTGGGCATGCTCCTGATGAGGTGGTGGATGGTCTCCTAAGGGATGTCCTCCCAGACCTGGACTAAAGCATCCGCCAACTCCTGGACAGTCTGTAGTGCAATGTGGCGTTGGTGGATGGAGCGAGACATGATGTCCCAGATGTGCTCAATCAGATTCAGGTCTGGGGAACGGGTGGGCCAGTCCACAGCATCAATGCCTTTCTCTTGCAGGAACTGCTGACACACTGCAGCCACATGAAGTCTAGCACTGTCTTGCATTAGGAGGAACCCACAGACAACTGCACCAGCATATGGTCTCACAAGGGGTCTAAGGATCTCATCTTGGTACCTAAGGGCAGTCAGGCTACCTCTGACAAGCACATTGAGAGCTGTGCTACCCCCCCCCAAAGAAATGCCACCCACACCCTTACTGACCCACCGCCAAACCGGTCATGCTGGAGGATGTTGCAGGCAGCAGAACATTCTCCATGGCGTCTCCAGACTCTGTCACGTCTGTCACATGTGCCCAGTGCGAACCTGCTTTCATCTGTGTGGTGTCCCAGTACCGCATTCTATACGGTACTTGCTAAAAACCGTGAGTTAGGCCCAAGACTCGCAGCAACGGCCGATCCTTAGCAAATATAGAGTGTATCAATCCCCAAACACTCTGCGGGACCACCGGACCTAATCTACCCCTAAATCCGGACGGATCCACACACCAATTACCTTGATTCTATTAACCTGCAAAAGACGCAAGGTCCGCAGCAACTCTCAGTCATTGAAGTCTATAGAAGTATATTGCAGAGACTGTAACTGTATTCTGAATGTACTGCACGTTCAAGAGTAAAGCTTACTTCAGTTCAAGTTTAACTCCAGTGTGGACCTTCAGTCATTACCTGCATACGCCTGTCGTTTCTGGGAAGGGCGGTGATAGGCCGAAACTATACATCAGTAATACCAGCCCTCACCCTGGCGTCACGAGTGACAGGGTTAATATTAACCCCTCATATACCGATACCATACCACCACCATACACCCCCCCCCCAAAGGCTACCACATCTGTGAAGAGCACAGGGCGCTAGTGACAAATTTGCCAATCTTGGTGTTCTGTGGCAAATACCAAACGTTCTGCACTGTGTTGGGCTGTAAGCACAACCCCCACCTGTGGACGTCGGGCCCTCATACCACCCCCATGGAGTCTGTTTCTGACCGTTTGAGTGGACACATGCACATTTGTGGCCTGCTGGAGGTCATTTTGCAGCTCTCTGGCAGTGCTCCTCCTGCTCCTCCTTGCACAAAGGCAGAGGTAGCAGTCCTACAGGGTTGTTGATCACCTACAGCCTCCCCCATGTCTCCTGATGTAATGGCCTGTCTTCTGATAGTGCCTCCATGCTCTGGACACTACGCTGGCAGACACAGCAAACCCTCTAGCTACAGCTTGCATTGATGTGCCATCCTGGATGAGCTGCACTACCTGAGCCACTTGTGTTGGTTGTAGACTTTGTCTCATGCTACCACTAGAGTGAAAGCACCACCAGCATTCAAAAGTGACCTAAACATCAGTCAGGAAGCATAGGACTGAGAAGAGGTCTGTGGTAACCACCGGCAGAACCACTCCTTTATTGGGGGTGTCTTGCTAATTGCCTATAATTTCACAACAGTATGTGAAATTGATTGTCAATCAGTGTAGCTTCCTGAGTGGACAGTGTGATTTCACAAAAGGGTGATTGACTTGGAGTTACATTGTGTTGTTTAAGTGTTCCCTTTATTTTATAGTTTTTTTTTTTTTAAACTATGATATAGGGAATGAGAATGAGTAAAATCCCCATATATACATCACAGTCTGCTCCTTGGATCTTATTTCTATACATTAAATGGGTCCCACTCTGCACATACATTTACACTGTGTCGGTAAATTACATCTCCTAGCTTACATTTGCCAAATTCTAATTAAAAATGAAACAAACAAAAGTGCCACATAAAATAATGGCAGTCCTGAGATCCACTGACTTTCAATGATTAAGTCCATAAATCACTCTAAATTATTGACTATATTAGCAGACGTTCAGAAATGTTCTTTTGACTAAGATGTTTGGTTGCAAGGTAAAAGGAAGGAGTTCTTAAGCCTCAAAGCATTGTTCATCCAAATAAAATCTGTATATGTTCAGAACAGAAAATATAACGCTGTGTGTACAACAAGCAATGTACTAAATAGCAAAGTACAGCTTTTTACTGTTTTTTGACAGCTTTGCTTGTATATCATGCCCCATGCATTTATAGAATGTTTCTACTGCCTTACCAATTCCAACAACTGCTATGTTTAATGACAAAAGGATTATGGAATAGTACTATCATGGTTATAACAACAGTATAATAAATTATTTTCAACATTTAATAATCCTGTATAACTGAAGTGCATACTGTACATTGTAGACTGCACAGTACGGTATCCCAGGATTAGCTCCACCTTTGGGAACCAGATGATGGCAGCTCCATTTTTTTTCTGGGGACTATGAAGAAGATGTTTTCAATATAGAAAGTGTTTCATATACTCAATTACCTATTTCTGGATGTTTTTTTTTTTTTTTTTTTGTAATTGTTTGCTTAAAATGCATTGAGCGTCTACTCATCTACAGTATATTTTTCAATGGTGCTGCTCCATTCAATTACTTAGAGTCAAATAAAAATTAGAGCTGGAATCTGCAGAGGTAAACACTGGTGAAAATGCCATATAAAGGTTATGTAATGGCTAGAACGACTGCTACTCATTCTGTAAACACTTGACAGCTTACTTTGAAAAGTTACCCAATGGTTTTTAGTGGAAATGCTCTGAAATTTGATAAAATAAATATGTTCTGTAATAGATTATCTGCACTGTGCCCATTAGGGCAACTAGGTGAAAACTGGACTGGCATTGCAGTTAAGTTGTTCATTTCATTGTCTTGTAATTTGTGGTTGGAGACTATAGAGTGTTTTAACTCTTGTTGGTGATTATTGATGTCCAAAGAACCGTCTGCCTATTAGCAGGACACACATTTTATAATTAGAAAATAGTAGACAGTGAGCTGTAAAAGATTGAATAGGGGTTAGTTAAGAAAAATTTGACATGTCATACACACATGTCAATAGTTTTGATCATTCAGGGTCTCAGTGCTTAAGACCCTCACCAATCTTTAGATCTAGCCAGGTGAAGTGCATGTCTGTGTTCTTCACTCCCAGACTAAGCACCCAATCCATCTCATTGCAGGATATGGACTCCATTATAAATCTATGAAGCTTGTCTCCAGCAATGAGATGGATTGAGCCAGAAGCTGGTGATTCTTTCGATTATATCTAGAGATCGGTGGGAACCTTAGCACTGAGACCCACTTCTGATTATATATATATATATATATATATATATATATATATATATATATATATATATGTATATATATATATATATATATATATATATATATATATATATATATGTGTTTATTTAGGACAGTAGCGTAATAAGTCATAGCTTATTTGCTGAGTTTCCCACTGTCACTTAGGGTTGTTCACATGGAGTAGAATTAATGCAAAAATGTCTATTATAAAGCAGCATTGAGCAGTGTAAGCCATTAGGGTGAGATATACCGCGTACTAGAGCTGTGCCTGTGTGTCTGTCTCTCTCACTCTATCTTCCCATTCTCTCATTCCCCTCTCCCTACACTTTTATTGGCAGCTTGTAACATGGTTCCTCAACAAGGGGATAATCCATATTTTCTCTCAAGACACATTTTAACAGTAAATTAAAAGTGAGTGATTAGTGCAGGAGGTGGGATTGATCAGAAGAACTGACTCATAATGGAAGAAAGAGGCATTTTGATGTATTAAATAATTAACTATATATGTGTTTACTATTGTTTTATAGAAAAATTGTTTAAATGACAGTGACCATTTTAAGGGAATCTGAGCTAAGGAAACCACTGACAGACCCATAAATTCAATAGGAGGTAAGTGGATTGATACCTTAGGTCTCGGTCAGGCTGCAACTGCCACAAGTATGAAAGAAGCAGGATCTTCTACTTCCATGCCTTGAGCACTCTGCATTGAGAGCTTTAATGCAATGCCTCTATTATGCAGTATGGAGTATGAGTGCTGGAGGTTCAATTATATATGAGAGGCAGATCCAGGAAAGTGCTCAATGCAGAGAGCTCAAGTTACAGAGAAAAATGGGCCTGCCTCTTTGACACTTGCAGAGTTGGCAGCCAGGGCACAGAACAATATTAATCTTGGCTATGCAGACAACATGAATGAGACCTTGGATATCATTTCACTTTCCTTCCCCCTCAACTTTATGGGACTATGTGAAGTTTCAGTAGCTCAAAACTTCTGTCAGGAGATGTGGCCACAATTTCCCTTGGGGAAGAAGTAACTGTTTGAACAAAGACAGTCAAAAAAAGGGGAAGCCCAAATGTCAAAAAGAGGAAAGGAAAACTTAAGAGATACCACTTCTCAATCACAATTCCCCGTTATTAAATATTTTTGTACAAACTAGGTAAATGTCAATTGTTTCCAACCACAGACACTCAAAACACAATAGTGGATTATAAAATATTCAGCCCGTGCTAAAATATAAAAAAATCAGTAACCTTTTATTTGCTTAAAAAACATGTGTTTCATTCAATCGTAAGTCCCTTTTGTAAAAAAAAAATAAAAAAAATAATCTATAATTTTATTGTCCCTTGTTGTTCAGAAAGTCATTTTATTTTAGAGGAAAAAACATCTTGCAAATTCTGAGCTCTGACAATAAACCAAAATCCACTGTGAAAATGAAACAGACAACCTAGAATGTGGGCTAAAAATCTGCCTGGTGCAGATTCCAATGTTTTGGCAACAAGTCTTTTTCTCGAATGCATAAATAGCCATCAAATTCTGCAGTTAATAACAGAGCAGAGATGATGGAGCAGAGTTGAGTACAAACGGTAACTGTCAATTTCTGACTAAATCACTAGGGATGAGCTAATCGAAACCAGGAAAAATTCGATTTGCAACGAATGCAAATATCGGCATGATGCGATTGAGCGAATTGCTTCATTAAACTTCATTTAGTGCGGTCCAGGCTCTAGGACATCTAAAATGGTGGATCCACATGTTAGGACATGGGGCAAGGAACTCTGGGAAGGCGGGAACAATAGTAGGCGGGATGACTCTGAATCACATGCAGGATGCAGCCTTTCAGCAAGCCAGTCACCCCTGTGATGTCACTTCCCTATGTCATCGGCAGCCATATTGCGGCCAGTCACTACAGCCTTTCATTTCAGAGAGATAGATAGGGACAGACAGGGTTGTGTGTTGGCCAGAAAAGCTTTTTCCAGCAGCGATTCACCTCCTAGTCACACCAGCGTTCTGTTGCACAGAGAGAGGGACAGACAGCAGTGTGGGTTGGACAGAAAAGCATTCTTACTGCAGTGATTCACCTCCCAGTCACTACAGCGTTATATTACAGAGAGGGACAGAAAGTAGTGTATTGCACAGAACAGCATCGATTCAGCTCAAACACAAATCCTGCCTAGAATCACTGAAGGGAATGAAATTGAGAGAGAAAGTGCAATTTTGGGTGTAGTACACAGCGACTGTGGGCTGCAGCACTGGTGTGTACTGCTGGTGTTGTACACAAATACTTTTTTAAGTGTACTGGAGCACATTATCCTCCCCTCATAAGTGCAAACCACATACATACATCTAAGTGGTGTACTATTTTGTTCCTGTTAAAGTCTCAAGAGCCTAGATACTGTGAAAGTCCAGGCAAAAGTACTATCCAGCTACTAAAGCTACTACAGCGCATAGTCTTCCCCTCATAAGTGCATACCACATACGGACATCTAAGTGGTGTACTATTTTGTTCCTGTTAAAATCTGAAGGACCTAGATACTGTGAAAGGCCAGGTAAAAGTACACACCAGCTGGTATTATACACAAATACTTTTTTAAGCATACTGGAGCGCATTGTCCTCCCCTCATAAGTGCATACCACATACGTACATCTCAGTGGTGTACTATTTTGTACCTGTTAAAGTCTTAAAGGGGTTATCCACCATAAGGTGATTTTAGTACATACCTGCCAGACAGTAATGAACATGCTTAGGAAAGATATGCGCTTGACTTGGGGCTAAATGGCTATGTTGTGAGATTACCATAACACTGTGGCTAGCTTTTTGTGAACTGCCATCTCCTTTTTGAGTTTTCTTCTTTGCCTACAAATCCCATAATTCCATTCTCCTACCTCCCATGCATCAGCCCATTGAAACATAAATGAGCTGCATCCATTCAAAATACCTGTGGTTTTCAATCATGGTGCCTACAGCTGTTGCATTAGTTGCAGATTGATCACCAAGTGCTCCCTCCACCCATTGAAGCAGATAGGCTCCCTGTCATCAGCTGATTAGTGAGTCAGGTCTCGGCTGCATTGCAACCTGGGAAAAATCTGAGACAACAGTAATTTTGTATGCTGTTAAAAATAAATATTGGGGTGAAAATCACATAAGAATTGTGAGAATACCGTCACACACAGGTACAGACACTATTCAGTGATCCCTCAACATACGATGGTAATTCGTCCCAAATGAACCATCGTTATTTGAATCCATCGTATGTTGAGGGATCCGTACAATTGTAATATATTTATACTATAATAGTTATACTCACGTGTCCCCGCCGCTCTGGACTGTCACCACAGCCCTGGATCGTCGCTCCCTATCGCCGTCATCACTTCCCCGGGGTGTCCACCCTTCTCCGGACCATCAACACTGCCCTGGATTGTCGCTCTCCATCACGACGCTGCGCACGCCGCTCCTATTGAATGATGGGACGGCGTGAGCGGCGACGGGATGACGACGAAGGAGAGTGACGACTATGCAGTGGAGCCTGAAGAGGATGGTCCGGAGCAGCGGAGACAGGTGAGTGACACTCACCGGAGCACACGGGGCACATTAAGCTGCTATCCAGCAGCAGCTGAAGCAGTCTGCGCTGCCGGATAGCCGTTTATGCGATGGTCCCAACATACAAAAGCATCGTATGTTGAGAGGCCATTGTATATTGAAATTATCATATGTCGGGGCCATCGTAGGGCAGGAGATCAATGTATTATGAACTACACTAACTTTACAGCCCCTGTAGCATAGTCAAATAAAAAAAAAATCCTGGATTACCCCTTTAAGGGCCTAGATACTGTAAAAAGGCCAGCCAAAAGTTCACACCTGCTGGTGTTATAGACAAATACTATTTTAAGTGTACTGGAGTGCATTGTTGTCAGGAACCGGACTGGAAGCGGGTAGTGGATCCTCTGTGTTAGTGAGGCGATGGTGTGGGGCGTACCAGGGGACCGGTTCTAAAAAATTACAGGTTTTCACCAGAGCCCGCCGTAAGGCGGGATGGACTTGCTGAGGCAGTAAGTCCCAGGTTGTATCCCCCGATAGCGACTCAACCTCACTAACAGCTGAGATAGGCGTGGTACACAAGGACAAGGTGAAGGCAAGGTCGGACGTAGCAAAAGGTCAAGGCAGGCGGCAAAGGTTAGTAGTCAGGGGCAACGGCAAGGGTCTGGATACACAGGCTTGGGAACACACAGAATGCTTTAACAGGGCACTAGGCAACAAGATCTGGCAAGGACAGGAAGGGGAAGTGGGTTTTTATATGTTTGGGAGGCATTAGCACTAATTGGGCCAGGCACCAATTAGTGGTGCACTGGTCCTTTAATTTCAGAGAGCCGGCGTGCGTGCGCCCAAGAGAGCCAAGGCCGCGCGCTGGGACAGCAGCGGAACAGGGCAGGTGAGAGGACTGAGATGCGACCTGCGGGTGGGCGCATCCCGCCACGCGGATCGCATCCCCACCGGTGAAAACAGAGCAGCGCTCCCGGTCAGCAAGTCTGACCGGGGCGCTGCACGCTGAAGAACGCCAAGAGCGCTTCGGGGAGGAGCAGGGACCCGGAGCGCTCGGCGTAACAATTGTCTTCAGAGTTCCTCTCACTCAGGTTTATGGAACAGACTGTTGCAGAAATTTCTACAACTTAAACTGCCCCCCTTTTAAATCCACCCTTGATTGACGCTGCAAAGTGGGATGGTCTTGCTGCTGCAGGTGGCACACAGGTTGCTACCCCTGGCACGACTCGACCACACAGGCGGCTGAGGTGATGTGAGGTACAGTAGGGAAGAGACAGGATGTGTTCTGGATAGCAGGAGGTCAGGGCAGGTGGCACAGGAGCATATACAGGAATGTAGCAGAAGATCAGTAGGCAGGCAGCAAGGTACACGGTCTGGTCACAGAATACTCGGTCTGGTACATGGCAAGGAAACACAGAATAAAGCTTTTACTAAGGCACTGGGGCAAAAAAATATCTGGCAAAGGAATGTGGGAGGTGCAGAAACTTATAAGTGTGTGTCAGGTGCAAACCATAATTTCTATCTGGGCATGCAGTGAGTTGTAGTTTTGCAACATCTGGAGGGCTACAGTTTAGAGTCCACTGTTTAGTGGTCTCCAAACTGTAGCCTTCCAGATGTTGCTAGGCAGCTCATCGGCTTCCGTAGTCTTCACCAGGGAGCCAGCCACATGTCATGGCCGCCCGCTGCCACCGACGACGATCGTCGCTGCGTGCCGATGGTAAGTGATTTCCGGCGCCGGTCACAGGACAGTTCCCCCGCTCTGCCCAGACTACTGTGGGTGGGCAGAATGGGGGAACCAAACTTTAACCCCCCCCCCGCCCCCGATCTGCTATTGGTCGGTCGCTTCTGACCGACCAATAGCAGGGATAGGAGGGGTGGCACCCCTGCCACCTCACTCCTATCTCTTCAGGAGGATCGTGGGTGTCTTGGACACTCCTGATCCCCCTTATTTTCAATGTCACCTGGTCCCCGGACCCGTATGACCCAGAATCACCACAGATTTGCGGTGTTCGCCGACATGGGGGCATTTCAGGGCCTCCCTGAGAATTTGCACGGGATGCCTGCTGAAAGATATCAGCAGTCATCCCGGTCCGTCATCCCGGTCCGCTCCCCGCCCGGTGTGCAGCGGGCACCGAAATTTTCATGGGCGTACAGGTATGCCCTGGGTCTTTAAGTACAAGGGAGCCAGGGCGTACCCAGGGTCCTTAAGGGGTTAAATCTAAGAGCTCTGGTGCGCATGCCCAAGGAGCTGGCACACTGGAGCTGAGAGGAAGAAGCAGAGGGCTGAGATGAGTGACGGGCTGCGGTTCGCGTGCAGGCAAGTCCCGCAATACGAATCCCAGCCCACCCAGCTGGGGAAGGGAGAGGAACAATGCGCTCACGGCCAGGGGGTACAGCCGGAGCCTAGTTGTCGCAGCAGGAAGCATTGTGTGTGCTTGTGGTGGTGGGGGTGGGCTGGAGGCATTTGAGTGAGGCTGGAAACATTGGGGAGATTTATCAAAACCTGTGAAAATATATAACCTAAAATCTAAAAGAGGAACCACTACACAAAGGGACCAAATGTAAAATCAATTATATTTTATTAAGTATATAGAAAGAAATACAAACATTGGGGAAGGTTAAAAAGCACAAATGGCGTGGACAGTGCGACAAAGCCCAGGATAAACCCTGCTTGGGCGAACCATGTCGGAGGTGTGGTGGGTGACTGGGGAACTTATAGGAGGGCTCTTACTTCTTACCTTATTCATCAGCAGGTCCGCTCCATGGCCTCTCATGGTCGGTTCTGATCTTTTGCTCTAACTTACTTTTTACTTTGTCTGCATTTGCAGCACAGCACTTACATTGCTAACATATTTTTTAGTCTATTTTTGTATTTTTGCACACTTGTGCTGCTATATACTCTCTCTTCGAAGGTTGCTGCTAGACACATTTGCACTTTACATGAACAAGCACATTAGTGTTTTTTTCACTCATATGTATACCTCCATTTGTATAAATTTTTTTATATACATATTTTCTGTGTTAGCACTTTACTGCTGGATTTGCACTGGACCTATGCTGTTTATTCTCCCCCCTTTCCCCAGTCCCCCACCTTTTTGAATGTGTCCATGCCATTTGTGCTTTTTAACCTTCCCCAATGTTTGTATTTGTTTCTATATACTAAATAAAATATAATTGATTTTACATTTGGTTCCTTTGTGTAGCGGTTCCTCTTCTAGATAGGTTACATATTTATGGTATAGAACCACAGAACCTCTCAACCGGGTCTATTATTTATGTACCCTCTCACTATATTGGTTCTAAAACCTGTCCAAAGGAAAAGTTGCCCAGCTGCACATAGGGAAACCGCTGAGTGAGCGCCGGACACTTCCGACGTTTCGGAGTTCACGCCCCCTTTTTCAAGTAAAAGCTATTTTATACTGCAAAAAATGCTTTGTGATTTCTTTATTTGTATATGCATCTGAACATGGATTGAGCCTCCATTGCCTTATCACATTCACCCATGTGCGTTTTCAAGTTACCATAATTTTTGTATATAAGCAGGTTCCTTGATGTCCTGTGCCATATGGAGCAAAAAGTGCTAGCTACAGCTCTGTCTGTAATGCACATCATGTAACAATGTTTAGCACTTATCTGATAACCTTGTAGTTTGTGGACTTTGTTTAAAGACTTTTATCATTTATGAAAAGTGGCTTGAAAATTTTGAAATAAAATGTAATAGAATTTAAATAAATAATTTTGATCCATAAAAGCCAGATAAGAAGTCCAGAATGGAAGGCAACTCTTGTCCCTACATTCTTATGGCATGAAGGACATTTCTAAAATAATCTGCATGTCATACTGAATAACAGTATTATTTCACTAACACAGCACAGAAGTAAAGTGTTCTACACTCCTATTGAGGCTCTCTGTAGCCATTTTTATTAGTGATTTGCAACAAATAAAATTTGTATCAAACCAAATTTTTTCGGAGAATTCGGCAAATCGGCCAAATCAAATTTTTCAGAATATGGAAGAGTCAGGGGAACTGGGTAAGCCAGCTCTCAGCCTCCACTGCGCACTGGAGCACAATGCATTTTAAGATTACAGTGCCAGAACTCTGCATATACAGTGCATTGTGAAAGTATTCGGCCCCCTTGAACTTTTTGACCTTTTGCCACATTTCAGGCTTCAAACATAAAGATATAAAACTGTATTTTTTTGTGAAGAATCACCAAGAAGTGGGACACAATCATGAAGTGGAACAAAATTTATTGGATATTTCAAACTTTGTTAACAAATGAAAAATTGGGCTTGCAAAATTATTCAGCCCCTTTACTTTCAGTGCAGCAAACTCTCTCCAGGAATTCAGTGAGGATCTCTGAATGATCCAATGTTGACCTAAATGACTAATCGTGATAAATAGAATCCACCTGTGTGTAATCAAGTCTCCGTATAAATGCACCTGCACTGTGATAGTCTCAGAGGTCCATTTAAAGCACAGAGAGCATCAGGAAGAACAAGGAACACACCAGGCAGGTCCGAGATATTGTTGTGGAGAAGTTTAAAGCCGGATTTGGATACAAAAAGATTTCCTAAGCTTTAAACATCCCAAGGAGCAAGCGATAATATTGAAATAGAAGAAGTATCAGACCACTGCAAATCTATAAAGACCTGGCCATCCCACTAAACTTTCATGGAGAAGACTGATCAGAGATGCAGCCAACAGGCCCATGATCAATTTGGATGAACTGCAGAGATTTACAGCTGAGGTGGGAGACTCTGTCCATAGGACAACAATCAGTCATATACTGCACAAATCTGGCCTTTATGTGGCAAGAAGAAAGCCATTTCTTAAAAATATCCTTAAAAAGTGTTGTTCATAGTTTGCCACCAGCTACCTGGGAGACACACCAAACATGTGGAAGAAGGTGCTCTGGTAAGATGAAACCAAAATCGAACTTTTTGGCAACAATGCAAAACGTTATGTTTGGCGTAAAAGCAACACAGCTCATTACCTTGAACACACCATCCCCACTGTCAAACATGCTGGTGGCAGCATCATGGTTTGGGCCTGCTTTTCTTCAGTAGGGACAGGGAAGATGGTTAAAATTGATGGGAAGTTGGATGGAGCCAAATACAGGACCATTGTGTAAGAAAACCTCATGGAGTCTGCAAAAGACCTGAGACTGGAACGGAGATTTGTCTTCCAACAAGACAATGATCCAAAACATAAAGCAAAATCTACAATGGAATGGTTCACAAATAAACATATCCAGGTGTTAGAATGGCCAAGTCAAAGCCCAGACCTCAATCCAATCGAGAATCTGTGGAAAGAACTGAAAACTGCTGTTCACAAATGCTCTCCATCCAACCTCACTGAGATCAAGATGTTCACAAATGCTCTCCATCCAACCTCACTGAGCTCGAGCTGTTTTGCAAGGAGGAATGGAAGAAAATTTCAGTCTCTCAATGTGCAAAACTGATAGAGACATACCCCAAGCGACTTACAGCTGTAATCGCAGCAAAAGGCGGTGCTATAAAGTATAAACTTTTCTTTTTATCACAAAACAGAACAAACAAAATTACAAACCGTACAGTTATACAAAAAAAAAAAAAAAGTGGGGGGGGGGGAACTTTCATCCCACATATACAATTTAGGGTTCTATTTATTATCATATACCTCTTTATGTTACTCGTTAACATTATAGAATCCCAAGGATGCCTGTCTTATAATTACCTATGTACGTACCCACTCCATCCACCCAATCCCCCACCCCTTCCACCCAATCCTCATTCGGAGAAGGGAGAAAAAGGAAGAGAAAAAAAAAAAAAAAACAACCCTAGATATTAGGCATCATTAAGCCAGCCTGACCAGATTTGGGAAAACAAATCACTGCATCCTCGTTTGAGATAAATCGCCCGCTCCCAGATATAACTCTCTCAATTTTTTATCTGAATTCCTCTATAGTTGGAGCTTTTGCTTCTTTCCAGTTCCCAGCTATAAGAACTCTAGCGTTAAATAACAATCTGCTTAGAATTGTTTGTGTAAATTGGCCTGGCCCACAGATATCAACACAACCCAAGACAAAAAAAATTTTATCTACCGGCACTTTAATTTGAATTTTTTTCTCAATAAGTTCCAATATTAGCCTCCAATAACTCTGTATCACGGGGAAATTGCAAAATATATGCTATATGTCTGCGTCACTAGCAGGGCAACGCGAAAGAAAGTATAAACTTAAGGGGGCTGAATAATTTTGCACGCCCAATTTTTCAGTTTTTTATTTGCTAAAAAAGTTTGAAATATACAATAAATGTTGTTCCACTTCATGAGTGTGTCCCACTTGTTGTTGATTCTTCCCAAAAAAATTACAGTTTTATATCTTTATGTTTGAAGCCTGAAATGTGGCAAAAGGTCGAAAAGTTCAAGGGGCGCGAATACTTTCTCTATGCACTGTACTAAAATTATTTAAGTAAGTGAACCCTCTTTGTAAAGCTGTTCACCCACACTATAACCCAGTATATTGGGTTTATTGCGGGTGAACAGGGTGTTAGATTTTTTTTAAAGCTTTGTTATATACATTATTAGAGGAAACATCTTTCTCGTTTTCCAGTAACCTATCATTTAGATTACCTTGTCTGTAAGCTCTATGAAGATTTACAGAAAACTTTAAATCCAAACTTAAAAAAAAAATGAATTAAAGAAACAGATAAACCAAGACATCAGACAAAGGGTAAGCCAGAAAAACATCTAGGATCAGAAAGCCAGGAGAGCACTGATAAACCAAACATATCCAGGCAGTGGGTTAACAAAAGTCAGAAGCCAGAGTATTCATTGAATACCAAAGCAGAGGTAATAACAATAACTGTTAGCCAGGAGGTTTTGGAGAATCCCTGTCAGTGTCTGTTTTAAATCTACCACCTTGGCACTTTACTGGGCACTGAGTCTTATTGGCTTGACATCCCTGACTGTGGATTGGCTCACATGCCCTGCTGGCACCCATGGTACCCAGTACACTTTTCCTGGCACCATCATACAGAATGGAGAGTCAGAGACCAGAAGAGAGATCAGGCATTACACGAGAATAGACAGGTAACTTACAGGTAATTGCACATTCTGATCAATGAGACTCAGGGATGCTTGCCAACCAAGACAAAGAAGATGCCACAGCACTAGATAGCATGGTGTGGTTTATTTCTATACAATGGCCCTCCCAGCCACTGGTTGTGCAACAAACCACAGCATGGTCCCATGCACTTGAATGACCATGAGTACCAATGAGCCAATAGAATCTGACAAATCCGAATATATTACAAATTTCAGGAAACATTTGATTTGTAATGAATGCAAGTATCACTGCAATTCAATCATTTAAATGAAATTTATTCTTAATCTGTCTTAAATCTTCAATTAAAATTTTCCAAAATATCTTTAATTCTTTCAATTGTAAGGCCCTATGGTCTCGTCAAGCTGTTGCCACCTCCAGGCTGGGTCGTTCTGCCACTATATGGTCTCCTCTTGCTGTCGCCAATTCCAGGCTGTGTCACTCTGCCAGATTATGGTCTCCTCATGCTGCTGCCATCTCCAGGCTGTGTCATTTTGCCAACATATGGTCTCTTTATGTGGTTGGCACCTTAAAATAAACTTGTAAAATGTTAATCTATTTAAACTCTTCAATTTAAAATTTCAAAAATATCTTTAATCTTCTCTATTCTGAGGCCTTATTGTCTTGTCAGACTGTTTCCACCTCCAGGCTGGGCCGTTCTGCCACTATATGGTCTCCTCTTGCGGCCACCAATTCCAGGCTGTGCCATTCTGCCAGATTATGGTCTCCTTATGCTATTGGCACCTTAAATTTAACTTTTACAATTTTAATCCATCTAAAACTGTCAAATTAAATTTTCAGAAATATCTTTAATCTATTCTATTGTGAGGCCCTATGGTCTTGTCGGTATGCTGCCACCTCTAGACTCTGTCATTGTGCCGCCATGTGACTCCTTGTTATATTGAGTTTTGTAGTCACAGTATTAGTTCAAAGTAAACGCAAAAGCTGACAAGACATCCTAAGATACAGCTGGACTCTCACTTAGAAGGACTGCTATACCATTATGCTTTAAGGACTTTCTTTTTGTTTTCTGAACTTTTCTTGCCGAACTCTTTAAATATTTTTGTACCTCTATGTCATTTGTTTATTTTATACATAGCACTGTGATACCTTTTTTCAGATAACATTTTTAATTAATCAGCTCTGGTCTTTGATCCCTAAATATAGTAGCTCACCTTTATCAAAGGGTTAATTTGGTTACTTGCTGGGACTAATAGTGGATACCCAGAGGTCTGGTGGCTTTAACCCTTGCACTCTCTCTAGCGTCTTGGCTGGTCCGATAGAGTGTGATCCTGACAGGGGGCACTGAGATGCAGGGGCTGGAACAGGAGGTAGCTAGTCCGGCGGAGGACTGCCAGTTCGATTTTGAGATACAAGTACAAGCTTTTTCACTGCTGCCACTTCTAGCTTTATGCGCCCACTTATCCAACAGCACATAAGCTGAATGTGCTCCTGTCCAAGTTGGCCCTCCCTTTTGAATCGGACACTCAGTCATGATCACGGGGGTGTGCTGAGAGGCAGGGGCTGGGACAGGCAGTAGCTGGCCTCGCGGAGGACCGCCAGCTTGATTTTAAGATACAAGTACAATCTTTTTCACTGCAGCAAGTTATACACTGCTGCAGCAAATGTTACACTATTGGAGCTGAAATTACCACCAGACTTGCCCTTCAATGGGTCCTCAATAGAGATGAGCGAATTAAATCAGACGAATAATTTTGTTTAAAAATTCACTCCTCTCTAGTTGTCGTCATTTATTAACACTGGAATTACCACAAGAATCAAATGAAACAGCTTGGAGCGATAACAATGAACCATAACTGATTAAATGAAACAGTTGCAGTTCCACACAGAGTAAGGCAGTCAGAGGGGGGGTGCTGAGAGGCAGGGGCTGGTGGTAGCTCACCTCACGGCGGACCGCCAGCTCAATGCTCATCAGAATGGGTACTCAAAAAATGTAAATAAATTCAAATTAAATTAAGTAAAAATTACAATAAAAAAATCTCTTTAATCTCTTCAATTTTGACGCCATATTGCCTCCATCCAGATGCTCTGGGGCAGTGACAATAGCAATTCCTGTAATCTGCATGTCATACTGAATAACCGTATTATTTCACTAACACAGCACACTCCCTATGTGTGTTATGACAAGGCAAAGTGTTCTACACCCCTATTAAGGCTCTCTGTAGTCCAGAAATATAAATTTTTAATAGCGATTCGCCGCAAATAAATTCGGACCGAAACAAATTTTAGGGGGGGGGGGGGGGGGGGGGATTCGGTGAATCGACTGAATCTAATTTAAAAAAAATTTGCTCATCTCTACCCATGAGCCAAGACAACTTTCAATTTGACCCTTGTGATAGACTAATTTTAAGGCAAAGAAAGATGCCATGTTAAAACCTTTAATAATTATGTTTTTACTTACAATAAACATAGCAAATCTACATTGTCTTTATCAAGATTTTTTTCCTTTCTGAACAGTCGTGTGCAGGAGACAAAGACGAGAGGAAACGACAATCCATTCAGTTGATTGGTTGACAGAAGATGATTTTTCAGGAGTGGCACTTAGATTTACCCCAGAGGTGTTCAGCAATCCAATAGCTGTGCCATCTGTTCAGATATTAATACATTACTCTTGAAACTCCGTAATGAAGACTCTGGAGTAATCCTTTATCACAATGACTTTATAATATTAAAAATGCATTTGAATATATTGCTTGTTAAAATATTTAACCCTTTTAAAATTTGAACAATTGGTTGAAATGTGTTTTTTCATGTGCTGGAACCATTGATTTTCATTTGTATGTGCATAATAGTTCTGCAAGGATCCTGGTGCTTTGGGGCTGATAAATGGACCTTTTATTGATATCTATGGATAAAGAGGGAGAAGATTTAGAGAAATAGGATGCAAATAAAATTCTCCTCATTTGTAGCAGCAGGCAGACAATGTATGTCGTATAAATATTCGACATAGGTCATATGGTATATTTAAAGCAAACCTTCCAATCATGAACAGTTTTAATAGCTCACAGATAGCAGCCGGCAATTGTAGTTTGAGAAATGTGGCCCTCATGGGGCATTTTTATTGTATTGGAGCAGAATATATAGTTTGTAGTGAAGTTGGATGTACACTTGCATGACTTTTCTTTGGGTCCTCCACTTCAGTTTTGTAGGCTTTGGTCTACGTATCAGATTTAAAGGATATATATATATATATATATATATATATATATATATATATATCTTTTTTTAACACTCACGTTTCAGAAGACAGGAACCCCAGTGGATGTGGATCCGCTGGACCTGTGTGGAAGATGGAGTCTAAGGTGCCACTGGACTTGCTGCAACAGGCGGCACCCAGGTCGCTACCCCTGGCACGGCTCGACCCCACAGGCTGCTGAGGAGATGCGAGGTGCAGGAGAGATAAGATAGCTTGTAGTCAGGATAGCAGAAGGTCAGGGCAGGCGGCTACAGTAACATAGTCAGGAACATAGCAAATTGTCAGTAGGCAGGCAGCAAGAAGCAAGGTCATGTCACGGAGAAAAGGATCAGATTCACAGCAAGGCAATAACAGGTATGCTTTCTTTCAGGCTCAAAGCAACAAAGATCTGGCAGGGAAGTGAGGAGGGTGGAGGAATTTATCAGTGAGCCACAGGCGAATTACACTAGTGCACTGGCCCTTTAAATCTTAAAGCTCCGGCGTGTGCACACCCTAGGGGACGGGGACATGCATGCCGGAGCACAGAGAGACAGAGGCGGGGGCAGGCGAAGCACCAGGTGAGTGACAGACTGGGGCTCACATGTGGGCGCGTCCCACAATGCGAGTACAGGCCCCGCCAGGAACAGGTAATGGGACCATGCGCTCACGGCCAGCGTGTGCGGCCAGAGTGCATAACGTAACGTATATATATATATATATATATATATATATATATATTGTATTACTAAATATATACAGACACTGATACACATTATTTTATTTAACCACTTAAGGACGCCCTGAGTCCGCTCCCTTTCTATAACGCGGGGCCACGCAGTGTGGCGCGTGGCAATGATTGCGGTGCCATGCACTATTAACCCCTTAGACGTGGCATTCAAAGTTGATCACTGCATTTAAAGTGAAAGTAAACTACCCCCGGCTAGCTCAGTGGGCTGTTCGGGACCTCCGCGGCAAAATCACGGCATCACGAACATCTGGAGGACACAAGTATGGTGCCTTCTGTGTGTCCGATCACCGAATGACTGCTCATTGTCTGAGATCCAGGAATGCGCATTCAAGCGGCTCAATCATTGATCAATGTTATATTATGGGATAACAATGATCAATGTAAAAGATCAGTGTGTGCAGTATTATAACATTGCGACAAAAAGGGGAAAAAAAGTTAATAAAGATTATTTAACCCCCTCCCCTAATAAAAGTTTGACTCACCCCCCTTTTCCAATTTAATAAAAAAAACTGTGTAAATAAAAATAAAAAAAAACATATGTGGTATCACCACGTGCGGAAATATCCGAATTATAAAAATATATTTTTTATTAAACCACATGGTCAATGGTGTACGCACCAAAAAATTCCAAAATCCAAAATAACATATTTTTGGTCACTTTGTATATCATGGAAAAATTAATAAAAAGCGATCAAAAAGTCCGATCAATAAAAAATTGGTACCGCTAAAAACTTCAGATCACAGCACAAAATTTAGCCCTCATACTGCCCTGTTTGTGGAAAAATTTAAAAGTTATAGGGGTCAGAAGATGACAATTTTAAACGTATAACTGTTCCTGCATGTAGTTATGATTTTATCCAGAAGTACGACAAAATGAAATCTATATAATTAGCATCAATTTAATCGTATAGACCTACAGAATAAATAGAAGGTGTAATTTTTACCCAAAAATGTACTGCATAGAAACAGAAGCCCCCAAAATTTACAAAATTGTGTTCTTTCTTCAATTTTGTCACACATTGATTTTTTCCCGTTTTGCCGTAGATTTTTGGGTAAAATGACTGATGTCATAAAAAATAAGCCATCATATGGATTTTTACGTGCAAAATTGAAAGAATTATGATTTTTCAAATTAAAGGGGTACTCCGCCCCAAAGAACAGGGGATAAGATGTCAGATCGCCGGGGTCCCGCTGCTGGGGACCCCGGGGATCGCTGCTGCAGCACCCCGCTATCATTACTGTGCAGAGCGAGTTCGCTCTGCACGTAATGACGGGCAATACAGGGGCCAGATCATCGTTACATCACGGATCCGCCCTTCGTGACGTCACAGCCCTCCCCCGTCAATACAAGTCTATGGGAGGGGGAGTGGCGGTCATCACGCCCCCTGCCATAGACTTGCATTAAGGGGACGGGCTGTGATGTCATGAGGGGCGGTGCCATGACATCACGCTGCCCCGGCCCCTGTATCGCCTGTCATTACGCACAGAGCGAACTCGCTCTGTGCAGTAATGATGGCGGGGTGCCACAGCGGCGATCCCCGGGGTCCCCAGCAGCGGGACCGCGGCGATCTAACATCTTATCCCCTATCCTTTGGACGGAGTACCCCTTTAAGGAGGAAAAAACGAAAGTGCAAAAAGTTTTTCCTCCGGTCCTTAAACCCTTAAGGACGCAGGACGTAAATGTACGTCCTGGTGCGGTGGTACTTAACGCACCAGGACGTACATTTACGTCCTAAGCATAACCGCGGACATCGGAGCGATGCCCGTGTCATGCGCGGCTGATCCCGGCTGCTGATCGCAGCCAGGGACCCGCCGGCAATGGCCGACGCCCGCGATCTCGCGGGCGTCCGCCATTAACCCCTCAGGTGCCGGGATCAATACAGATCCCGGCATCTGCGGCAGTGCGCGATTTGAATGAATGATCGGATCGCCCACAGCGCTGCTGCGGGGATCCGATCATTCATAACGCCGCAGGGAGGTCCCCTCTCCTTCCTCCGTGCGGCTCCCGGCGTCGCCTGCTCTGGTCTGTGATCGAGCAGACCAGAGCAGGAGATGACCGATAATACTGATCTGTTCTATGTCCTATACATAGAACAGATCAGTATTAGCAATCATGGTATTGCTATGAATAGTCCCCTATGGGGACTATTCAAGTGTAAAAAAAATTTAAAAAAATGTAAAAGTAAAAGTAAAAAAAAATCCCCTCCCCCCAATAAAAAAGTAAAACGTCCGTTTTTTCCTATTTTACCCCCAAAAAGCGTAAATTTTTTTTTATAAACATATTTGGTATCGCCGCGTGCGTAAATGTCCGAACTATTAAAATAAAATGTTAATGATCCCGTACGGTTAACGGCGTGAACGGAAAAAAAATAAAAGTCCAAAATTCCTACTTTTTTAATACATTTTATTAACAAAAAAATTATAAAAAATGTATTAAAAGTTTTTTATATGCAAATGTGGTATCAAAAAAAAGTAAAGATCATGGTGCAAAAAATGAGCCCCCATACCGCCGCTTATACGGAAAAATAAAAAAGTTATAGGTCATCAAAATAAAGGGATTATAAACGTACTAATTTGGTTAAAAAGTTTGTGATTTTTTTTAAGCGCAACAATAATATAAAAGTATGTAATAATGGGTATCATTTTAATTGTATTGACCCTCAGAATAAAGAACATACGTCATTTTTACCATAAATTGTACGGCGTGAAAACGAAACCTTCCAAAATTAGCAAAATTGCATTTTTCGTTTTAATTTCCCCACAAAAATAGTGTTTTTTAGTTGCGCCATACATTTTATGATATAATGAGTGATGTCATTACAAAGGACAACTGGTCGCGCAAAAAACAAGCCCTCATACTAGTCTGTGGATGAAAATATAAAAGAGTTATGATTTTTAGAAGGCGAGGAGGAAAAAATGAAAACGTAAAAATTAAATTGTCTGAGTCCTTAAGGCCAAAATGGGCTGAGTCCTTAAGGGGTTAAGGGATTAAACTTGTTTTTATTTTCTTATGTTTTCTTTTATTTTGTAGATTTTGTGTTGCCTTTTCTGTAAGACATTATCTACATTTAAGAGCACTTAAAGATATATTTATAGCAGCCATATAAAACCTGGAGTTGGCTCAATGACTTCTATGGGAGAGTGTTGTAAGCAGATACTGCGACCTACACCCGTGCTATACTGTGTGTGGGTGGGTGTGTATGTGGAGGGGGGTGCATTGGACTTGTGGTCATCACCTATTGTGAACGCGGATCTTGCATTTGGTGTTGCCTTTTACTGTAATCCTCTTTGTGATGAAAAGGAGAAGACTGCTGAAAAGTTAGTTTTCTCTACAGAACAGGAAGAAAAAAATCACAAAAAATGTACAAAAAAAAATCTTTCACATTAGAATTTCAGGACAGAAAAGCAATCAATACATTAAACTTTTGTATAGATATATGTTTGAAGTGTAACTTTTCTCTTCATAACATAAAATACACCCCCCAAAAGAGATGAATGTGATAACTACCATCATAAAAAACAAACTCACTCTCTATAGAATAGTCTAAATCAACCTTCCCAGTGATTGGTCCTTATTAGTAGCAATGACTCCCATGCAAGGAGCACCTAGTCGAGAGTGTCAATCCTATTACACAGGCAGACAGAGAGCAAAGTATGACATTGACAATAATTCAAATACAAATGAGCACTACAGACATTTCATGCTGATAGCTTCAAAGGTCATTGTACTTATTAGATACACCTACCAACGTATTTCTGTCACCCTATATCTTCAGGGGAGTATATCCAATGTGGTATGTGAAACACTAGCAATCAAATGTACAAGGGATTTCGGTATATCTGCTGTGCAGAATATGCATTTATGCATATGGTTTCACAGTATTTACAACCCGAATGCAAAGCACTAAATCATTAAATCTCTCAACATATGGTTTCACCGCCAATCCAACATATATTGTACCTAAGCAGTAGGTTTCAAATATGGCACGTTATGTGTTCCATGCTTATGGGTCATAACTAGAGATGAGTAAACTTTTCAAAAATTCGACTGAATTTTTTTGAAAAAAATTGGTTCTATCTGAATTTATTTGCGGCAAATCTATAATAAAAATAGCTATTTCTGGCCTACAGAGAGCCTCAATAGGGGTGTAGAACACTTTGCTGTGTTCTAACACACATATGGAGTGTGCTGGGGTAGTGAAATAATACTGTTATTCAAAAAAAACATGCAAATTACCTTCATCGCTTTTAGAATGACAGAGCCCAGAGGTGGCATCAGTATGTGGAGACCATATAGTGGCTGAATGACACAGCGTGGAGGTTTTGGCAGCATGAGGAGACCATATAGTGGCTGATTGACACAGTGTGGAGGTGTTGGCAGCATGAGGAGACCATACAGTGGCTGAATGACACAGTGTGGAGGTGTTGGCAGCATGAGGAGACCATATAGTGGCTGAATGACACAGCCTGGATGAAGCTGAAGCATGAGGAGACCATATAGTGGCTGAATGACAGCTTTAGATGAGGCTGAAGCATGAGGACCCCAGATAGTGGCTGAATGGCATAGCGTGGAGGTGTTGGCAGCATGAGGAGACCATATGGTGACTGAATGACAGTTTGGATGAGGCTGAAGCATGAGGAGACCATATAGTGGCTGAATGACACAGCGTGGAGGTGTTGGCAGCATGAGGAGACATATAAAGGCTGAATGACATAGCTTGGATGAGGCTGAAGCATGAGGAGACCATTTAGTGGTTGAATGACACAGCGTGGAGGTGTTGTCAGCATGAGGAGACCATATAGTGGCTCAATGACACAGAATGGAGGTGTTGGCAGCATGAGGAGACCATATAGTGGCTGAATGACACAGCGTGGAGGTGGTGGCAGCATGAGGAGACCATATAATGGCTGGATGACACAGCTTGGATGAGGCTGAAGCATGAGGAGACCATATAGTGGCTGAATGACACAGCGTGGAGGTGTTGGCAGCATGAAGAGACCATATAGTGGCTGAATGGCACAACTTGAATGAGGCCGAAGCATGAGGTTACCATGTAGTGGTTGAATGACACAGCATGGAGGTGTTGGCAGCATGAGGAGACCATGTAGTGGCTGAATGACACATCATTGAGGTGTTGGCAGCATGAGGAGACCATAAAGTGGCTGAATGACACAGCTGGGATGGGGCTGAAGCACGAGGAGACCATATAGTGGCTGAATGGCACAGTGTGGAGGTGTTGGCAGCATGAGGAGACCATATAGAGACTGAATGACAGCTTGGATGAGGCTGAAGCATGAGGAGACCATATAGTGGCTGAATGACACAGCGTGGAGGTGTTGGTAGCATGAGGAGACTATATAGTGGCTGAATGACACAGTGTGGAGGTGTTGGCAGCATGAGGAGACCATATAATGGCTGAATGACACAGCTTGGAAGAGGCTGAAGCATGACGAGACCATATAGTGGCTGAATGGCACAGCCTGGATGTGGAATCAGGAGTCCTGATTGGCAAAGCCTGGAGGTGGCTGAAGTATGAGGATACCATATAGCGGCTGAATGGCACAGCCTGGAGGTGGAATCAGAAGTCCTGAAAGTGAACCTAATGCAAGGTATTTCCGAAACTGGGGACCAGCACCTTAATTGTGTTTTGGAGTATCCATGGCAGAAAAATGAGAGAGCCTGGAGGTGGTAGCATCAGCATGAGGAGAAAATAGAGCAGCACAATTATAGAGCCTGGAGGCGGCAGCATCAGCATAAGGAGACCATAGAGCAGCACATTTATAGAGCCTGGAGGTGGCAGCATCAGCATGAGGAGACCATAGAGCAGCACATTTATAGAGCCTGGAGGTGGCAGCGTCAGCATGAGGAGACCACATGGTGGCACAACGACAGAGCCTGGAGGTGGTAGCATCAGCATGAGGAGACCATATGGTAGCACAATGACAGAGCGTGGAGGTGGTAGCATTGGCATGAGGAGACCATAGAGCAGCAAAATGAGAGAGCCTGGAGGTGGCAGCATCAGCATGAGAAGACCATATTGTGGCACAATGACAGAGCCTGGAGGTGGTAGCATTAGCATGAGGGCCAAGCCAACTGAGGGTTGAGTGTGAGGAACCCACCGACTGTTGACTGGGGGTGTCGGATGTCATTTGAGATGATGTAGATGACCGAGTGAACCGATCAGTCACGGCTGCTGGGTTCCTGGTCGTGACACGACTGCTAGCTGACATGGGGAGCTCAGAACTCTCGCTGCGACTCCGGCTGCCACACACCCCAACTCTACTGTGACCTCTGCCTGTGCCTGATGAATTTAGGCCTCTGCCACTCTTCTGTGCACATCCTGGTAATACTCTTCCTGACATACTTATTGCGTATATGAGGGGAGTACACTACGCTTCACTACTCTTAAAATAGTATTTGTCTAGAACAGCAGCAGGTGTGTACTATTGGCTGTCCTTTCACAGTATCTAGGCCCTTGACAGATTAACAAGTAATAAACAGTACACTACTTTGATGTAGGTATGCGGTATACACTTATTAGGGCAGAAAAATGTGCTACAATACGCCTAAAAACTCTGTATTTTTGTAAAACACCAGCCGGTGAGTACTTTAGCTTGGATATTCACAGTATCTAGGCTCTTGACAGATTAACAGGTACAAAATAGTACACTACTTAGATGTACGTGTGCGGTATGCACTTAGGAGGGCAGAAAAATGCGCTACAATACGCCTAAAAACTCTGTATTTTTGTAAAACACCAGCCGGTGAGTACTATTGCTTGGACTTTCACAGTATGTAGGGCCTTGACAGATTAACAGGTACAATATGGTACACTACTAAGATGTAGGCACGTGGTATGCACGTATGAGGGCAGAAAAATGTGCTACAGTACACTTGGAAAACTTATTTTCGTACAACACCAGCCAGTGATTACTTTTGCTTGGACTTTCACAGTATGTAGGCCCTTGAAAGATTAACAGGTACAAAATGGTACACTACCCCTCCCTTCTTTCCCCACTTTCTTTTCTTCCTTTCTGTATCCTCTTCCCCCTCCTCTCTGCTCTTACTCTTAACATGCGCTCCAGTTGCAAATGTTAGCTCTTATGCACTGAGTAGTTATCCCTTTCCTGACCCAATTTTAGCTCCTGTCTTGGTGGACTCGTCGGTGTTCTTCATGACAGATACTCTTTTTCTCCCGTAAGGTCCCCCCTCAGACATTGATTGACCACTTTTGCCACGGACTAGAATAGTTGGGCGGATCTTAGTTCTGTGCTCTTTGCCCATTTCACTTTAAGCAAACTTAACTACTCGACACGCCACATACGTGGTGTGTCATTGACCTTTTAAGCAGCTGATGCGCATACATTGTTGGGAAACCCTTGTTTCCCCTGTTTTATATAAATTGCATTGAACCTATGTTGAATAATTGTGCCTTCTGTTTTGTACACTTGTGGAAAACTTTTCAATAAAAAAAAATTTTTGAATTTGAAAAAAAAAAATGGTACACTACTTAGATGTACGTATGCGGTATGCACTGATGAGGGCAGAAAAATGCACTACAGTCCACTTAAAAAAACATATTTTTGCACAGCAGCAGGACACAAAAGTGCAGCACCACAAAAAAAAGTGTATTAAACCCAAAATTGCACTCTGTCACAGAGTATTAAGAATGGAGTGAACTGCTGGTTATTATACCGTCTACAGACTAGTATAAGCAGCAGATGATTTCTTATGTTAAAAATACACAGAATTGCGCTGAAAAATCATTCCTGCCTCCTGTGATAAGGTTCATGCTTGTTGATATGTATAAGGCAACGAAAAGCTATCTGCCCCTCTCTGATAAAATGCTGAATAAAGCAATTGGGAGGTTAATGGCTGGCGTAAAAATCCTTCTCAGTGAGAACAAGCAAAGCAGTGCACTGCTCTCTGTCCACAACGCTGATATGACTAGCAGTTGGAAGTGGAAAGCTAGGTTATAATCAATTCAGTGTGTCTGTGTAACACACAGAGACACGCAGTTCGTCCACTCTCTCTGCAGTGTGTATGGCATGAAATGAGCAGCAGCAAAATGGCTGCCGATTATATAGGGCTGTGACATCACAGGGGTCAATGAATGCTGTATAAGCAGGATGTAAAATACTGTATAGACCTACAAGGGGTCAATTTGCCTCCCAGCATAAACAATATGAAAAAAACCTCTAAATAAATATAAGGTGTGAGGGAAGTGCTATTTAAGACATAACTTTTAATATATGCTTACTAAAACACACCAATATGTGCCAAGTGATTATACCCACATAAGAATAAAATCATGCGACACAGGATCTGTTAGGATCACCACCCATCTGGTGGATTTATCATGAATCTAATGTGTAGATACACATATTCAGATATGCATCTCTAATAGAAAATATAATTCTCAACGCGTTTCTACTCCAATCAAGAGTGTCCTCAGGAGAATATCAGAATAATAGAGATAATAAAAGTATCACATTTAAATAAACATGGTATTACTGAGTGACCCACGATACGGGGTATCACTCAGAGGGTGTGATCTTTCCCAGCTGAAACAGGAGAATGCCTAAAAAGAAAACCAACAGTACAGTCAGCCCAATATACAGACTTGCACTAAATGTAGTTTTTGTAGGGCTGAAAGACTCACAGTCCTTGCCGTGGTTCCGGACACCTATAAATAAAATAATACATTCCTATCAATAAACAAGGTTCCGCTATACCTGTAATATAAAACTAGCATATCGCCGCTAGTGTGCTGTACTCACTGTCAGCTGGTCTAGGTGCCGATCACAGGATCCCGGGAGGTGCGCAACCCGCAGTGGCGGGGAGCCGGAATGATTCTAACCGGCTGCGATGCGCTCACCTTCCGGGTCCCTCGGCGTCTGGCGTCATATCCTGGCACCTACGTGTGACGTCGGCAGTGCCCGCCCCGCTCTGACGCCCACAGGGGGCGGGCAGAATGCCGAACTCACTACTATAATTCAGGGCCGGATTCAGGTATGTATGGGAGTGATTTATTGCTAGTAATAGAGTATACTAACTCTTGTGTGACTGGTTATATATTATTGAATGAACCAATGGGAGTAGTAACAATAATTGGTGTTGAAACACTAAAATTGCAAAGAATTCCTAAGTAGGGGTATATAAACAATGATGATCGTGAGCATACCGCAGTGTAAACGTGCCATTTAGAAATGAAATAGGCACATGGTCCCTAAAGATAAGGGTACACATGCCGAATGATCACGACCGGATATACCCCAAATTAAAGACCACATTATGCATGATTAAAATGCCCTAATTGGTCATATCTGAAATAAATAAATTAATCCCAAAGGTTAAATTAGGATAACCCCCAACCAAGAGCAGCCCATATACTCCTATATTGTACTTCTTATTATATGTATTTACATGTATATGAAATCAGCAGACGGATGTAGGGGACAACGCCCAAGAGAGAATATATATATAAAAATATATAATTATTGGTCCCCCTTCCGACACAGGAGTGGTCTCCCTGGGATTCTAACAGAAAATGCGGAGGGATAAGGGTAATGATAGGGGCCTAGGGATCCTAAACTTACCCTACACTAACTCAGGCCCTATGTCCTAGGCGGTGTTATCGCCCTAATAAGGGCGGCCCCGCTCACGTACCTCCTACTTGGCCTAGCTCTTACTAAGTAAGTAAGGTGACACTAACTAGAAGACCCACTAGGGTCTCACCTAACTACCTATTCGTCACCAATGGGGGGGACCACATCACTTGCTGTAAGGGGACATCACAAAAAGGGAGCAAAACTTAATTGGTCATTGAGACCTCTAGGGTTCAATGTACCCATCTCAAAAATCCATCTACTCTCCCTTTGAAGGAGGAGTCTATCAAAGTTACCCCCTCTCGGGGACGGACGAATGAGCTCCAGTCCTAGGAACTTGAGTTGTGTGCAACAACCACTATGGACCAAATTCATGTGGGGCGGGCCAGGGATGTGTCCCTCTTATGTTTGACATCGCCAAGATGTTCCAATATCCGTTTTTTAAAAGGACGAAACGTTTTCCCAATGTATCTCATATGACATGGACAAATAACCAGGTAGATAACACCACTAGTATTACAATTAATGAAGTCACGAATCTTGTGCATCTTTCCTGTTCTCTCATTGAGAATCTCCCTAACTCTCAAAATGTTAGGACAGGCCTTACATCGTCCACAAGCATAAGTACCCTTAAAATTCGCCCTGTCCAACCAGGTGTTTCCTCCAGCGCTAGTCGGTGATAAGTAGCTGTGTGTGACCAGATCACCTATATTACGCCCCCTCCGATAGGTGATCTGTGGTCCAAGTGGTATAGAATCACTCAAATCAGGGTCCATATGTAGGATCCTCCAATGTTTTACGAGAATGCTCCGTATTAACGGGGCTGCATGATCAAATGTAGCAATAACTCTTAAGGGCTGTGCCCCCTCATCCGTCTGCTTCGGTGTCAATAAACTTTCCCTAGAAGTATGCAAAGCATGTTGATAGGCTGATCTTAATATGTGATCAGGGTATCCCCTGTTTCTAAATCTCTTTCTTAGGTTTTGTGCTTCTCGTAGGAAGTCCTGTCTGTCAGAACAGTTCCTCCTGAGGCGGAGATACTGCCCCCGCGGGATACCCCTTTTTAGGGGTCCCGGGTGGCAGCTCTCCCACCTCAGGAGGCTGTTCGTGGACGTACCCTTCCTATGAATAGTGGTACGTAAGTTACCTCCAGTTGTCTTATGAATAGAAATATCCAAGAAAGGAATATGTGCCTCATGGTACTCATGTGTAAATGATAATCCTAAATTATTCCGGTTGAGCAATCTCAAGAACTCCTCGAATTCATTGGCAGAGCCCTGCCACAGGATGAAAATATCATCGATGAATCGTGCCCAGATAAGGGCACGTTCACTGAACCATTCCCTCTCCTCGACAAAAACCTGGGTGGCCTCCCACCAGCCCAGAGTGAGATTCGCATAGCTGGGGGCACTAGGGCTCCCCATAGCGGTCCCTCTGAGCTGGTGGAAGTATTTTCTGTCGAAGAGGAAATAGTTGTGTGTCAATATAAAGCGCAAAAGTTCCAAAACAAACTCGTTATGAGGTCTCAGCTGTATACCCCTCTGTGATAAAAAATACGAGACTGCTGCCAAGCCGATGTCATGTGGAATAGAAGAATATAGTGCTTCCACGTCTATACTTGACAATAGTACACCAGTCTCAACCTGCACCCCCTCAATTTTGTTGAGGAGATCCATTGTATCACGTGTGTAAGACGGTAGAGTTAATACAAACTCTCTCAGTATCTGGTCCACATATACACCAAGATTCTGTCCCAGACCCCCTATGCCCGCCACTATAGGTCTGCCCTTAAGGGGATTGGTCCCCTTATGGACTTTTGGGAGGATATAGAAGGTGGGGACAGTGACAGTTTTTGGAGACAAAAAATTAAATTCTGCATCACTAATGAGTTTATTCTCTCTTGCAACTTTAAGAATCTTGTTAAGCTCAATTTTATATCTAGCCGTCGGATCAGAGGGTATAATTTCATACGTAGATCTATCATTCAGTAATCTATTACACATACCAATATATTGCGTACGGTCCATAACCACAATATTTCCCCCCTTTTCTGCTGACTTAATAATCAACTGCTCATTCTGCTGAAGTTGTTTAATCGCCAATTTTTCATTATATGAGAAGTTGGTTCTACCCGCAGGCAAGGGCGGAATTTCAAGGCTCTCAATATCTCGTATCACCAGATCTAAGAACACATCCACGCAGGAAGTCTCTCCCACTGGTGGAAACACTTTACTTTTAAGTTTACAAGAAGTAAATGGTCCTACTCCTCCGGGTCTTTGATTGTCTTCCAGTAGTGATGCTAGGTCTCTAGCCGCAGGCAATTCATTTAGACCTATGCCTAGTTCCATACACTCCTTTCTGTCACTCATCTTAAAGAATTTCTTCCATTTGAGTTTACGCCCAAACAGGTGGAGGTCCCTCACCCAGTTGAAAAGATCAAATTGGACAGTGGGAACGAATGAAAGTCCTCGTGAAAGGACCGCCACCTGTTCAGGAGTCAAATTTTGTTGTGACAGATTAATTACCTGAAGAGAGACTGATTCATTGGAGTCACTTACATCCTGGGTTCCCTGGCTCTGGTGGGGTAGGGATCTCGACTGTGATCCCTCTGTTCCCCACCTAAAAAATGCCCAGAGGAGGATGAGGGAACAGAGCCCGTATCTGACCATTCTGAGTTATTATATTTCTTTTTATATTTTCCCCGTCCACGTGGATTACCTCGACCTCCTCGTGCACGATTGGTGTTACCTCCTCGATTACCTCGCCCTGTTCCTCTATCCCCTTCACCTAGCTCGGTATCTGAAGAAGAAATATCAGTCTCTGACTCACGGGGTGTGGGAACTCTGGATAACACAGAATAAGCTCTGTTGTCTCTGAATTCTTGTAAATCTCTAATGAACTGTATGTGCTTCCTTTCTTTTAGCTGATATTGGAAGCGTTCTAATATATTTTTTGTGTGTGTCTCTTTGTTGTTAAATTCTGGATCGTCCTTGAATCTAAGTACTGTTTCTCGCTGTTCATTCAGTTTGCTTTCTGCTATTGTTAATCTACTTTTCTCTTCCTCAAGCAAAATCTGAATGAACTTGAGTGAGGTGGCCGTAGCCTCAGACTCCCACTTTTTAAGGACTGCTGTAGTCCTAAGTCTGGGTGCTGGTAAAATTGGGATTCTGAGACCTCTTGGAACAATATTATGTCTGAGATAACTTTCAAAAGTCTGGATTTCCCAGAAGGAAATAGCGTAATCCTTATAACAGGTAACAAGATCTCTAAGAGCAATTTTCAGGGAGGGCGTGTACTTAGGCTGCGAGTACACACGCTCCGAGAATACCTCCTTGGCCTCCGATAACCAGTCTGCCAAATTAGGTGAACCAGTCACCAAACTAGCCATCACGATCCAGAATTAAATAATATAAGCAGTATGTAAAATACTGTATGGACCTACAAGGGGTCAATTTGACTCCCAGCATAAACAATATGAAAAAAACCTCTAAATAAATATAAGGTGTGAGGGAAGTGCTATTTAAGACATAACTTTTAATATATGCTTACTAAAACACACCAATATGTGCCAAGTGATTATACCCACATAAGAATAAAATCATGCGACACAGGATCTGTTAGGATCACCACCCATCTGGTGGATTTATCATGAATCTAATGTGTAGATACACATATTCAGATATGCATCTCTAATAGAAAATATAATTCTCAACGCGTTTCTACTCCAATCAAGAGTGTCCTCAGGAGAATATCAGAATAATAGAGATAATAAAAGTATCACATTTAAATAAACATGGTATTACTGAGTGACCCACGATACGGGGTATCACTCAGAGGGTGTGATCTTTCCCAGCTGAAACAGGAGAATGCCGGCACGACCTAAAAAGAAAACCAACAGTACAGTCAGCCCAATATACAGACTTGCACTAAATGTAGTTTTTGTAGGGCTGAAAGACTCACAGTCCTTGCCGTGGTTCCGGACACCTATAAATAAAATAATACATTCCTATCAATAAACAAGGTTCCGCTGTACCTGTAATATAAAACTAGCATATCGCCGCTAGTGTGCTGTACTCACTGTCAGCTGGTCTAGGTGCCGATCACAGGATCCCGGGAGGTGCGCAACCCGCAGTGGCGGGGAGCCGGAATGATTCTAACCGGCTGCGATGCGCTCACCTTCCGGGTCCCTCGGCGTCTGGCGTCATATCCTGGCGCCTACGTGTGACGTCGGCAGTGCCCGCCCCGCTCTGACGCCCACAGGGGGCGGGCAGAATGCCGAACTCACTACTATAATTCAGGGCCGGATTCAGGTATGTATGGGAGTGATTTATTGCTAGTAATAGAGTATACTAACTCTTGTGTGACTGGTTATATTGTCGAGGAGAGGGAATGGTTCAGTGAACGTGCCCTTATCTGGGCACGATTCATCGATGATATTTTCATCCTGTGGCAGGGCTCTGCCAATGAATTCGAGGAGTTCTTGAGATTGCTCAACCGGAATAATTTAGGATTATCATTTACACATGAGTACCATGAGGCACATATTCCTTTCTTGGATATTTCTATTCATAAGACAACTGGAGGTAACTTACGTACCACTATTCATAGGAAGGGTACGTCCACGAACAGCCTCCTGAGGTGGGAGAGCTGCCACCCGGGACCCCTAAAAAGGGGTATCCCGCGGGGGCAGTATCTCCGCCTCAGGAGGAACTGTTCTGACAGACAGGACTTCCTACGAGAAGCACAAAACCTAAGAAAGAGATTTAGAAACAGGGGATACCCTGATCACATATTAAGATCAGCCTATCAACATGCTTTGCATACTTCTAGGGAAAGTTTATTGACACCGAAGCAGACGGATGAGGGGGCACAGCCCTTAAGAGTTATTGCTACATTTGATCATGCAGCCCCGTTAATACGGAGCATTCTCGTAAAACATTGGAGGATCCTACATATGGACCCTGATTTGAGTGATTCTATACCACTTGGACCACAGATCACCTATCGGAGGGGGCGTAATATAGGTGATCTGGTCACACACAGCTACTTATCACCGACTAGCGCTGGAGGAAACACCTGGTTGGACAGGGCGAATTTTAAGGGTACTTATGCTTGTGGACGATGTAAGGCCTGTCCTAACATTTTGAGAGTTAGGGAGATTCTCAATGAGAGAACAGGAAAGATGCACAAGATTCGTGACTTCATTAATTGTAATACTAGTGGTGTTATCTACCTGGTTATTTGTCCATGTCATATGAGATACATTGGGAAAACGTTTCATCCTTTTAAAAAACGGATATTGGAACATCTTGGCGATGTCAAACATAAGAGGGACACATCCCTGGCCCGCCACATGAATTTGGTCCATAGTGGTTGTTGCACACAACTCAAGTTCCTAGGACTGGAGCTCATTCGTCCGTCCCCGAGAGGGGGTAACTTTGATAGACTCCTCCTTCAAAGGGAGAGTAGATGGATTTTTGAGATGGGTACATTGAACCCTAGAGGTCTCAATGACCAATTAAGTTTTGCTCCCTTTTTGTGATGTCCCCTTACAGCAAGTGATGTGGTCCCCCTTATTGGTGACGAATAGGTAGTTAGGTGAGACCCTAGTGGGTCTTCTAGTTAGTGTCACCTTACTTACTTAGTAAGAGCTAGGCCAAGTAGGAGGTACGTGAGCGGGGCCACCCTTATTAGGGCGATAACACCACCTAGGACATAGGGCCTGAGTTAGTGTAGGGTAAGTTTAGGATCCCTAGGCCCCTATCATTACCCTTATCCCTCCGCATTTTCTGTTAGAATCCCAGGGAGACCACTCCTGTGTCGGAAAGGGGACCAATAATTATATATTTTTATATATATATTCTCTCTTGGGCGTTGTCCCCTACATCCGTCTGCTGATTTCATATACATGTAAATACATATAATAAGAAGTACAATATAGGAGTATATGGGCTGCTCTTGGTTGGGGGTTATCCTAATTTAACCTTTGGGATTAATTTATTTATTTCAGATATGACCAATTAGGGCATTTTAATCATGCATAATGTGGTCTTTAATTTGGGGTATATCCGGTCGTGATCATTCGGCATGTGTACCCTTATCTTTAGGGACCATGTGCCTATTTCATTTCTAAATGGCACGTTTACACTGCGGTATGCTCACGATCATCATTGTTTATATACCCCTACTTAGGAATTCTTTGCAATTTTAGTGTTTCAACACCAATTATTGTTACTACTCCCATTGGTTCATTCAATAATATATAACCAGTCACACAAGAGTTAGTATACTCTATTACTAGCAATAAATCACTCCCATACATACCTGAATCCGGCCCTGAATTATAGTAGTGAGTTCGGCATTCTGCCCGCCCCCTGTGGGCGTCAGAGCGGGGCGGGCACTGCCGACGTCACACGTAGGCGCCAGGATATGACGCCAGACGCCGAGGGACCCGGAAGGTGAGCGCATCGCAGCCGGTTAGAATCATTCCGGCTCCCCGCCACTGCGGGTTGCGCACCTCCCGGGATCCTGTGATCGGCACCTAGACCAGCTGACAGTGAGTACAGCACACTAGCGGCGATATGCTAGTTTTATATTACAGGTACAGCGGAACCTTGTTTATTGATAGGAATGTATTATTTTATTTATAGGTGTCCGGAACCACGGCAAGGACTGTGAGTCTTTCAGCCCTACAAAAACTACCTTTAGAGCAAGTCTGTATATTGGGCTGACTGTACTGTTGGTTTTCTTTTTTAGGTCGTGCCGGCATTCTCCTGTTTCAGCTGGGAAAGATCACACCCTCTGAGTGATACCCCGTATCGTGGGTCACTCAGTAATACCATGTTTATTTAAATGTGATACTTTTATTATCTCTATTATTCTGATATTCTCCTGAGGACACTCTTGATTGGAGTAGAAACGTGTTGAGAATTATATTTTCTATTAGAGATGCATATCTGAATATGTGTATCTACACATTAGATTCATGATAAATCCACCAGATGGGTGGTGATCCTAACAGATCCTGTGTCGCATGGTCAATGAATGCTGATAGGCTGCATCATGCATGTGATTCACTGTCATCCCACCTACATCCCTTCCCGCCTTGCCTTCCTGCCTTCCCAGCATCCCCTGCCCCATGTACTGATGTGTGGATCCGTTATTTTAGGTGTTCTGGAGCCTAGAACGCTGTTAAATGGAGTTTAATGAAGCGATGTGCACAATAGAATCGCGGTGATATTCGCATTCGTTGCAAATCGAATAAATCCTGAAATTTGTAATAAATTTGGGTTTGTCTGTTTTGATTTGCTCATCTCCGGTCATAACATATGTTCCTTCCATCACCTAAATGAATAAACCAGACAAAAATATCACTGTTTTATGGTTTTAACCTGTAAAAACAAAGGTCCCACTAAATGGTTGGATATATAAAGCAGCAGCTGAACAAAACCTGCTTCACACAGGAAGCTGAAAGATTGTCCCTATTTACCTTTATTCTTGGTTTAACAGTGGCGTGATATGGCTAGCTTTGAAAAATGCTCATGATTTTGTGATGCTCTGTCGGGAGTTGTTTAAACCATATCTGCCTGTTTGTTGCCACCCAGTGGTTGTGATGTGAGCTGCTGGCTGTTGAGAGTTTTACCAGCATGTCATCATAATGTTTGGTTTTGTTAGCATGTCAGGATAATGTATTGAAATTTTATTGTGACAAACTGGAGCCGCTGACAAAATGGTTGCAAAGGTACAGGTGCACACATCTACATCTCACAATTAACCAGTTCAGGTCTATTGTATGTTAGCCTTTGGTTCAAGGTACCATAAATCCATTTTTCATTGCAAATTATTTTACAGCTATCATCTTTTTATGTATTGTACTATTAAGATTTATAGTATGTGATGTTGTTGGCTATTTCTTCCCTTCTTGACAATAAAATAACAAACAAGTGCTTAAAAAGTGATGTTGTTTATATAATGGACTGCTGTTATACATGTAACTATGTTACTGTGAATTCCAAACCCTGTCTTCTCACTTGATTTCCTTTTATTTCCTATCTCTGTATTCAAATCTAAATGATCCTTATTATTTCCACTTCATACACATCTATTACTACCAATCGCTTAATGTAATTTTTCATTTTATTCTTTCATCAGGACAGCAAACACACGTAGCTCTGCTTGTTCCTTGTACTGCATGTTAATTCCCTTTACATTGCAGTCTTCAATGTGTTTTCATCAGCATTCGATGTTTTGCACAAATTATATTTTAACTGGCTACATTATGCATATTTCATGTTTATCTCCAGTTTATTGAGGCGTTCCATTTTGTAATGGTTGTCTTCATATACCTTATCTTTCTTGGGGGATTCATCTGTTTGGGTAAAGGAACTTTAAAAACTATTTTCCAAACTATGCAGAAATAGTGTTGTCTGCAGAGACACTGTACATCCTAATAATATAAGATGCAGGAAGGAAGAGATGGTGAGGTAACCTCCTCACATATCCTACAAAGCTATATTCTGAAAATTATGGGGAAACAAGTGTCAAATTGAGGTTAAATGGATCCAACCATAGAGAGCATGTGCTCACTTTTTATTTTTTTTGCACACTTTGTAGTTATCTTATTATCTATGTGTCTGTGTTTATAAAATTGAATAGTAAAAGAATAGAGATGAACAAGCCAAACCCGTAGAACCCAGTCTTTGGTTAAAATGGGGCTCGGCGAACATTAGAAGGTTGCTAGAATCACTTCACATAAGCCTGTACCGGCGCTATTGTAAGAGAAGGGATGAGGAAAAAAATTGCATTTTTGCTTCAGGAACTGCTCACTTAGCCAATCACTGGCCACAGCGGTCACCAACCACAGCTATTGATTGGCTGAGAAAGCAGTTCCTTGTGGGATGACTTGTCACAGGAGTCAGGATATGGCAGTGATTAGTGGGGAGTGAGAGACTTTAGAACGGCAACCACAGGATCAGGGTAGGTGAGTGGGATTTTTTTATTTTAAATATGCAATTAAAATTTAAAAATATTATACACTTATATAACCACTTTTAAATGCATATGGGTATCTATAGGTATACGTAACAAAATCTTGTGATAGTAAAATGATTTACAGAAAGAATAAACCAATTATGAAGACTAAAGCCAATACATCTTGTGTTTGTTTGGTCAATAACTGTTTCTCCTATCTTCCCCATGTTTGGTCAATTATTGTTCCTCCTATCTTCCCCAGGCACATGCACACAATCCTTCTTTCTCCTGACATCATCTGTCATCGAAAAGCCTGCACTCCTCAATATACATGAAACAGTTGAGAACTGTAATAGTGTTGTCTTGTACAATTTCATGTAAATCATTATGCTTGCAACCCTTAAAAGTATCCACTTCACTTAGAAAAACTGTTGACATTTGACAGGAAGATGTGAAATGTTTTGATTGGTCAAGTCTCAGTGCTGAGACCCCCACAATCAGGAACCAGAGCTTGGGAGAAATACCCATCATTGCTGTACACTCCCTGGCTCATAGTGATCTTTGTATCTCTGCTCCATAGACTTGTAATGGAGCAGCGAGATAAAGATTGCTACAAGTCAGAGAGTGAATAGCAATGCTGTGCACTTCTTGCAGTTTGTTATCCTGGTCGGTGGAGGTCTGAGCCATAAGACCCCCACCGAGCAATATTTTTGGCATGTACCTGTGACATGTCAAAAGTTTGAAGCCAAAAAAGAAGCCAAAAAAGTCTACAGTGCCATATACTTGCCCTAATGTTCTACTTTCAGAATAGTTACAAATAGACTCATGCTTGGAATTCTTAAAAATGTTTATTAATTTAATTTAGTTTCAAAGTAAATTTAAAACAAGTGTATGTGTTTGTGCTATAGGAACATTGTCCATCTATACTTGTGTTGGTAGAACAATATGAGCTAATGCTGTATTTTGAGTCGAAGATCTAGAGGAAGACCTTCTTACAAGTCTATAACTCAAGGATTCTTGACAAGATTTCTCTACAAATGTGTTCAATGATACATTTCAAATTTAAATCCAGTTTTTATTCCTTATTTCTTTTCACATTCCATAAGTTCTAATAACAATAATTCAGTTTAATACCAGCAGATAGCCCAAGCCCATCAGATACCCAAGGACAATCTACTACTCATGTCCTCAGCTTGTCTCCTCTGATTTGAAGCACATCATAAAATACATTTCTTCCAGACTGCACCCGAAAGGGCAAAACCAGAAACCAATAAATAAACTCTAGGAAATCTAACCTTGATCTTTTTTCACTCATGAAACTTCTACCTACCAAAGTTTCTATAATTATTCCCATAGATGTGATGCTCGAAAATGTTTAGCTATTGTAACTAACAAACTGGAACAGTATGGAGCTTAATGATAGTTTCTAAGACATACATAGAGATAAAAGAAAGATAAACAGATAGATATATAGATAGATAAACATTTGTCAAACAAATAGATTGAAAGACATTTATGACACATATAGAGTGATAGATATGACTTATATACAAAGATATATATATATATATATATATATATATATATATATATATATATATATGAAAAAGAAAATATTTAAATCAAAATATTCAGTTACAATAATGTTTCATTTCAATTATTGCTCTGGGTATTACATTTTACTTTATCATGCGTGTAATATGACTATATCTTTATTAGTCACCATCTTTTCAACATACATTTGCATACATTGATAGTACAGGAAAGTTTGTAATATACCTTATTAGAGAAGCATTATTCTTTCTCCTGTTGTCAGGTCAATTTCGTTCTCCATCCCCCCACCCACTTCCAACAAATAAAAAACAAACTTACGTTTTCTCTCAAGTTACGTGTTGCCCATACTACACAGCTCGAAAAAATAAAGGGAACACTAAGATAACACATCCTAGATCTGAATGAATGAACTAATCATATGAAATACTTTTGTCTTTACTTAGTTGAATGTGCTGACAACAAAATCACACAAAAATTATAAATGATAATCAATTTTATCAACCCATGTAGGTCTGGATATGGAGTTACACTCAAAATTAAAGTGGAAAACCACACGACAGACTGATCCAACTTTGATGTAATGTCCTTAAAACAATTCAAAATGAGTCTCAGTAGTGTGTGTGGCCTCTACGTGCCCATATGACCTTCCTACAATGCCTGGGCATGCTCCTGATGAGGTGGTGGATGGTCTCCTGAGGGATGTCCTCCCAGACCTGGACTAGAGCCAACTCCTGGACAGTCAGTGGTGCAACGTGGCGTTGGTGGATAGAGCGAGACATGATGTGCCAGATGTGCTCAATCGGATTAAGGTCTGGGGTACGGGTGGGCCAGTCCATAGCATCAATGCCTTCCTCTTGCAGGAACTGCTGACACACTCCAGCCACATGAGGTCTAGCATTGTCTTGCATTAGGAGGAACCCAGGGCCAAACGCACCAGCATTTGGTCTTACAAGAGGTCTGAGGATCTCATCTCATCTAATGGCAGTCAGGCTACCTCTGGCAAGGACATGGAGGGCTGTGCAGCCCCTCAAAGAAATGCCACCCCACACCGTTACTGATCCACTGCCAAACCGGTCATGCTGGAGGATGTTGCAGGCAGAACATTCTCCACGACACCTCTAGACTCTCTCACGCCTGTCACATGTGCTCAGTGTGAACTTGCTTCCATCTGTGAAGAGCACAGAGCATCAGTGGCAAATTTGCCAATCTTGGTGTTCTCTGGCAAATGCCAATTGTCCTGCACGGTGTTGGGCTGTAAACACATCTCCCACCTGTGGACGTCGGGCCCTCATACCACCCTCAAGGAGTCTGTTTCTGACCGTTTGAGTGGACACATGCACATTTGTGGCCTGTTAGAGATCATTTTGCAGGGCTCTGGCAGTGCTCCTCCTGCTCCTCCTTGCACAAAGGCGGAGGTAGCAGTCCTGCTAAAGGGTTGTTGCTCTCCTCCGGCCTCCTCCACGTCTCCTGATGTACTGGCCTGTGTCCTGGTAGAGCCTTCATTCTCTTGACACTACGCTGACAGACACAGCAAACCTTCTTGCCACAGCTCGCATTGATGTGACATCCTGGATGAGCTGCACTATCTGAGTCACTTGTGTGGTTTGTAGACTTTGTCTCATGCTACCACTAGAGTGAAAGCACCGCCAGCATTCAAAAGTGACCAAAACATCAGCCAGAAAGCATAGGAACTGAAAAGTGGTCTGTTGTCACCACCTGCGGAACCACTCCTTTATTGGGTGTGTCTTGCTAATTGCCTATAATTTCCACCTGTTGTCTGTTCAATTTGCACAGCAGCATGTGAAATTGATTGTCAATTAGTGTTGCTTCCTGAGTGGATAGTGTGATTTCACAGAAGTGTGATTGATTTGGAGTTACATTGTGTTGTTTAAGTGTTCCCTTTATTTTTTTGAGCAGTGTAGTATACTAGTCTATGGAGAGGAGAGGGGCAATGAGGGATATTTCAGAGGAGTTAGAGGTGAGAGAGCTAGAAGCAGAGACTGAAGAGACCACACAAGAGCTCATTGGGAGTATTAGCTCTGACACCAGCGCTTTACTTATAGATTAGAATGCTAGAACAAGATCTCTCTGTGTGTGTGTGTGTGTGTGTGTGTGTGTGTGTGTGTGTGTGCGTGTAAAAAAACATATAATTCAAGCTCAATCCACTAGTTCAGGAACAACAAAAAATTAGAGATGGAAAAATCTAAAAGTTATATAATGAACTAAAAGTGGAATAATAATCAGAAATGTACACTCACATGAGAGCTTATCATGAAATAAACCTAAAACAACAGGTACATTGTAAATATCAGAAACTGCACTTCAAATATAAAATAATAGGGGACATCTTTTACACAGTACTCTTTACTATCTGGTTACTTGAATGTCTTCACATGATCTATGGGAGATTTGGGAGAGTTCAATTTTGTGGACTGAATTGGTTTACCTTAAAAAAAATTGCTACATCCTTCCCTATGTCTCTTCAGAACATATAGTTCATATAGACAAAACAAGGGTCTTAGTGCGGACAAATAATGGCATTGGATGTTCCTGTGGCAATAAACGGTAAAGTAGTCCGTTCCCGGGGCTCATTAATGTGCACACCGTAACCTCTCGTATTCCTATGTTTTGATATTGTGAAGTTTCCTGTTTATGTAACGATTAGTTGATGCTCCATATAATGATGGCCTATTCATCAGGACAGTTTGTTGTCTCTCTGCACATTGATATATTTCCCCAGGGTTTATTTTAATCTCGGTAAGCTCTATCTCCATCTCATATAACCCCAGCATATGTTACATTATACCTCAACTATTTACATTTCACTGACACCGGGAAAACAAATGAAGCTGTGTAAACTTGAGGAAATAAATTATAGGCAACATTCATGTGCTTTGTGATGCAATAACCTACAATATTCAATCTCCTGTTCCTCGAGCTATCAACAATAGCCACTACATGAAAGGTGCAATCTCATCTACTTTTCAAACACAATATTAAATGCCTGGACATTTTTCCTGGATTGCACTGACCCACAGGATCCCCTATTCTTTCATGTTGTTATCTCCGTGCAAATACAGAATAACAAGAGACTATTAAAAATAATAATAATAATAATAATTCTCATTCAGTTTATTTACTGGAAAAGTATAGGGGGCACACACACACACACACACACACACATATATATATATATATATATATATATATATATATATATATATATATATGTGTGTGTGTGTGTGTGTGTGTGTGCCCCCTATACTTTTCCCTGTATATAATATATATATATATATATATATATATATATATATATATATATATATATATATATATATTATATACAGGGAATATTTTGTAATAGCAAGATAGCAAGTTAATACTGTACCAGATTACTGGATAGTTGATGAGTGATGAGTCAGTAGGCGTCAGACCACTAGGGTATTTACTAGAGACCAACATGGAAGACCCTTGTCTCCCTTTTACATAAAGGAGCAGTTAAATATGGATGTGTCTGTTCCACTCAAAGTCTACAGAACTGATGGGGATAGCTCACTATAGAACTTGTGAAAAAAGAAAAAAAGGGGGAGAAAACAGCGCCTCGTGTATTAACCAAGACACCAGAGTCCCAGGAGGGACTGGAAAAGTGACATTTCATCAAGATGGCCGCTCACCAGATAAACAGTAAAACAAGCATATCACCCATCCTGGGTACTTTAGCGTGGAGCCAGGAGCGAACTGCAAAGCCCAGGGTCCAACAAGAGATGATGAAATCTCCTCCCATAAAGTAATGAAAGGAGCAGCAGAAAAAAAGGACCCTCGTCCAATTGGAAATTGAATGCAGTGGCAATGTCATGCTATGCTGAAATGTTGTTTCATTCAGATAAGGGGCAAGGGACCTCTGTTTTCATCATTGGCATGGTCCTGTGAGTTAGACCCTCTGGACTAATCTAGTAGTTATCACCTATCCAGTAAAGATGTGTTAAAGGGGTATTCCAGGATTTTTCTATCTTTAGCCTTTAAGACCATGATGACAAGCTATCCAAGTACCCACTGCAGCATAGTCATGCCCCATGGAGACCATGTGACCTATCCATTACGGATTGATGAGTTATCCTTTAGGAAAGAGAACCCCAACCCAATCCTTAAGGCCACTAACAGTCCAGTATTAGAATTTGCCCCCCTTCTATTTCAATGGAATAAATGAAATACCCCAGAATGTTGGTAGGCATTGAGGACTGGGTTGGGGACCATGGGGGAGATTTATCAAAGCCTGTGCAGAGCAAAAGTGATTAAATGTAATCTGATTGGATGCTATTGGCAAATGCACTACTTTTACAAGTTTTGATCAATTATCCTCCCTACTTCCCCCACTGCTAAAGTAAGCAGTGTTGCCTAGCAGCATTGGGTTACTTGGTTTAAGTCCAACCAAGGGCAACATTTGAAAAACATTATTGTTTTTTCCCTCTGTTTGCATTGGTTCTGAACCCCACCCCAAAAACTTTCCGAGTTCAATCAAACTCAATAGAGGAAAAAAAATCTTTTTTTTTTTTAAAGTAAAAACAAAGGTAGAGGCTAAGTTCAGATATAGTACTTTAACCAAATCCATGAATGGAACCAACATAGAGGAAAAATTATAATGGAAAGATTTGCACCTTTTTCTGTGTTGGCTTCACTCCTGGTTTTGGTTAAAAATACTGAGCAAAATATTATGTTCTCGAAGACCTATATCTGTGCAAATAAGAACACAGTGTTGCACACATATAACGTCTGTCTTTTTCTTCTATCTCTAATATTTGCAAAAAATAAAGGAAGAAAGAATAATGCTATGTTAAATGTAAATGTTGTTCAATCTGAAATTTCTACAATTGTCCCTTAATGTCTATGTTCAATATATGTATTCTGTATAGCAGCTTAGCACAAATCCACATGACATTTTCCTAAAAGAACACTTTCTATATTCAACTTTGCAGATGTGATTATTTCGAATTATGCTTCAAATAATATCATGGATATTACATATGTCTCTAATCCCGGCCCTAGGCGGTCCATGACTAAACAAAATCTAATTGTGCAAACAATGCTGATTAAATCATACATTAATAAAATGATCAGCGTTTCTTTTGTTATTTTTAAACTGAAGCAAACATTTCATATGAAACAAAAAATAAATAAATAAAATGTATTTTTCTCCAAAAGTTTGCAGCAATCCACGACACTCATCAACACTTTCTCATAAGGAATGAAATTCAATTGTAGAAGGAACATTCTGTTGGCCTTTCTCATTATCTGCCTCTCAATGTCCATCTGAATATTCATAGGAATACACAATTAGCACTTGGCAAATGGTAATGCTGATTTGTGATTCAAAGTAAATCATGTTGAGTTAAGAAAAGATGAAAATAAAGCTAATTATATGTTTATAGAAGAGATAATGTGGGGAGTGACAATCATTCCTGTCATAATAAATCATTAGTGAACAAAGAGTTGGCAGAATGGAGAATTAAACAGATCAAGAAATCATTGGTGCAGACTGTTTGTTTTTAATGGGTGATGACAGAACGTTGCTGTGATCCCTTCTGATCTTCAAGTGACCTGCGGTAAAATGTGGGACAAATCCTTTATGCTTCTAATTCTTTAAATTACACTTTAAGCGTACCTGTCATATCAAAGAAATAATAATGCTTCTATATGTTACTCACTAGGTCATACAGATGCTTTACATGTCTTTTATATGTGTCTAGCTTCTGTATTTGGCTCACAAATCCCTCTGTTCTGCTGCTCACTCATTCTGACACCTACTGCTCAGGAAGGGGCATGTCCAAGGCAAGCACTGAGCCATCCCTCACTCACCATGCACTTATTTCCTCCCTGAGTCTGTTGTACTGTGCTGCCTCTCTTCATCCAATCACTGCAGGCTGCTCTGCAACCCCCTCCTCTCTGTTTTCATGCTGCAGTCTGATAGGACAGGAGTGAGCACAGAGAAGTGCTAGTTTAACTCTCACTTAATGGACCTTTTCCATGCCTGTGATTCAGCTGGGACAAAGATAGGTATAGGGACCCCTAGTGTTGTTTTTTATAAGCCATAATTTTATTTCATGATTTCTATAAAAAGAAAATATATTTTTTATGAGGTATAGAGAAGGTTAATGTTTTGCCAAACTGTGCAATGTATACAAAATGTTTGATTCTGACAGTGCCCTTTTAAAGGTGTTATCAGCCTTTTTCAAAATAAGGCAGCTGTCAAGAAAGAGCAGGATTAAACAACAACAACAATAACAACAAAAACATACTAACCCCTCCGCTGTCACTGCTTGGAAGAAGTATACAATGACCTAAGGTTACTTGCATTTCCACCTTTTGTGGCTTGTAATTGGCTGCAGCAGCCTGTGCACCAGATAGGTACTAAAATTTATGGCACCGATTGCTAACAAATGGAGGCTTAATCTCTGAAGTAGAGGGTCCACATGGATAATAAGACTGCAGGTCCTCTTTAACTTTTGGACTGAGCTATGTAACTGTGTGTCTATACAGTACGATCACAATAGCTCTTTAAAAAAAGTTATATTTGGCAGAATACATTTATTTTCTGAAGAGTTATATTGAAAAGTACAGTCAACTATACTTTACAATACAGTTGAGGATTTAGGTTTCAGATGTATCTCAGACATCCTTTATGGACATATGTGGTCTATGTTCAATGTTCTCTATGTCAATGAATATGCCAAAAGATCTGTTAGCCTATACATTGACAGAGCACCACCAAAATCGCGTGAAACTAAAGGCTGCCACACCTTTTTGAGAAAACTGGTCCAATCTTATGTGTATAGGAGCTTCCCAACGCTCCCGCCATAGATTATATTGAGGGAAAGAAGGATCAAGCAAGTTGAAATTCTATGCCCAATCATTTTGTTCCATTGATGACTGGCAGTGGCATAAACCCCTGTCTCCATTGAATGTACATACATGTTCGACCAAGTTGAGTGTGCATTTGTACGAGCATGAGCATTAGGATAAGAAGCCAGCTGGACACACATTAGGGAAGGTATAGGGACTCCTTATGGCTTTATGGGTCAGCTTTAAAGGGGATGTTTTGTGAAAAAATATTTTAGCCCCAATCCATATGATAAGGGATAAGTGTCTGATCATGATGGGTATGACCAATGAGACGCCCCCCCCCCCCCCCCAATCTCTAGAACAGAGCACATGCTATGATGGCACTCGTGTTAATTTCAGTGGTAGCAGTAAGGATGCTTGAGTTCTGTACTCTGCATCTCTGGCGCTCCCATACAAATGAATGAAGTGCATGCTGTCTACAGCACTCTATTGGGGTCCCATCGGTCAGACCCCCTATCTGATGGTTATATTCTACAATAGTCTACAAATAACAAATTGTATAAAGATAAAATGCACAATTGAAAAAGCCAATTGTACGACATCTGACACTCTTCTCTGTTCCTTCCTAAGAATGTTCCTTCTCTTAAATAGTGATGAGCGGCAGGTGCCATATTCGAATTCACAAAATTTAGCAAATATATGGACAAATATTCGTCCTATGTTCGCTAAATTCGCATATTCGCAATGTCCATTCTAATTTTTTTCTCATGCGAAAAATTTATAATGAAATTTGCATAGTGCGCATGCGCAATTATATATTTTACCTAAAAGAAGGGAGGGATCAGCGTCCAGTCTGGAAGTGCCAATATTCGCATAAATATTTGCAGAAATTTGCATAAAAGAACCCCAAAAGAAACACAAATCTTCGCCATTTCGAATATATATAACTATATTCAAAATATTCGCAAAATTGCAAAGTGCCAATATTCGTGGTAAAAATTTGCATTTTGAATATTCACGCTCAACATTTCTCTTAAAGCTCTGTCACTTATGCCCCCTTTGCCTTTCTTTATCCTCAGCAAGTAGAATAAGCATTTTACCTTAAAAAAAAAAAAAATGAGTTCTTACTATCAAAGTACCAACATTAAAAAGTTTTAGGTTCTTTGAACTGAATATCTATAGCAATTCTAGTGCTTAAGAAAGGAAAAATGTGGATGCAGAACATTTGCTTCTAGTATGGTCCTGACAATAAATCAACATATTTAAGATGCTCTGTAGCTTTTTAAAAGGTAATTCTCCCAAAGGGCGATGCACTCAATCTAACTTAGGAAAGGTATTGTGTGCATTAGTCACTGTAGAAGTCGCCCCTATGTAACAATGGCATCAATCCTTTCAATCTAACAACCTGTCATTTGATCTCAAGTTCTCAACCAAAGAGAGAAACTGGATATTTTTTATTATAGTTCCTGAAGTGTCAAACTCAGAAGCATTATACATATAGAGCTTTGAAGTAGTTTCCTAGCTATATACATTACATTGATGACTTTTCTTTAGGCTATCAATATGTAATAAAGGGGGATGGGACCCCTATAATCCCCACTGCTTGGCTGCAAAAAGGCCCTATGGCCCTATGCTGACCTTTCCTTGCTTATTCATGCATAATGCAAAGCACCATGTACATAAGAGTAGCTTTGCTTGGAACTGCAGCTCAACGTCACAAGACACAGTCACCAATAAAAGTTCCCTGATACACATTGAGGGGCCCATAGTGCTCTGGATTGTGTCAGAGCCCCAGATTTTACCGACCAGTGTTGTCCCCAGTGACTGTTATATGAATTGCAGCCGGTTGAGGGTTTTTCTGGAATGTCATGATATTGTACTAAATTTCTTTCAAGGAGCATTTGTATCCTTAAGTAAATTGAAGGAAAGGTAAGTGGACATGTATGGTTCTTCCATGCTTGTCATTACTTATATAATTTATAGTGTTTCATCTTTTTTATTGTGTATGTAGTCATGTGGCCATTCCTTCATGTTACACAACCGGAAGACATGGAGACAGGGATATATCATTGTGGGAGGAGTGTAAGAGGCAGTTGCCCTTAATGTAAAATTCATTAAAAAAAATTAAATGTTGTGCCCTAAAAATGTAAAGAATACTTATGGAAGCCTGGGTGCTCTTACACTTGGTCTGGCAAATGTGAAGTGACCAGCAATCATGAGCCCCTAATACCGTATGCATTTTCCATGGCACACTATGCTGATAGAATAGCATGCCACAGATCAGCACTCTGTCAATTAGGTTGGTGGCTGCTACTGTATATCTGTAGTCATAAACCAAGCAGTTACTGGTGGAGGATAAGCCCTACAGGGACTGGTGAGGCAGGGGAAGAGTATAGAGGTATAAGAGGGGATAGATGGAAAGGAAATGGGTAAAGAAGTGACTGGCAGTTGACTTGGAAAGCAGGGTTTGTAAAAGTATGGATAGAGTATGGACAAGGTGTAGAACAGGATAAGGTTCAATACTGGACTGGTCTAACAAGTACCTCCTAACCAGTGGACCATTCCACAGTGTTATGGATTTAGGGAATGCTAATGGTCAATGGGTTAGGGCAGCGGTCTCCAAACTGTGCACCTTGACCGTTTTGGAAAGCTAAATACTGCAAGTTGTAGATTTGCATTATCTGGAGGTTGTATCATCAGAAGGGAACACCCCTAAAATAATTTTTTTAAGTCAGGTGTATTCTGCCACAATTATTACTAGGTATGAAGAAGAAGAATAGGTCAAATAATAACTGAATGTTGGAGAGCACTGAGGAAATTTCATGTTTTACAATAATAAATAGATTAGTAATTATTTCTGAATTAAATTTTGAAACAATTCAAATGTATAAAACAATTATTCAGTTTTAAATATTTGTTATGCAGTATATACATTTATTTCAAACTAACAACAAAATACCATAAAAAAACAAAACAAATTCTACCGTTAGCAGTAATTGTACGCTCGGCTATTAAATCTAAAGGTCCGCTTGAGCCTGTGATGGCTTTACTTTTCTCCACAGACTTCAAAAATTAGGATCTTAAATTTAATTAAAAAGAAAACTAGAAAAGTACACGGTCATTATAAGCAAAATTAGTTCCTCAAGAAAATATATCTGCAGTGGCTGTTTAGAATTAGTTTATATCAAGACATAATAAATTATGCTGACTTGTAACAGAGGTAGCAATATGTTAACAAGACATATAGGAATATTTAAAAGAAGCACTACAGTAGTTTTAATACAGAATGAGAATTTTGGTTAAAAATATTTTATTATGTTAATTATAAGGTATGCATATAAAATCAATCAATAATAGTATATATAAATTAATGTTTAAAAATATATATTAAAGGAAAGGGGGTACTGGGGTGAGAACTACTGTATAAGTAGGAAAACAAGTCAATAAATAAATATTACATAGATATATGGCATAGAGGCCTGATTCTGCTGTATAAAGTGCTGGTGCTATCAAGGTGCAGTTACTGTGCAAATAAAACATATGCAACAATAGTGCTAATAGATAAAATACATTCATGTGATATATATATATATATATATATATATATATATATATATATATATATATATATATATATATATATATAGCAAAGACAACAAGTTATTGTGCAAATAGCAGCAAATACCGTGAAAATAGCAGAAACAAGGAAACAAGTGACTATGCAAATAGAAGCCAATACAGTGAGGATAGCAGCCAGTAATACAGGTAGTCAGCTCATGCAAAGAAGACAGGACTCACCTCAGCCTGGGATGACCATAATATATATATATATTAGAAATGAGAAAGCAGAGAACACACCTGGTCCATGTGACCAGAGACCGGAGCAGAGACCGGACGTGACCTCAGACATCAATGATTCCATGAGCGAGTCACTCCCGATCCCACTAGCGGGATATCGCGAGAACCACTGGTAGTCAGTGTGTTGGATATAGACCATTCTGCTGTGTACTCGGGCTAAAGAAAAATGGCCGCCATATGTTCAATTGTGCATGCGCGCATCGCTGTACACAAGAGGCTCAAATGAACACAAGAGTAGAGAAATAGGTAGATCAGCTCAGATCAGCTGTGCATCCCGTCCACAACATGGCAGGTGAACAGCAACACCAAATCACATGGAGAAGGAGAAAAATGCCGGCGTGGAATGTGCAGAAAGTCCCATTTATTGAATAAAATCAGAAACACAGGTCAGGGAAAAGATATGATGACGCACTTCAGGTGTAGACCGCTCTTAGTCATATAATTGTACAATTTTATGACTAAGGGCAGTCTACACCTGAAACGCGTCACCATGTCTTTTCCCTGACCTGTGTTTCTGATTTTATTCAATAAATGGGACTTTCTGCACATTCCAAGCTGGCATTTTTCTCCCTCTCATATATATATATATATATATATATATATATATATATATATATATATATATATATATACACACACAGGGTCGGCCATTTATATGGATACACCTTAATAAAATGGGAATGGTTGGTGATATTAACTTCCTGTTTGTGGCACATTAGTATATGTGAGGGGGGGAACTTTTCAAGATGTTTGGTGAACATGGCAGCCATTTTGAAGTCAGCCATTTTTTATCCAACTTTTGTTTTTTCAATAGGAAGAGGGTCATGTGGCACATCAAACTTATTGGGAATTTCACAGGAAAAACAATGATGTGCTTGGTTTTAACATAACTTTATTCTTTCATGAGTTATTTACAAGTTTCTGAACACTTATAAAATGTGTTCAATGTGCTGCCCATTATGTTGGATTGTCAATGCAACTCTCTTCTCCCACTCTTCACACACTGATAGCAACACCGCAGGAGAAATGCTAGCACAGGCTTCCAGTATCCGTAGTTCCAGGTGCTGCAAAATGGGCAAAACAAAAATTGGAACAGGACCCTCAGTCTACGCAGAAGATTTTGTTCAGTGATGAGACAAACTTTTATGTGAATGGTGAAGTTAGCAAACAAAACCACCACTATTGGTCTGACACTAACCCACATTGGATAGATCCCTCCAAGACTGTTGGAACACAAAAATTGATGGTATGGTGTGGTATATGGGGTAGATAGTGGGGCCATTCTTCATCAATGGAAACCTCAAGGCCACTGGATATGTGAAATTGCTACATGATGATGTGATTCCCTCTTTATGCACTGAAGCTGGCACGTTCCCTGAGTTTTTCCAGCAAGATGGTGCACCACCACATTGTGGGTGTCAGGTCCGAGCATTCCTAGATGAACAGTTTCCTGGAAATTGGATTGGTCGTCATGGGCCAGTTGAATGGCCCCCAAGGTCTCTCGATCTGACCCCCTTAGACTTTTATCTTTGGGCTCATCGGAAGGCAATTGTCTATGCTGTGAAGATACGAGATGTGCAGCACCTGAAATTACGGATACTGGAAGCCTGTGCTAGCATTTCTCCTGCGGTGTTGCTATCAGTGTGTAAAGAGTGGGAGAAGAGGGTTGCGTTGACAATCCAACACAATGGGCAGCACATTGAACACATTTTATAAGTGGTCAGAAACTTGTAAATAGCTCATGAAAGAATAAAGTTACTTTAAAACCAAGCACATCATTGTTTTTCTTGTGAGATTCCCAATAACTTTGATGTGTCACATGACCCTCTTCCTATTGAAAAAATAAAAGTTGGATTAAAAATAGCCAACTTCAAAATGGCCACCATTGTCACCACCCATCTTGAAAAGTTTCCCCCCCTCACATATACTAATGTGCCACAAACAGGAAGTTAATATCACAAACCATTCCCATTTTATTAAGGTGTATCCATATAAATGGCCCACCCTGTGTGTATATATATATATATATATATATATATATATATATATATATATATATATATATATTTACTTATGCAATAAAGCAGACAGGGGAGGGAATTGACGTTATGATGAGGATGTAGACTTGACATAGTGGTATAAGTGAAAGAGGGGGGACAGATAATAAATAAATAAATAAATAAATAAATAAATAATATAATACTGGGAGAGACACTGTATATAACTGTGTCCAAAAGGTGAGGCAGTGGAAAAAAAAGGGAAGAAGGGGACAAGGGAGATAATACATATATAAAGATAAATTGATGATAGTAATATGAAATAAAATGTGATCATAGGGTAAGACCATGCAGAATTTATAATATTTAATAAAGAATGCTATACAACATAAATAGTGCAGTATAATGTGCAGTTATGTGATAATAAATAAAAGGGACATAAAAAATGGCACAAGAAGGTATAGTAGATGATAAAAATTATATATAAAAATAAATACTATAGTAAAAATAAATATACTGCTCAAAAAAATAAAGGGAACACTTAAACAACACAATGTAACTCCAAGTCAATCACACTTCTGTGAAATCACACTGTCCACTCAGAAAGCAACACTGATTGACAATCAATTTCACATGCTGTTGTGCAAATGGAACAGACAACAGGTGGAAATTATAGGCAATTGGCAAGACACCCCCAATAAAGGAGTGGTTCTGCAGGTGGTGTCCACAGACCACTTCTCAGTTCCTATGCTTCCTGGCTGATGTTTTGGTCACGTTTGAATGCTGGTGGTGCTTTCACTCTAGTAGTAGCATGAGACGGAGTCTACAACCCACACAAGTGGCTCAGGTAGTGCAGCTCATCCAGGATGGCTCATCAATGAGAGCTGTGGAAAGAAGGTTTGCTGTCTGGCAGCGTAGTGTCCAGAGTATGGAGGTACTACCAGAAGACAGGCCAGTACATAAGGAGACATGGAGGCGGCCATAGGAGGGTAACAACCCAGCAGCAGGACCGCTACCTCCACCTTTTGCAAGGAGGAGCAGGAGGAGCACTGCCAGAGCCCTGGAAAATGACTCCAGAAGGCCACAAATGTGCAGGTATCCACTCAAACAGTCAGAAACAGACTCCATGAGGGTGGTATGAGAGCCTAACGTCCACAGGTGGGGGTTGTGCTTACAGCCCAACACTGTGCAGGACTTTTGGCATTTGCCAGAGAACAGAAAGATTGGCACATTCACCACTGGTGCCCTGTGCTCTTCACAGATGAAAGCAGGTTCACATTGAGCGCATGTGACAGACATAACAGAGTCTGGAGACGCTGTGGAGAACGTTCTGCTGCCTGCAACATCCTCCAGCATGACCGGTTTGGCGGTGCGTCAATAATGGTGTGGGGTGGCATTTCTTTGGGAGTCCGCACAGCCCTCTTTGTGCTTGCCAGAGGCAGCCTGAATGCCATTAGGTACCAAGATGAGATCCACAGACCCCTTGTGAGACCATATGCTGGTGCGGTTGGCCCTCCTAATGCAAGACAATTCTAGATCTCATATTGCTGGAGTGTGTCAGCAGTTCCTGCAAGAGGAAGGCATTGATGCTATGGACTGGCCCGCCTGTTCCCCAGACCTGAATCCGATTGAGCACATCTAGGACATCATGTTTCTCTCCATCCACCAATGCCACGTTGCACCACAGACTGTACAGGAGTTGGCGGAGGCTTTAGTCCAGGTCTGGGAGGACATCCCTCAGGAGATCATCCCCCACCTCATCAGGAGCATGCCCAGGTGTTGTAGGGAGGTCATACGGGCACGTGGAGGCCACACATAGTACTGAGCCTCATTTTGACTTATTTTAAGGACATTACATCAAAGTTGGATCAGCCTGTAGTGTGGTTTTCCACTTTGATTTTGAGTGTGACTCCATATCCAGACCTCCATGGGTTGATACATTTGATTTCCATTGATCATTTTTGTGTGATTTTCTTGTCAGCACATGTAACTATGTAAAGATGAAAGTATTTCATACGATTAGTTCATTCATTCAGATCTAGGATGTGTTATCTTAGTGTTCCTTTTATTTTTTTTTTGAGCTGTGTATAAAAAAAAGATTCACATGTGCATAAATAGTATGGTGAGAAATGAATAATGAAAGTGACTGAAAGAATGGTCCAAAGTAAGATACACATGACAATGGGGGCCCCCCATATGATCATGATATTTGCGAGTGTGTATATAACACACACAGAAAAAGTACACGTGCATAGGTATTTTTAATATACATACACTTGCAGACCAAGAAATTTTGAGGGGAAGAGTAATAGATAAATAAATGAATAGTACAGGGTAATAAATAATACAACATAATATAAAGGAGGGGGGTAAATGGGACAAGGAGGGAAGGGACAAGACCACAGGTTAGAGAATTAAGGTTTTCATAGGAGTCAATCCACATATTTAACCCCTTAACGACCAAGGACGTATCTATTTTCCTCCTTGGCCAGCTCCCACGATATAACGCGGCGTCACGCGGTGACCCCGCGTCATATCGGGTCGGTCCCGGTATGTATCTGAAGACGGGACCCGGGCTAATTGCGCGCGGCAGCGATCGCGGTGTCACATGCTATTAACCCGTTAGACGCGGCGCTCAAAGTTGAACGCCGCGTCTAAACAGAAAGTGAAAGCTGCCGCCTGCTCAGTGGGGCTGATCAGGACCACCGCACTGAAAATGTGATGTCCCGATCAGCTGGGACATGAGCGGAGGTCCTCTTACCTGCCTCCGGTGTGTCCCTTTGGCGATTGATTGCTCCAAGCCTGAGATGCAGGCTTGAGCAATCGACCACCGATAACCCTGATCAATGCAAAGCTATGGTTTTGCAGTGAACAGGGTATAAGATCAGTGTGTGCAGTGCTATATTCCCCCATGGGAGCTATAGCACTGCAAAAAAAAAGTGTAAAAAAAAAGTTAATAAATGTCATTTAACCCTTTCCATAATAAAAGTTTGAATCACCCCCCTTTTCCCATAAAAAAAACCATGTAAATAAAAATAAATATAAACATATGTGGTATCACCGCGTGCGTAAATGTCTGAACTATAAAAATATATAATTAATTAAACCGCACGGTCAATGGCGTACGCGCAAAAAAAATCCAAAGTCCAAAATAACGTATTTTTGGTCACTTTTTATATAATGAAAAAAAGAATAAAAAGCGATCAAAAAGTCCGATCAATACAAAAATGGTACCGCTAAAAACTTCAGATCCCGTTGCAACAAATTAGCCTTCATGCCACCCCATTAGCCGTAAAATAAAAAAGTTATAGGGGTCAGAAGATGACAATTTTAAGCGTATACATTTTTCTGCATGTAGTTATGATTTTTTACAGAAGTGAGACAAAATCAAACCTATATAAGTAGGGTATCATTTTAATCATATGGACATACAGAATAAAGAGAATGTGTAATTTTTACCGAAAAATGTACTACGGAGAAACGGAAGCCCCAAAACTTACAAAATGGCGTTTTTTCTTCAATTTCGTCGCACAATGATTTTTTTTTCCGTTTCGCTGTAGATTTTTGGGTAAAATGACTGATGTCACTGCAAAGTAGAATTGGTGTCGCAAAAAATAAGCCTTAATATGGATTTTTAGGTGCAAAATTGAAAGGGTTATGATTTTTAAAAGGTGAGGAGGAAAAAACGAAAGTGCAAAAACGGAAAAACCCATGGTCGTTAAGGGGTTAAATACCTATAAAAAAACATGT